>NC_142890.1:14347000-14673000 GCF_054131105.1 Drosophila navojoa
TAACATTATTATTACACATATGCATATAATTACATCGTTACAGTCCAGTAACTGTTATAAGAAACAATCATTTGGACAGTGCCCTAACAAAAGACATCGTTCCACTTTAATAACTCTTTCTCCCACACAAATTCTTTGTTGGCTTCCGGTAAATATGCAGCTAAAAGCGACGCCAAAAAATAGCTGACAAGCATACAGTCGACAATCGATATAGAGAACCAACTAAACTAAAGAGGAATTGTTTGAACGTAATAATGTTGATCTTTGATATTGTATGAAAATAAATAAAGCTTTATTTATTAAAAATATTAAGTTTAACTTAATGATAACCTCCTGTAAAGTGCTACATAAAAGGCCCACAAGCATTGTAAGCACAGACATACCGGCCAGAGGGCGAAAATTCATGTAAAAAGCAGGCAAAGAAAAAGAACGCAGAAAATACCTAATAGAAAATTTCCTTTACGATGCGTATTGCACACAATTTTGCGATGCCTCAAACAAAGAAGAAAAAGAAGCAAAGAGTACAAACAAGTTTAATGCAACAAAATAGGAAAAAAGAGCCAGGGATAGTTGTTTGGCAAAGGCAATAAACATAAAGTATGTTGCACTTTTCTTTTAGAAAGTCCAAGAGGCAACAACGCGAAAAATAAATGCACAGAGACGCAGACAGAAAAAAAATAAAAGCACACACACATATATACGAACATACAGGCATACAGTGCAGCAAGCGAAATGCAAAAGTCAGACGACAATCAAAACACAAACACACACAGAAACGACAAACGTACATCTGTAAATGCGTACTTACATACATACGTAATGCTTGTATGTATGCAATTATGCGACAAGCCCTCGCGCCATCATTGTAATTCTTTTTTGTTTTTGTTTAGTGTAGCAGAGTTTAATAAACTCAACGACGAGCAACATAGAAAGCAAAGTATGCATCAAAATAAGCATAAACATAATTGAAATGTTGCCTATGTATGAATGTACGTTTGAGTATACATTTTATTTTTATTCTGAAAACGTATACATATTTGTTTACGTTCATTGGACATTGCATGTGGTAAAATATGGGCTATGTTTATATAGTTTAACTGCTTGAGTATTGAATGTCAAACTTGCAACAAAGACACTCATACTACTACGCATAGGCATGTCGACACACATACAAACTAAAAAGGCGGGTTACAGTACGCGACAAAATATTAGCCACTTTAGCTTACATTAAATCGGAGTAAATCATTCAAAAGATAATTTTAATATATAGTCTATTTTATGTATAAAGATAAGTTATGAATTTGAGTCCAATAATACTGAAAAACAACTAATATGTTTAAAAAATTGCCTGAGGCTTAATGTTTTGCCACCACTGTACAGGCTCAATTGACGGGGTTTGTTTTAAAAATGGCGGAAGCTGCAGCGAACGATAAAAAATAATACATATACATACATACACACTTATACAATGTTATGTGCATATACCTGGGGTATATGTGTGCACATATTAATAACTAATATATTTTGTGCAGTTTTTAATTTCTAGTTTGTGTATTTCACAACATTTTCAGCAAATTTCACTGAACAAGTCAAACCCGGCAATTGAGCATATTGTGTCTATTCCAGACTCGAATCCTACCGCAACACAAAATACAAATTTTACAGCTACACTTTTGTTTATGTTTTTTCACACATATAATTAGTCATATATTTATTTTTATAAAGAAAATTAAACAAACCTCTTGATTTATATAACACAGATAAAACTTCTCAAATATTAAACCTTAAAATTTGTAGACGATGTTCGCGAAGCCAAGATGATGCCGACGCTAGTGAGAAATTAAAAAACTAACGCGCGATGGCAAGCAGTGTGACCGGACTACAAAAAGAAAGAATAATTTTTCCAATTAAAATACTAAAAGGTAATGGGTTGGTTTATTTCATTCAGCTGTTTTATTGGTATGATGATTAAATACTTTTGATCTGTAATTTTTCACACATATAAAAAAAATGAAATACGTTAGCAGCCATATAAAATCGTAAATGATATACCTAGATTTGTTTTTTTTTTTTTAATTTATTCATCATATACATTTAAAATAATAATCTTTGTGATCGATATGGTAGTGATATTTTATTAAAATATGCAATTATAGCCATAGTTTATTATGTTACTGTTCACCTGGCAGTGTTTATTTCGAAGTAATATCAATAGGCTCGCTTATTAAGTATCCCCTATTTCGTTGAAATGTAAACAACATACTCTAAAGTTCGAGAATAAGAAATTAGAGTCAAGGCTCGAAGAAAAGCCATGACAATTGCAGGAGGAGCTTACAAAAAACGAGTCACTCAAGAAGCCATTTAAAATATAAAATATTTGAGAATCTATATACTTAAATTTTAAAAATATGTAGGCCAATTCTGAAATTAGTTTTTCGTCGGTTTTATATATTTTTTTGTTTCTTTATTTTACATTTTACATACATAATTCACACATTGTAATTATGAAATATTTTCGCATTTACAATCGCTTAAGGACTAAATTTGTTTATGCATTTATTTTCGGCCTGTCGCTTTAATTTGAATTTCTATCATTAGCTGTTGACATAATATTCAACGCTATGAATTACAAATTTTCACAACAATTAGATTTTGCTTTGTCACTTTCGATTGATGTTTTGCTTTATTTTATTCAATTGTAGATGTTTAAACTTTACTTTTTGTTTTGTATTTTGTTGTTTTGTTTTTGTTTCCGTTTCTTGTATACGCCTATATCTGACTTAACTTACAAATCATTAAATTATTTTAACATGTACTTAGATTGGATTAGATTGTTACAGCTACCCGCCCGTCGCCCAGAGCTTCAGAGCGCTGCCGCTGCCGCTGCGCGCGATTCAACTTTTAGTTCAACGCTTTGCTTCGACCAACTGCACGCACGCAACGCACGCACACACAAACATCTGCAGAACATACGGCGAATGATGACACAAATTGCAATGCTAATTTTCGAAACGCTTTTGCTTTTAACTTAACGTAATGCATCTCACAATGCGAACGAAACTGAGCACAATGAAGTGTGTAGCTAGCGTAGCTATAGAAACGATAGGAATTGAAACATTAGGGTAAATGTCTATCTAAACGTCTCCTCGCTAACAGATTTTAATTCCCGCTCATTGTGGTGATGCTGCTGCTGCTTGTGTCGTTATTGTTGTTGTTGTCATCAGTACTAATAGTTTCAGACTCGAACACGATATTGGCCTGTTGTTGTAAATTTTGCGGACGTTGATGCGGGTGCGGTCGCTGCTGGCTGCCCGAATATTGCAGACGGCGTCGAAGCAGGCGTCATGTCTCTGCTCATTGGGTTTGATATTGTGGCATCGCAGCGCTGTACATCATTTGTGGGGCAAGCGAACCGTTCGCGGCAGCAGCCGCACTAGCAGCGGCACTCACTCCTGGCATCACAGTGGCGCCAGGCACACCCCATGCCATATTTGGCGGCATCACACGGTACCCGGCAGCTGGAAAGGACAACGTACACATTACAAATCATATATATCGTATATCAAATATGCATGTATTTATTTAGTTGGGTCGATACGTACGTACAGCTCCTGCCTGTTGAGCACTGGTAGTGTAGGCATAAGGATAATAACCCTGCTGCATGTACTGCGTTTGCATCTGGGCCGGATAGCTCTGCTATAAGATATGTAAGTGAGGGAGCTGATTTGAGTAACTAATTTCTTATTTTCTTTGCCATTGACACTTACCGCCGGTGGGTACCAGTAACCCATTTGTTGGTAGGCTGCCGCATAAGGGTACTGTGCCTGCGCCGCCGCCGCAGCGGCTGCTATCTGTTGTGGCGTCATCATTTGGCCGGGTAACGCTGTCCCAGTGGCTGCGGCAATCTGTTGCTGTGTCATCATCTGGCCTTGCATGCCAGCTGCACCTGCAGCGGCGGCCGCATTTGCTGCCGCCACGGCAGCCACATTGGCAGAGGCAGCCGCCGCAACAGCTGCGTTAACATTGTTGGCCGAATTATCGCCACCATTTTCCTTGCCCCAGAAGCACTTGACATGATTGCCGTGCACCTCGCTGTTGTGCGTATGCTCGATGGCGCGTGCCGCCGCCTCTTTTGTAACGAACTTGATGAACGCGAATCCCTTGTCTTTGAAAACACGGACATCCTGTATGGGGCCAAATTGCATGAAGTGCTTATGCATCAGTTCATCGCTGATAACATTTGGCGGGAAGCCGCCACAGTAAACGGTGGTGTTTGTGGGACTTGATTGATTGTAGACCTCCTCGAAGGTATGTCGTTGGTTGTTCTTAATGCCATTGCCAGCGCCGCCGCCACCACCCATTCCACCCATGCCGCCACCTTGCCCACCTGACTTGGACGATTCCCGTGGCGGTGGCAATTTGCGTGTTGACCAATTCGTGCGTATATTACGTGAACCGATCCATTGGCCATTCATTGACTGAATTGCATTCTCAGCTTCAGCCTTCTTTACAAACGACACAAAGGCATAACCCTTGGATTTCATGGTCTGTGGGTCGCGCACAATGCGACAGTTTGATATCTCGCCAAATGGCGCGAAAGCCTCGCGCAGCGTCTCTGTCTCAATCTCTGGACTGAGATCACCAACAAATATATGATGGTGCGAGCTGATGTCTGTCTTGGGCGTATTGCCCGGACTAGTGGCCCAGTTGACCTATGAGTATAATAATGTCAATAAATGGGTCAGTATATAAATTTATGTCCTTACGTTATAGATTCTACAATTAATACGAACCTTGATCTCTTTGTCTAGAAAAACACGTTTGTTCATGGCCGTCAGGGCTGTGCTGGCCGCCTGGTAATTGGAATATTCGATGAAGGCATACGGATCATTGCCTGGTTCCCTTATGATTTTACAGCTTTTAACTGGTCCCATTTTGCCAAAGAGTGCAATCAGCAGATCCTCCGAAACCGAACTATCCAGATTGCCAACGTACAACGTTTTAGGTTGTGACTCGTCCATTTTCACCCAGATGTTAGCTAGCTACTGATGTATCTACTTAACTGTCTCTCTATCTATTGAAGTGCTTCTACTGCTTCTGCTCCTGCTGCTAGTGTCTAACGGATGTTGTATTAACTACTCTACAGCTACTGTCCACATTAATACAAAAACACTTATCAGGACAGCTAGATGCCTGGGACTTTTATAATTTTACTTTGATATAAAAATTCAATGCACTCACGTTTACAATCATATACAAAATGTATATTAATTTATATATGTATATACCTATACATATATTATTCAATTCGAACAACTAAAACTTCAGATAATGACTAACAACGAAAACTAATTTCTATTACTCTTTTTTTCTCTGTTTGTAATTAATTTTGAATACTTCCGATTCTGGACTATACAACTATTCTGTTTTTGTTTATTTATATATCCGTGTATATAGAATTAGATATATATTAGTAGTAAATCTTTTTGCTTAATGCTGAGGTTCGTCGTTTATTGCTTTCGCTGTTGTTGTTTCTGCTGTTGTTGTTGTCAGTAAATTTCTTTAATATATATTCTAACTATGCGCTAATGGAGTGATTTGGAATATATCGATGTGCTTGCTTTAGCTTGTTTGACTCCAGTTGTTATCGTTCTTGTTGTCTGGTAGAACATACTCTTTGAGAGTTGTGCACTAACTGAAGCTAAATTTAAATTTCTATTCAAATTTTAATTAGTATTGCTCTATACAAATAGTCATAGAAAAAATGTATATATTCTGTCAGTACTATGGTTGATAGATTTAAAGAATTTTATATCAACACTAACTTTCTGCTCATTTCTGGTACAAAAACGTGTGTATGTATGTATTATATAAACGCTGCCTTCAGTGAAAGTTCGCCCGATTATTGGTTGGATTCGAAGTTGAAGACTGGAATCACTGTAACAAAAGCAAAAATAAAATAAAATAAAGTTAAAACACTTATATTAGCAGTAGGTAAGAATGAGAGAATTGTGTATTTCATATATTATTTTATATTGTAGACAGGGAGTTTTTTCTGTGTGATTTGATGTCCACAATCCACAATAGAACCAAGCAACACATGATCGAATTATTGCTATGGGGAATTAGGCGAGCATTTGATATGGATAATGTTGTATGAGCGCGAGTGCGAATATGAAACAAAGGCAGCGGGCAACGCAAAAGCATTGCAGACACACAGACGCATGTACACACACACGCATACACCCGCACGCAATACTCTCTCAAAAGCAGAGTGTGAAGCGACGGTCGCAACTGGCTCAGTTTTTCATATTAATATCAAATAATACAACATATTTTGCATTGAAGGCATTTTGCGTATTACGTAGTATTTAATGGATAAAATAAATGCAACTTTCTCGGACATTTGAACATTCTTTTGCTAGCTAAAATAATTATTGAGCATTAACAAACTCACACACACACGCGCGCGCATAGAAAAAGAGGGAGAAAGAAAGAACCAAAATCAACTAGGAGATGAATGACCGTCCATAACAAAATACACAATGGAAGAGAAAATGGGAGGAAAGAAAAATTTGCCAAAACCGAAACCGGCCAACAAAAAAAAACGCACACGGTTGCATTTGTACTATTCCTTATATTATATTATTTGAAATCGCCTTTAATGCAGAAGAAATTAATTTGCATGGCATTTTAATTGTAAATTAAATTTGATTGCATGATAAAGAAATGAAGTAGTTCTCAAAGTCATAGACAAAATAAAGAAAAAGGCAGCGAATCGGTCGGAAATCTAAAAGGCGACGCGATTGTCTTTTTGTTTGCGTTTTGTGTTGCTCCTCACATGAATTGACACTTATTTTGCTTTTGATAATTATGAAGTTGCAACCTATTGCAATATAAATTTTTTATTCCATTTTATTTCGTTTTTTCCGGTCAGGCAACGCGAATTCGGATTTTTGCGATGGTTATCTAGTTATATATTATTTATACATATATATATATATGCATATGCATGTATGTATAGTATACAAGCGCATGTATGTATATGCATGTATATACATATCTTGTTCACTTTGCTGCCATCTTTTATGCTAAGCGTTGTTCGATTTGCTTTTTACCCCTCCTACCCGAAACCGATGCAGAAAGCTAGAATTATCATTAACACAACTACCACCGCTGTTGCCATCGGTGTACACTGCCCATTGTTCGTAGCTGGCATCACTTTCAGCTCAAAATTTCTGATTTCATTTCTAAAATTCACTATTTTATTGCGCTCAGTGACGTGGCTGAGCTTGTAAATTTACCGCTTTTCACTTCACAAAACCTTTGTTAACATATATCATTTGTCAACTAATATCAGCCGCTACCGGTTTTAATTAAATTTGATTTTCATTCGATTTGATATATTGGTTAAAAAGTTCTATGAACGCGTCGCCAAATTTTTACCTTTCGTCGTCCAAAATGCGAACTAATTAAATGAGCACTTTGTGTGCGACTGTCTGTGCTGCCAACTCAGTTCAATTGGCATGTTTCAATGGCGGCAAGCCAATCAAAAGCTGAAATATAATGTTAACAGTAGGCGTACTTCAAAACCAAATTATTTAGTACTTTTTGAACAATTACACGTATTTTACAATTCAAATCAAATAAGTTGAAACCAATTTTAAGGAATTTTAACAAAATATTTATCGTGTGGCAACTCTGTGCGGATTGATAAACTCATGCATCACCGCTTTCTCTTTCTAACGCACGCTCAAAGGGCGATGTAGCAGCACAAAGCAGAATAGCCAAGAAGTACAACAGTAGAAAGAAACTAATAAAATGGTGATTAATATTTTTGTAAACAGTAAACAGTTAATTACTGTTAATACAAATGACATTAATATAAAAGATATAAATGGTCTCATCGAGGCAGCGACAGTAAGTAAATACTAATATTAATGCATTTGAGCAAATAATAACAGAAGTTTTAATAGCATTTGCACCCCGAGGAATATTATTTGACATACAATGGCAAACGTTTAAATGAAAACATAGAATTTCAACATGAAATTGGTGGCATTCATTGCGTCCTCCGTCAGGTTGGAGGAAAGGGAGGCTTCGGATCTATGCTGCGAGCGATTGGCGCACAAATCGAGAAGACTACAAATCGTGAGGCATGTCGAGATTTGAGTGGACGTCGCTTGCGCGACATTAACGAAGAGAAACGTGTTCGGGCATGGCTGGAAAAGAAAGGCGAGCGTGAGCGCGAAGCTGAGGAGCGTAAGAAACGAAAAATTGAGAAACTTTTAGCAGTGCCAAAGCACGAATTTAAAGACGTTCAGTATGAGGAGGCCAGAGCTAAGTTGACCGAAAAGGTGAATGATGCATTCGAGGAGGGACTCAAACAGGCCGAGGAAGCCAAGACAGCCAATGGAGGTGACACTGATGCAACCAAAGCTGTCCCAAGCTCGTCCAATACTAGTGCAACACTTGGTACTAAACGAAAGGCCGACACAGTAACCACTGCAAAGGCGATTAAAAAGAAAAAGGCCGCTCTATGGATTGATGACGATTTATCTGGCAGCGGTTCAGACACTGACGACAGCGAAATTGAAGCTGATACAAAAAAGTCAATTAAATGTTAAAGAGTTTATTTGTAATATTAAAAACTAAATATTATACATAATTAAAATAATGACAATCGACAATTTCATTGCGAGACGAACTGGGAAGAAACCCAAGCTAGACCCCACTTTAGATTCGTTAGCATGAACTTTAAAGCTTTTGTCCATTGCTCCTCTGAGTTGAATTGGATTCTGTAATTTTTAATATATAAGTAATTTTGTCAATTAAAATGCATAAAGTTTGCTCACTTGATGGAGTAAGAATTGCCTGTGGAAGAATCAATTATTTTCCCCTTTTCCATTTTGTATGGCAGCAGAAAGTCGGTGTCGCGCTTCTCCACCTCCTGCTGGAACTGTGTCAAACAGTCTAGAAACGCCACCATTGCAGCATCAAATTTTGTATCCCAAAAAAATTTAAAGCCTCCGCTGCCATACAGAGGCAACTCGCGATTGTCGCCTAGTACCTCCACATACGAATGATTGCCAAATGGAACGACGCGATAGCGTTCAAAGGTCAGGCCAATTTTACGCGCCAGAGCTGACAGTAATAGCACCGTCTGCCCCCAGGCTGCGTTTATCTCTGACCAGTCCACGGAGACGGATGGCAGGCGTCCCAGTCGAAAATTGTTGATTGTACCAAAGTGACCGGCATGCCAGATATGAAATGTTATGTTAAAAATATTCGTGTCCCGTAGTTTGTCAAGTTGCTGCTTCGAGTAGGCTATCTGGCACTCCAAGCTGCGCTTGTCGTCTTCCGTGAGCATCAACTCCCGACGATGCTTTGTGTACTCGCGCCAATAGCTTTCCTCCTGTTCATGCAACTTTTCTTTTATCAATTCCTCTTGCTCAATAGCTTCATTCAAGGTCTTCTCTTCGGCCTTTAGGTTCGCCAGCTCCTTTAGTAGCTCTTGTTCACTTTCTTTCAATTGCTGCAATTCCTTATCAAGGGCATCCACATTCGGAACTTCTTGCTGCTGTTCTAGCTCGTTGAGGTATGTTTTGTATACATGCCATTCTTCTTCAGCTATTCGGAGCTCTCGATCCATGATCTCCAACATTGAATCGGCACACTCTTCACACAGCGGATGATCGATCTCCGAGTTCGAGGACAGGCAATCAAACAGCTCTGCTTTAAGCTTAAATGCAGAGCTCAATTTCTTATTGTCACGTCCATCAGATACCATGGTAAAACCCGTACCATTGATCGAGTCTGTTAGCCTGAATGGCGGCACAAAGTGGTCAAAGCTATGGGCATCTTGTGGATCGATAGTGTTAACATTTCCACCATAGATAGGTACTAAAATCAGATCGTTACATTTAAGCAACATATGTAAAATTAAATTAGAAATTTATTCAAGTTGTCTTACGTGAAAGTTCAGCCATAGCATGTACGCTTATTTTCTCCAGATGCTCGTCCAGTACTATGGGCTGCAGGCACCGCTGGCAGGCGAACGAGACCGGCTGCTTTTCCGCGTCAGTCATGGTTTCGCATTTAATATTTTTGAATCAATGCATACAATTTAATTTCTTTTTTTGTATGAAAACGCAAAATACAAATAGTCAAACAGCTGTTCAATGTGCTGATTGCAGAGTTGCCACCCTTGCAGACAGAGCTGCGGCGCAGTTACATATACGATAGCAAGGGAAAAAAACAATTGTCAACTCATAACAGACCAAAACAAATGAGCACAAAGCTTGAAATAAAAAACAAAAATAAACCTGTTTGTAACCCAAAAACATTGGTCCACTGAAGCAAAGGCGCGCGCCAAGAACCTTGAATAGCGATTGTTGATGTTACAAATAACACGAAGTCAAAACCAATTGATAAGTCAACTGAATAAGTCACATTCGCAGCCGCAGTCGTCGTCGCCGTCGTCGTCGCTCACGAAGAGAGTTTTGTTTTGGTGAGAAAAGAACATGCGACGTAGTCATTATGGCGCCCTCACACACAATATCAATCTTTAACGCACAAACCGTTTGTTTCCATCTTTCAGTTGTCGTCAGGCAGTGCTACATAACGGAAGTGTTTTATTTTGCCCTCGCATCTTGCTCATTAAAAACTTATTAGAATAGGGTTTTCTGACATAAACTCTAGCTGCTTTAGACACATGTACATGTTTCCAGATTCAGGCAATTAATTTTACTAATAGTTACTGTGATATATTCAATTTCACATAAGAGAAACATTCATACCCTGCACTCAAATCGAGCCATTTTCATTTAGCGAGGCGAGAGTAGCGCAAGACAGCTAATACGTAATACGTAATCAGTAACGACTGCGGAGGCGTGGGTGCTGCGGAAAGAACGAGAAAAGACGCAAGACTCTTGAGCAATAATGGTTTCATATTTTGTGCCGCGCGGTCGTTTTCTGCTAAAGGCGGGAAACATTAGGAAGGCCATACAGGAGCAGCAGCAGCCAAAGCAAGTGCTGCATAACGGAAACTGGCCTGTGCTCCGGCACTTTCGACAATTGCCCGCAAATGCCGCCTCCAATGAGTCGATAATTTCGAAGCCGAAGCAACAGCAAGCCAAAAAACAGACGCAACTACAATTACGACAAAATGCGCTCGCACGGTGGACAGGATTCCTATTGCGCTGGGCACCCATGGGCTTGTGTGTCTTCGGTGCGATCGAATGGCAGTTTCATAAATTTCGATGCGGACGTAACGGTACCCAACGCACCGCTTCAGAGTTCCAGTCGCGGGTCTACTGCTCACTCCCATTACGCATTATCAGCCGCTGCTGGGGCTGGTTGGCCGCATGCTACATGCCCCATACTCTGCGCCCTTATATATACGGTTGGTACTCAAACATGTTTAATGTAAACATTGACGAGGCTTTGTATCCCGATTTTAATCACTACGCCAGCCTGGCTGAGTTTTTCACACGCCCACTCAAAGAAGGCGCGCGCATCATCGATGATAAGTCACCGCTGGTCTCTCCGGCCGACGGGAAGGTTCTGCACTTCGGTAGCGCTGCAGACTCACTAATCGAGCAGGTGAAGGGCGTCAATTACAGCATCGAAGATTTCTTAGGACCACTGCAGACGGTCGAGCAATCGAACGAGCCAATCAGCTATGCTCAGGCCTTAAAAAAGAAGCGCGACGGCTCAACGGAACTGTATCAATGTGTTATCTACTTGGCCCCGGGAGATTATCATCGATTTCATTCACCGGCTGCCTGGGAACCGACAGTGCGACGTCATTTCTCAGGCGAGCTGTTATCGGTCAGTCCCAAAGTGGCCAACTGGTTGCCTGGGCTATTCTGCCTGAATGAGCGTGTGCTATATATGGGTAAATGGAAGCACGGCTTCTTTAGCTACACAGCCGTGGGTGCCACCAATGTGGGTTCTGTGGAGATTTATATGGATTCTGACCTAAAAACCAATCGCTGGACGGGCTTCAATGTGGGTGCTCATCCACCAAGCACATACGAATACGACGAACTCCATTTAGATGCGAAAAAGCCCGATCAGCCAGGCCAAAAGTTCTCCAAGGGCGACCTCATCGGACAATTCAATATGGGCAGTACCATTGTGCTCCTCTTCGAAGCGCCAAAGACCTTCAAGTTCGATATTGTGGCTGGTCAACAGATAAAAGTAGGTCAATCTCTTGGACACATTGCAGACCGCAAATGATTGAACAGAAATATATGCTAAAGAGACCATAATTGTATAATGTGTCTGTATACCTAAGTAGTCTATGTTACTAGACACGTCCTAATAGCACATACTAAGACAGTAAATCGTTGAATTTTATTATGAACAATGTTCTAAACTTTTATGTAAGCATTAAGATCAAGCATTATGTACCTATTTGTATTTAGTTACTGATGATTTATATAGCTGCGCTTTTTTACGCCATATTCATAGCTAGTTGTATTTGCGATTTCATTAGTTTTAAGTGCCCATACCTGTATGTATAACGATGTTTTCTAATAAAGTTTGCATTAAAACAAACCGGAATTGAAGTCTAGGGAGGTTTCAGATTATCAGCTTGAATAGTTGTCAAACAAACAAAAAATTATGAATGGGACAAGCTATTTACTATTAAATGTGTCACATTGGATTAGTCCAACCCAAACTCGACTCTTCTGGCACGCGTCAGTTAATGACGTACGTGAGCCGAGTGAGCTAGCAGTAGACATCCACATCCATACATGCAAATTGTTATCAGTTTTGTGTGTTGGCGGTCCATGGGAAAAACAATTCTAATCGGAAGTCATGTTTCTTCCAGGTCTGATTAGACACCTCTAACCTTTTAATTGTTCCACCTCCATGTAAACAGCAATGATAACGGTTGACGATTTATATAGTATATACATATGTTTGTATGTATAATTTCTTCACACATAATTATGTTTACCCCCAATTTAATTTACTATTTCATTCGTTCAGGCGTATTAATTGATTATCAGCTCTGTTTTGAAAATAAACCCTAATTATAATTAATTTACGCATTACATGCTTCATTGTACTTAAAACTTTTCCACTACATCTTAACTTAAAAGGAAAGTTTAAAATTTCGCCTATCAGTTCGTGTGAAAAGCATTCTTTAATGTTGTTGATGAGTCGCCAAGTAATAATATTCATACAAATAAGCAAATGTTCCCACTCTCTAATTGAATCCGGGATCGTAGCGTCATATAAAGATTAATTGGTTTAATCAAGAAGCAACCATATTTCTCGGACGTTTGACTTATCATGTGATGTGAGCTCGACAAACACTCTTCACGAATAGGGTGAGTGATAGTGCAGGCGGCTGGTAACAATATATACTATAATTTAGGGCTCAAAATACGCCTGAATTAATACTTTTTGATATTCGAAACAGTTTATTTAAACGTACTGATTAAAAAGCCAACAGTCTGGCAGCGCCATTAACAAAACAGCTGATAGCCGGCATCGACATCAGCATCAGCTTTGTTGCCATCACTGTTCAAAGATTCAGGTGGCCAGTGCATCTACGATTTACATAACATTTGTTTTTAAACAATTATCACAATGGCAAAAATACCTATAAGATATTTACCCACTGTGCTCCGAACGACAACCTGTAGTTTACGACATTTATCGATTGGAAACCCTGACAAACTTGCTGTTGCAAAGTCAACAATTTTACAAAACACTTTTACCGCCACAACAACGCAACGTCTCTACAGTAGTGGCAGTTCCATTGGCATTGTGGATTATGCTGCAGTCAAGAAATTGGTGAACGAGCCAAATAAATTGCTCATTGATGTGCGTGAGCCAAAGGAACTACAAGAAACTGGACAAATTCCATCCAGCATAAACATTCCATTAGGCATCGTTAGCCAAGAACTGGCGGCCAACGACCAGGTGTTCAAATCTAAATATGCACGGGATAAGCCACAGCCCGATACGGAAATTGTGTTTCATTGCAAAGCCGGAATTCGTAGCTTAAAGGCTGCAGAAGCGGCTGTCGCCCTGGGCTTTAAAAATGTGAAGAGCTACGAAGGATCCTGGCTAGACTGGGCCGAGCATGAAGGACTGCCAAAGTAAATACTCAAAACTCGAAATTTTATATTAGATAACATGGCTTTTATTGAATTGTATTCAAAATAAATAAAATTCTAGAAACTTACAAATAAACAATTGACTGAGATCTAATTTTACTTAGAACTTATAATACTAATTAAGGAACATTGTACTTTTAATCAACCTCCTCAATGGTGGGGCCACCGCTACCATTGCAGCCTTTAGCTTGTTGGCCACAGTGGGAAGCTTGTGGACCATCGCCGCCCCCAGCTGACTGATGAATCTTCGTCATCACAGGACTGCAGACTTTCGTGAGTTCCTGGAGCTTGTATTCGTACTCCTCCTTATCGGCTGTGGTATTAGCGTCGAGCCACTTGATTGCTTCGCTGCACGTGTCCAGCACGGTGCTTCGCTCCGACTGCGAAATCTTGTCTTTAGCGTTTTCGGCAGCCTCCTTCACGCCAAAGACGTAGCTCTCCAGCTGATTGCGAGCAGCAATCCTCTGGCGATGCTTCTCGTCCTCCTCGGCATACTGCTCGGCCTCGCTCACCATGCGATCGATGTCGGCTTGCGAGAGACGTCCCTTGTCGTTCTTGATGGTTATGTTCTTTGCATTGCCAGTGCTCATCTCCTTGGCTGTCACATTCAATATGCCGTTGGCGTCCAGATCGAAGGTAACTTCCACCTTTGGTACACCGCGCGGAGCTGGTGGAATGCCGGTCAGATTGAAAGTGCCCAGCACGTTGTTGTCCTTTGTCATGGCGCGCTCGCCCTCAAACACCTGAATTGTCACGGCGGGCTGGTTGTCTGCGTATGTGGTAAAGGTCTTCGACTGCTTGCAAGGAATGCGGCTGTTGCGCTCAATCAGTTTCGTCATCACTCCTCCAGCTGTCTCTATGCCCAGTGATAGCGGCGCAACATCCACCAGCAGCACGTCCTTGATCTGGCTGCTCTGGTCTCCACTAAGTATGGCAGCTTGAATGGCGGCTCCGTAGGCCACCGCCTCGTCCGGATTGATGGACAGGTTGAGGTTCTTTCCTGAGAAGAAGTTCTGCAGCAAGCTCTGCACCTTCGGAATACGTGTTGAGCCGCCAACCAAGACGATGTCGTGAATCTGGCTCTTGTCCATCTTGGCATCATTCAGAGCCTTCTCCACAGGCTGCAGGGTGCCGCGGAACAGGTCGGCGCACAGCTCCTCGAAGCGCGCTCGGCTAACCCTTGTGTAGAAGTCATGGCCCTCAAACAACGCGTCGATCTCGATGGTAGCTTCGCTGCTTGACGACAATGTGCGCTTTGCCCTCTCAGCTGCAGTGCGCAGCCGACGCAGCGCTCGTGGATTGGAGCGCAGATCCTTTTTAAATTTGCGCTTAAACTCATCTGCCAAATGGTTGACCAATCTGTTGTCAAAGTCCTCTCCGCCCAGATGAGTATCTCCAGCAGTGGCTCTCACTTCGAACAGAGAGCCCTCGTCGATGGTCAGGATGGACACATCGAAGGTGCCGCCACCCAAGTCGAATATTAGAACGTTGCGTTCGCCTTTGAGGTTCTTGTCCAAGCCATAGGCCAGAGCGGCTGCAGTGGGCTCATTGATGATGCGCAGCACGTTCAGCCCGGCGATGGCACCAGCGTCTTTGGTTGCTTGACGCTGTGAGTCATTGAAGTAGGCAGGCACAGTGATGACGGCGTCTTTGATGGTGGTGCCCAAGTAAGCTTCGGCTGTCTCCTTCATCTTTACCAGAACCATCGAGCTGATCTCCTCCGGCGCGAAGCGCTTCTGTTCACCCTTGAACTCGACACTTATCTTTGGTTTTCCGCAGTCGTTGACCACTTTGAATGGCCAGTGCTTCATGTCACCCTGAATCTTCGGATCATCATATTTACGGCCAATCAAACGCTTCGCATCAAAGACAGTGTTACTTGGATTCATGGCCACTTGGTTCTTGGCCGCGTCTCCAATCAACCTCTCCGAGTCGGTAAATGCCACATAGCTGGGTGTGGTGCGGTTGCCCTGGTCGTTGGCTATTATCTCCACTTTGCCGTGCTGGAAAACACCAACACAGGAGTAGGTGGTGCCCAAGTCAATACCAATTGCAGGCATTCTGGATTCTTCTTCGATTCTCTCCGATTGAAAAAGTTTGTTTATGCTTTGCTTTGCAAATATTCTCTTTTCAGCACTCTATGTGTATATATTCTTCTTCGATTATTTTATTGTCACTGATACTTTTGCTCAATACTTTTTGTTTATACTTTTCGAAAATAAACGCTAGCTTTTCAGCTTCTCTTTGTTTCGCTTGTTGTTTTCACTACAATTGCTTGCTTTGAACTGTGATGAGGTGGAAATGCGCACGGCTATTTATACTCAGCCGGTCAGTGGTGGAAAAATCGAGAGTGCACTCAAAAGAGGCAGAATTGTCTTGGTGATTCCAGAGAGAACGAGAGTACTGTGTACTTAGTTCTTTTATTACAAAGAAAAATAATATACATATGTACATATATGCATGTACATACATATGTATGTAATTATATGTATTTCATTAAGAATTGTGCTATTTTGGATGCATATACAATCTGTGTGCTAGATTATTTGGTAGCTCAGAAAGAATTTTCAAAAGTACAGTGTACATACATACGTATATATGTACATAATGTATGCATTATGATATTATTATTTATAGGAATGTTTGTGATACATATGTAAATACAATTATGTGCATTCATGTACAAACATACATATGTACATACATCCATAAATCGACAGTAATACAAATAGCCATCCATGGAACCCAGAAAAAGCTAGTGAGTCGTAGTCTCGTGTGAGACTTCTTGACTCTTATTTAAATATGTATGTAAATACAATTACATATGTGCATACAAGCATACATACATACATACATCCATAAATCGGCAGCAATACAAATAGCCATCCATGGAACCCGGAAAAAGCTAGTGAGTCTAGAGTCTCGTGTCAGACTTCTTGACTCTTATTTAAATATGTATGTATGTACATATTGCTAAAATATCAACTTTAGTAGTCTTTTAGGCAAACTTTCTTGTGGAGCTGGTTTGTAAATTATAAGAACAACCAAGCCGGCAAACAGAGAATATCCCAATCGCAAAGTTTTTAAATTATTATGATTAAAGAACAAACAAAAATGCAATAAGTACTTTTATTTATTTTATCCATACAAAATCTGTTCATTCGAGCATTAAAAATTCTGTCTTCAATATTTTATTGTTGTTAACAAATTAATAGACAAGCTTTGTGTGAGTGGGTCAATCGACTACCAAACCAAACAAAACGCTTGGCCTTATATATTCGACATGACTGTTTGAAAGTCATTCGGCATTACATACACATACACATACACATATGCATACACATTTTGTACGAAGCGCTCTGTCGAATTGCCTCGAACATTCTACTCTCGTAGAGAGGAATCTCGAAATTTCCACCACTGACCGGCTGAGTATAAATAGCCGTGCGCATTTTCGCCTCGTCACAGTTCAAAGCAAGCAATTGTAGTGAAAACAACAAGCGAAACAAAGAGAAGCTGAAAAGCTAACGTTTATTTTCGAAAAGTATAAACAAAAAGTATTAAACAAAAGTATCAGTGACAATAAAATAATCGAAGAAGAATATATACACATAGAGTGCTGAAAAGAGAATATTTGCAAAGCAAAGCATAAACAAACTTTTTCAATCGGAGAGAATCGAAGAAGAATCCAGAATGCCTGCAATTGGTATTGACTTGGGCACCACCTACTCCTGTGTTGGTGTTTTCCAGCACGGCAAAGTGGAGATAATAGCCAACGACCAGGGCAACCGCACCACACCCAGCTATGTGGCATTTACCGACTCGGAGAGGTTGATTGGAGACGCGGCCAAGAACCAAGTGGCCATGAATCCAAGCAACACTGTCTTCGATGCGAAGCGTTTGATTGGCCGTAAATATGATGATCCGAAGATTCAGGGTGACATGAAGCACTGGCCATTCAAAGTGGTCAACGACTGCGGAAAACCAAAGATAAGTGTCGAGTTCAAGGGTGAACAGAAGCGCTTCGCGCCGGAGGAGATCAGCTCGATGGTTCTGGTAAAGATGAAGGAGACAGCCGAAGCTTACTTGGGCACCACCATCAAAGACGCCGTCATCACTGTGCCTGCCTACTTCAATGACTCACAGCGTCAAGCAACCAAAGACGCTGGTGCCATCGCCGGGCTGAACGTGCTGCGCATCATCAATGAGCCCACTGCAGCCGCTCTGGCCTATGGCTTGGACAAGAACCTCAAAGGCGAACGCAACGTTCTAATATTCGACTTGGGTGGCGGCACCTTCGATGTGTCCATCCTGACCATCGACGAGGGCTCTCTGTTCGAAGTGAGAGCCACTGCTGGAGATACTCATCTGGGCGGAGAGGACTTTGACAACAGATTGGTCAACCATTTGGCAGATGAGTTTAAGCGCAAATTTAAAAAGGATCTGCGCTCCAATCCACGAGCGCTGCGTCGGCTGCGCACTGCAGCTGAGAGGGCAAAGCGCACATTGTCGTCAAGCAGCGAAGCTACCATCGAGATCGACGCGTTGTTTGAGGGCCATGACTTCTACACAAGGGTTAGCCGAGCGCGCTTCGAGGAGCTGTGCGCCGACCTGTTCCGCGGCACCCTGCAGCCTGTGGAGAAGGCTCTGAATGATGCCAAGATGGACAAGAGCCAGATTCACGACATCGTCTTGGTTGGCGGCTCAACACGTATTCCGAAGGTGCAGAGCTTGCTGCAGAACTTCTTCTCAGGAAAGAACCTCAACCTGTCCATCAATCCGGACGAGGCGGTGGCCTACGGAGCCGCCATTCAAGCTGCCATACTTAGTGGAGACCAGAGCAGCCAGATCAAGGACGTGCTGCTGGTGGATGTTGCGCCGCTATCACTGGGCATAGAGACAGCTGGAGGAGTGATGACGAAACTGATTGAGCGCAACAGCCGCATTCCTTGCAAGCAGTCGAAGACCTTTACCACATACGCAGACAACCAGCCCGCCGTGACAATTCAGGTGTTTGAGGGCGAGCGCGCCATGACAAAGGACAACAACGTGCTGGGCACTTTCAATCTGACCGGCATTCCACCAGCTCCGCGCGGTGTGCCAAAGGTGGAAGTTACCTTCGATCTGGACGCCAACGGCATACTGAATGTGACAGCCAAGGAGATGAGCACTGGCAATGCCAAGAACATAACCATCAAGAACGACAAGGGTCGTCTCTCGCAAGCCGACATCGATCGCATGGTGAGCGAGGCCGAGCAGTATGCCGAGGAGGACGAGAAGCATCGCCAGAGGATTGCTGCTCGCAACCAGCTGGAGAGCTACGTCTTTGGCGTGAAGGAAGCTGCCGAAAACGCTAAAGACAAGATTTCGCAGTCTGAGCGAAGTACCGTGCTGGACACGTGCAGCGAAGCAATCAAGTGGCTCGACGCTAATACCACAGCCGACAAGGAGGAGTATGAGTACAAGCTGCAGGAACTCACAAAAGTCTGCAGTCCTGTGATGACGAAAATGCATCAGGCAGCTGGAGGCGGCGATGGTCCACAAGCTTCCCACTGTGGCCAACAAGCTAAAGGCTGCAATGGTAGCGGTGGCCCCACCATTGAGGAGGTTGATTAGATCTCTAGTCAGTTAAAACACTGCTAATCCGAATTAGTATTATTTATGTGATCTTTTAAATAGATAAAGAAGTGATCTCACCAAAGAATCTGTTATTACCAAAAAAAAAAAAAAAAAAAAAAAAATTGAATATATGTTAAAATATTGTTATCAATAAAAGCTTTAATTATTCAACAAAAATTAAAATTTTATTTTTATTTAGTAATTGAAAATTTAAATCTCGCTGTGCAGCGCGCACTGGAGAATAGAGTGACCAGAACGTTTTTATTTACCTAATTCTGATGCTGAAATACAGCATATCTCTTTAAAAAAAATATATGATTGTATTAAAATGCCTGTCATTTTACTTTGTAACCTTATCCAATTATTAAATATAAACTTTGTTACTGACCATATTTTGTTCTTTGGTCAGGGATGTGATACAAAGTAAGCACTATTACTAACGTTGATACCGATAGCTATCGATATGATTTGTTCTATGCTCGATTGTGGTTTTGTTATGGTTTATGGCTTTGCAACACTGTAATCATGTCGCAGTGAATGGCAATCTAAAAGAGAAGCTTCTTGGCGCAAGAAAATCTCGGAAAAAGTATAAAATATAGTTTTTGTGTGTCTTATTGTTGTGGTATACATTTCAATATTGCAACAATGGCGGAAGACGATGAGGAAATGGGACATAGAGGTTTAGCTACAGCTAAACACAAACAGGGAGAAGAAACTGCGTTCCTTCAATTCATTGAAATGGAAAATTTTAAGTCCTACCGTGGCCACATTGTTGTGGGTCCCTTAAAGCAATTTAATGCTGTCATTGGACCCAATGGCTCTGGCAAATCTAATTTCATGGACGCAATCAGTTTTGTAATGGGCGAGAAAACATCGAGTTTGCGTGTAAAGCGTTTGAACGATTTGATACACGGTTCATCCATTGGTAAGCCAGTGGCACGCAGCTGCTACGTGACGGCCAAATTTATTTTGGATGGAGAGAAGCATATGGATTTTCAACGTGCCGTAATAAGCGGATCCTCGGAGTACCGAATAAATGGCGAGGTATGCGGTACAAAAATGTTTTAAAACCAAAAACTAACCTTTGAATCCCTAGAGCGTCTCAAGCAATACTTACCTTAATAAGCTAGAAAAACTGGGCATCAATGTGAAAGCAAAGAACTTCTTAGTGTTCCAGGGCGCCGTGGAAAACATTGCCATGAAAACGCCCAAGGAGCGAACGGCTCTTTTCGAAGAAATTAGCGGGTAAGTCGCAAAGCATATCAACTACGCTTGAAATTGTACATTTTATACATATTTTTAGATCGGGTCTGTTAAAGGATGATTACAATCGACTTAAGCAGGAAATGATTGTCGCTGAAGAGGAGACCCAGTTTACGTACCAGAAGAAAAAGGGGATTGCCGCCGAACGTAAGGAAGCCAAGCATGAGAAAATGGAAGCCGAACGCTATACACGACTACAAGATGAATATGTAGGATTAGATTTTCTTATTTTCTGAACAGTTATTAATAGCATTTTCTTTGTTTGTAAATTGCAGAACGAAAAGCAAGTGGAATATCAATTGTTTCGCCTATTTCACGTTGAAAAGGATATACAGAAATATGTTGCTGACTTGGAAGTGAAACAGCAAGAGCTGAAAGCTGTAGAGCAACGCAAAGAAGCTGCTGACGAGGTGCTCCGCGAAAAGAAAAAGGAAGCTGGCAAACTAACACGCGACTTAGCTAAAATTGATCAAGAGATACGTGAGTTTGAGACACAGCTCAATAAACGACGTCCATTGTACATCAAGGCAAAGGAAAAGGTGGCACATTGCAAGAAGAAATTGATATCGCTGCAAAAAACGCTGGAAACAGCTAGAGAGGCGGACAATGCACATCAGCAAGATATACAAAAGCTGGAAAAGCAATTGAGTGACGTTGAGGCATTGAAGAAGCGTTTTGAGGATGAGATTGAAAACGAGTCACAGAGACGTGGCAAAAGCGTCAACATGGAGGAGGGACTCGTACAAGAATATGATCGTTTGAAACAGGAGGCCGAAGCAACTGCTACACAATATCGTTCTGAGCTGGATTCTATTAATCGTGAGCAAAAATCGGAACAGGATATGCTTGATGGTGAAACAAATCGCAGAGCTTCCGTGGAGGAATCGTACAAGAAGCTCTCATTGCAGCGCGAAGAAGCAGTTAAACGTAGAGATAAACTGATGGATCATATCAAATCGTCTCAGGCGGCGCTGGAAGAACAGAATCGTATTAAGGATGAACTGCGACGTGATGTGGGAAGCTCAAAAGAAAAAATTGCCGAAAAACAACGTGAGCTTGAAAATGTGCGCGATCAGTTGGGCGATGCCAAGAGCGACAAGCACGAAGATGCCCGCCGTAAAAAGAAACAGGAAGTGGTTGAGCTCTTCAAGAAGCAAGTGCCCGGTGTGTACGACCGCATGATTAACATGTGCCAACCCACACACAAACGTTACAACGTGGCCGTCACTAAGGTATTGGGTAAGTTTATGGAAGCGATAATTGTGGACACAGAGAAAACCGCGCGACATTGCATTCAGGTTAGTTGTATAGCCAAATCAAAGTTTGATTTGTTTGTTAAAGTGCCTTTGCTTTTGCAGATCTTGAAGGAGCAAATGCTTGAGGTGGAGACTTTTCTACCATTAGATTACCTGCAAGTTAAGCCGTTAAAGGAACGTCTCCGGAATATCAGTGAGCCACGTAATGTTCGGCTGGTGTTCGATGTGCTCAAATTCGAGCCACAAGAGATTGAACGCGCTGTTCTGTTTGCCACTGGCAATGCTCTGGTCTGTGAAACGCCAGAGGATGCCATGAAAGTAGCCTACGAAATAGATCGATCTCGTTTTGATGCACTGGCGCTGGACGGCACATTCTATCAAAAGTCCGGTCTCATCTCTGGTGGCAGTCATGATTTGGCGCGTAAGGCGAAGCGATGGGACGAAAAGCACATGGCGCAACTTAAAATGCAGAAGGAACGCCTTAATGAGGAGCTCAAGGAGTTGGTGAAAAAGTCGCGCAAGCAAAGTGAGCTGGCAACAGTTGAATCGCAAATCAAGGGCCTCGAGAATCGTCTGAAATATAGCATGGTTGACTTGGAGTCATCAAAGAAGTCGATTAGCCAATATGATAACCAATTGCAACAGGTGCAAAGCCAGCTGGATGAGTTCGGGGTAAGTGACAGTCGAGTCAAGGCATTTCTAAACACTTCTCCATTCAAGCTTGTTATTCTGCTTACAGCCCAAGATTAGTGAAATCGAGCGTCGAATGCAGGACCGTGAAGAGCACATACAAGAGATCAAAGAGAACATGAATAATGTGGAGGACAGAGTATTTGCCGACTTCTGTCGGCGACTAGGTGTAAAGAACATTCGTCAATACGAGGAGCGTGAGCTGGTAATGCAGCAGGAAAGGGCGCGCAAACGCGCCGAGTTCGAGCAGCAAATCGATGGAATCAACAATCAGCTGGACTTTGAGAAGCAAAAGGACACGCGAAGTGAGTTATTGTCTAATAATATTTCATATTCAATATTGAAAATATTTTTTCATATTTACAGAGAACGTTGAGCGGTGGGAACGCAGCGTACAAGATGAAGAAGATGCATTGGAGGGGCTTAAAGCGGCCGAGGCGCGGTATCTAAAGGAAATGGATGAAGAGAAGGAGAAAATGGAAAAGTTCAAGCAGGAGAAGCAAGCCAAGAAGCAAGCTGTTGATGACATGGAAGAGGACATTTCCAAAGCGCGCAGAGATGTTGCGAACCTGGCTAAGGAAATACACAATATTGGCAGCCAAATGTCGTCAATTGAATCGAAAATAGAGGCCAAGAAAAACGAGAGACAAAACATATTGTTGCAGGCCAAAGTAAGTACGGCCGCAATAACATATTACAACTTGTATTAAATATGCTTTTTAATTCAAAGACTGATTGCATTGCGGTGCCCTTGTTGCGTGGCTCTCTAGATGATGCAGTGCGTCAAAGCGATGTAGACAGCGTGGAGCCATCGACATCAACGATGCACGATAATCTGTAAGTATTTGCCTATATACCGCAGGTTTAAATATTTACATGCGAACCAATTCTAGTATCGAGGTTGACTATCGGTCGCTCCCACGCGAATTATGCAAGCTCAAAGACGACTCCGCCTTCAAGAAAACCAATGAACAGCTGCAGAAAGATCTGCAGAGCAAGCTAGATGTTCTGGAACGGATACAAACACCAAATATGAAAGCGATGCAAAAACTGGATCTGGTTACGGAGAAAGTCCAGTCCACAAACGAAGAGTTCGAGAATGCCAGACGTAAAGCCAAAAAGGCCAAAGCGGCATTCGAGAAAGTAAAGAATGAGCGCTCGTCACGATTCGTGCAATGCTGTCAGCATATATCCGATGCCATCGATGGTATTTACAAGAAATTAGCTCGTAATGAAGCCGCTCAGGCATACATAGGGCCCGATAATCCCGAAGAACCGTATTTGGATGGTATTAATTACAATTGTGTCGCACCTGGCAAACGCTTCCAGCCAATGAGCAATTTGAGTGGTGGAGAAAAGACAATTGCTGCTCTGGCCCTACTCTTCTCTACGCACAGGTAAGTGCGGTCTATAAATACATGGAAAATTGAGAAAGTAATTGCTGATAAATATTGTTTACTCTTAAAGCTATCACCCAGCGCCATTTTTTGTACTTGACGAGATCGATGCCGCTTTAGATAATACGAACATTGGCAAAGTCGCTTCATACATTCGAGATCACACAACAAATTTGCAGACTATTGTCATATCCCTGAAGGAGGAGTTCTATGGTCATGCTGATGCGCTGATCGGCATTACGCCTGCCGAAGGCGATTGTCTCATATCTAACGTCTACATAATTGATCTAACTTGCTACGAGGACAAATGACGTGCAGATTTTAAGTAGAGCTATGCATAAGATATTTATAATCCAGATCATTTCAGACAACTACAATTTTAAGAAGAATAAACCGTTTTATGATTTTGTAGATATTAATCATGGGTTTTTTAGTACTCGAACTTCTCTTGTTAATTCCAGATATTTTAATGTAAACTTCTCCTTTAATCCATAACATTTTCTTCATTAACAGTATAGAAAAGGATTCCCAAGTGCTCATACCTTTGAATTAGAAAAGTCATTTTATTTTGAAAATAATTTCTTCAACTTTAATAGTTTCCTTTATTAGGCATCTGTTGGGTTGGTTGTACTGTACTGTAAAAGTCTGATTGTGATTGTGGGCAGAATTGTATATATGATGAATAATGTATAGGTGATACTGGTGATTTTGGGCATATGAGATATATACATATACTAGTATAAGAAAGTATAAATATAAATATATATACATATATATTTATGTGTGTGTGTAGGTAAAACAACTGGGTTTTTCTTTTCGTTTCAATATTTACTTTTTCGTTTTTTCTTTTCTTCATGTAAAAAACTTGTATTTCTTGATGAACAAAAACAAACAAATCGATTATTCAGTTATAATTTAAAAATAATCATATCAAACAGATAGATATAGTAATTCCTCGCTTATGGTGCTGGCTCCTGCATCTGGTAATATGGTGATCATCATCATCATCATCATTATTATCTTAACCTTAGCTTGGCAATCAGCTAAGTTCTGAGAAGGCTGCTACTGCTTAACAAGCTGTAACTATTCGTACTAGCACAATTGTTATTGTTGATTTGTATTGTAATTAGGATTAGATTTTAGAGAATAGGTCAAAGGTAATTAAGATATATTACATAGTGTACAAAACATACAAAAAGGTAAATAATTTTTGTTGAAATTTCTTAAACTTTCCGCTTACAATTTGAATTTCGATTTCAATTACAATTTTTACTTAATTGGGAATGGCTAATGTAAACTTTATACATAAAAACTAAAATATTCATTGCGTTTCATATATACAATCGAATTTGTAAAATACAAAGATTTGTTATATCATTAGCGTTAAGATATTAAACTGTCTTCCTATATATTGATTTTTGAAAGGGGCTGCAAGGGGAGAAACGATTGAGGGCTTTGACTATGTGGTATTTTGTTAGCATCTCCGTCATCATCGCCATCGACAGGGTAATAATTGTCATTATTAAAGGCTTATGTTGTTCGTTTTGTGCTTCTTGTTGTTAGATGTGTGTGTGTGTGTGTTTGCTAGTGTTTAGGTTGTTGATGCTGTTGCTGTTGTTGTTGTTGTTGTTGTTGTTGTGTGTTGGTATTGCTGCTCCATTTGCTAGTCACTAAATCATCTGTTTGTTTATTTATTGTTTTTGTTTTGTGTTTGTAGTTATTCATTGAATTTCAGCTTTTCAATGCGCCTTTATTACTGCGAAGTAAAAGAAACAAAATTTTGATTTAATTAGCTCAAGAATTAAATAAAATTGCCAAAGCTTGAGTGCCCCATGCCCAGCCCAGTCTTGTTCCTTAGTTTCCCATGCATAATCTTCATCATTATTTGTTTTTAACGGTGCCAGGATCGGACATGTCTAATATGTCGGAAATTTCTATTATACAAGGAGCTATTCAGCATGCGACAACGACTGTGGGGCCTGTTACAGTCGGTATTGAAAATGATGTGAGATGCTGAAACGGATGCTCGAGCTGTTCATACTCACATTGAAACGTATTTAAGGCTATCACAGTGTATCTTATACTCCATTGCAGTTGTTAGAGGTATATTTAATATCCTGCGTAACGTATCACGGATACGAGTTGTACTGGTCATATCAGTGGCAGTCCGGTTCCATACTGATAAGCTATCCTCCTGCATAGGTAAATGGGATTATTAAAAGTGTTCTTAAGCCTTAAATGAATACAATAGAATGCCTCAAATAGAAGCCTGAAAGCCAGCCAACCGCGTGTAATTGAAAAGAATATTCAGCGTTCGTTTTTTGTTTAATAATTTTTATTTTTCAATCAATGTTAGTAAATCATTTTGATGTCTGACCAATCAAAAAATTCAAAATGATAAAACAGAACAAATTGAATTTTTTGTTTTAGTTGTTTCTTAACACAAAAGGCGAAACAATTGAAATCTTAATTTAAAAATTGTATTTTCTGCTTTTTTTTTTTTGGTTTTTATTTATTTTGTATTTTTGTTTTATTTTGGGTTTGGTTATCGCACTTGAAATTGTTTGTTGACTCGTTTCTCGTTTTCTCCTTTTTTTTTTTTTGTTTGTTTTCATTTTTTTATATAATTATGTATGTATATAAGACTAACACTTAATTGTAATCGTTTTTTTTAATTAGATTTTTTTTATTACTTTTAATAATTAACTAAATTGTCTAACGAGGAGAAAATATAATAGATGTAAGTATGTTCGTTAATATGAAGTTTTACACGGTTCTTTTTGTTTTATTTAAATATATATGTATATTCATATATATTTGTTGTAGAATGTGTTATAGTATAGTTAAACATTTTTAACAATTATCGAGTATTTGCTCAAAGACTTTGAGTAGAACCGTTTTTTTTTTCTTTTTTGT
This sequence comes from Drosophila navojoa, assembly GCF_054131105.1. NCBI lineage: Eukaryota > Metazoa > Arthropoda > Insecta > Diptera > Drosophilidae > Drosophila > Drosophila navojoa. The sequence goes on from NC_142890.1 coordinate 14,374,280, forward strand.
TTTTTTTGCTGTTATAATTGTTTATAATAAGTACAGTTTAAAGTTTCTTTTTAAGTTTTGATTTAATGTTTAGGTTTGTGTAACTCTATGTGTGTGTATGTGGGCGTGTGTGTAAGTCTGTACGTGTGTGCCATATATATATATGTTAATATTGTTTAATTTGTTGTAAACTTTACGGTGTGTGCACGGAAACTACATGATTTTCTTTCGCTTTTACTGAGTCTTGACGCTACTCAGATGTATATATATATATGTATATATAGGATTGTATATTATGTGTATGTGTCTTTATATATATACACACATATATATATAAATCTCCTGGCGTATGTTTGTTTCTATTTTTCGTTTTGTTTCAAACGCATTTCAATTGCACATTTTCGTTCTTGTTGTTGTTTTCTTTTTAAATTTATTTTTAATATTTTGTAAATATTAAACACTTGCATAGCAATTACATCAACGCTCGATTCGCTAATTAATTTATTTGGACTAAATATAGTTATACATATATAATATATAAGGTATATGTTGTAACTTCAATTAAAATATATATAAATATTCATTTATGCTCATGTTAATCATGTTTTAATCATTTGTTGTCCTTTGTTTTTTTACTGCGTTCCACTTTGTTCATTTTTTGTTCAGTATTATTGCTTTTGAATACACATACATACGTATATACACACACATATACATACATATACATATCCTTCATATGCATATGCATATACAATTTCATCTTATTTCGTTTATATCGTATGTATGTGTGCGTGTGCTTGTGCCTGTTCTCGGTGGGCGTGGCTTTTTTTTAATAATCCTCCCATCAGGTGTCGCCCGAGAAGCAGGTGCTCAAGTTTCATTCACATATATTAAGTGCTAAGTTTTTCATTCAAGTTTCCCATTTATTGCGGCAGCATTCATTCAATTCTGCTTTCCTCTTCTCGTTCAACTTGTATATATCATTTGTGATTTAATTTTTTTTTAAATTTATAATTTGTATTTGCTCTCTTCGAGTTCTCTTGCCGTTTTCATTACTGATTGCTGTTTGAGTGTGCTTGAAATGCTTCGATATGCCTGGAATTATTGTTGGAGTAACTGTTCCCAATGCGTACTCGCATCATGTATGGGGCGAACACATCGTCATGATCACTATCAAAAAACTCGCATCATCGATCAATGCAACAATTGCAGCAAACCCAGTTGCAGCCAGCCATAGAGGCCATAAGCTGCGACTCATCTCCCACCTGGAGACGTGTCGAGCGGTTTGATTTGCTTTTGCTTTGCTCTTTGTTTTAACTCTATTGTTTAACTGGGCATTCTCTCTAGAGAATTTTCTTTGAATTTTATTCAATTTTAAAGTACACAATTTCTTTTACGAGTCTGAAACAAATTGTTTCGTCTTCTTTTCTTTTTTTTTTTTATTTATTTATTTTTTTGAAACTCACTTTCTATGCTTTTAAATACATCATATAATCGTATTTAGCTCCTTTTTAAATTTTTATTTTTATATTTACGGCATATAAATATCGAAATTATGTAACTATTTAATTATATTAAAATTCTAATTTGTATTAATTGAACTTCTGCGCTTAAATTGTTTGTTAGTTTCTTTTTTTTTTTCTTTTTGTATTTTAATGTTAAGTATTTTTCGATTGTTGCTTTTGTACAAATAACTTGCTGGTCCAAAAAAAAAAAAAAAACTATTTTGAGAAAAACAAACAAAAATGGTATAAATAAAACAAAAACATTAACTAAAATATATTTCTGTATATTTTTTTTCTTTTGTTTTTATTGCAATTTGAATCTTAAGCTAAGCATCGTTTTTAATATTAACAATATAAATACGAGAAACTAATAAAAACTAATATTTAGATCGAGTTTGCTTTTTTTGGGCTCACCATAGTTTTGAGCGTGGCTAAAGAAGAAGAAAAACAAAGTCAAACAAATTGAAATAATTTTATTTGTTAACTGAACATTTCTCTTTGCTCTTCTTTTTTCTCCCTTTCATATTTTGCTTAAATATTTTGCTTTATTTATTTATTTTTATTTATTTTTTTGTTTCGTTTTGTGATAGCGGAAGAAATGCGATTTACGTAGAAAACTAAAATATTTATATATGTAATAGCCATTAACAGTATAAGTACATACATATATTATAGCATTAAATATAATATATATGTATATATTAAATAATTTGTTAATATTCATTAATAATGTACAAAAGTAGTTGTTTTTGGTTGAGAGGAGAGAGAAAATGTGCATTGGGAAATTGTTTATCAACAAGGCTATTAAAGCTTATAGTTGTACAGCTGAATCAATCGATAGATTCAATCAATTAATCAATCAATCAATGTCTAGAGCGGATTGCACACCGATCTTATAGAATATACACACACACAATAATATAATAATAACTAAATGAAAGACAATTGCAAATATTTCTAAGGACAAATTTGACGCCAAATTTAGCTCACGCTTAATAATTTGTTATTCCGTTTCCATATTAGTTATCATTATTTCGATTTCAATCTCAATTTCAACTTCAACTTCAATTTCGCTTTCAATTTGAATTTATAGCTAATTGCCTATATTTTGCACAACATTTACATTTTGTTAATCGCAAGCTAAATATGAAAAATTTACAATTCTAGTTACGGTTTTCGACGAGTTCAGTTTATATTGTTTATAATTAATTCATTTTTCTATTTGCATTTAATTTGTTTGTTTGTATTTGTTAGTTTTGTATGTATAATGTACGTATTATATATTATTATTAAATTGTAATTCAAAAATCTACTTAATAAAATTTTGTTTGCTATTTGTTTTTGTTTTCTATCTGTTGTGGGTTAACATTTTGTTTAAAGTTGTTTCTTTTACTAACTGTATATGTATATATGTATATTGGTTTTTATATATGTATAACATCACATTATAATAATTACTAATTAATAGTTTTAATTTTTTGTTTGTTTTGTTTGTTTTGTTGTTGTGTATGCTCTATGTTTTATGTTTTTTATAAATGTAGTTAATGCACAAATACTAATGTTCATAATAAAGATTATTGTTTATTAAATTTCATTTGTTAACAAAAATTTTGTTGCTGTTGCTGCTGCTGCGCTGCTGCTGTTTTAGTGTTTGTTGTTATTGTTACACAGAATTTATATAATAATTATAATGACTATTTACAAGTAGCAAAATGATGAAATAAATAAACAAATAGCTGGTGACAAATTCACATCAAAATGATAGAGAAACAGGCAAATAATTAGTTCCTGAGAGCACCGTGCAGCACCTTGCAGGGAAACACGTGCGCGACCTATTTATAGAGGGGGGCGCCGCGACAGCTCCTCAACTTGCCCCCTTCTAAAAAAGTCAATTACCCGTACTGCTTCCTCTGCTTGCTCACATTTCTAAATAGCCAACTAAGGCGACTCTGACTGTCTGTTGGCCAAACATTTTCCAACTGCTGTGCTTCCATTTTCAGAAAATAAACTTGGTTAAATTTAATTTTCCAGCTGGAGGCGTGTAGTCGATGCTGATTGCAGGCAGTGTTGGAGATGAGGCGGCTGGGCTGAGCGAGGCTTGGGCTTGGGCTTGGGCTGGTGTGAGGTTGGGCTGTGGGCCCATTAATTTACCCAGCTATGCGCATCGCACGCGCTAATTAGTGAACAGGCACTCGTTGTGTGAAGCTGGTGCTGGTGCCGCAAGCCGGTACTAGTGTTACCTCTGCATACCTCCTGCATCTTGGCACCTGGTGGCGCTACGTGACCGATGTCTCTCATCCGCTCGCATTGTACTTGTTGTTGGATCGCCCATTAGCTTGGTCTTCATCTGCAAGCGAAATATGAATAAAACGAATGAGTTGAATTTACAATTGGTAGCCAAAGTTTTGCCTGTTTTGCCAGTGGAGCATATCTCGTGACCCCGCGCTACATCCGGCTGACGTAAGCTGCACGACTCCTAGCCAGCCGTATGGTCAGCCACACAACTAACTGCAGGCCATAAAACGTAGCTAACACGTTCTGCCATGGCGAGCGCCTCAAAGCAGGCAATACGACAAACGAGCTGCGGAAACGGAATTATCAATGTGGCCATGTCTGTGACAACGTGTATGCACGCCTCACATAGGTCAAGCAACAGGATATCACACTATGGTCGTCCCTCTCGCTCTCTCATTATCTGCTTGCCGTTGCTCACGCTCTCACTGTCTGCCACCTACTCTCTTGTGTGCTCGCTCTTGCTCTCACGCTCTCAGCCTCAATCTCTCAATGTATCTGCATTCCCATACAGACGCGTATGTATGGATGTTTGTGTGGGCATGTGTGTGCGTGGGTATGGTTGTGCAAGCGCATGTCGGTGTAAGTGTGTGCGTACGCGTGTGCGTGTCCGTGTAGGCATGTGGTGACAACAACCAATGGAATTGTCAAGAGTGACATGCCGGTCAGCAACGTCAGCGTTCGCACAGCCACATTAACCAGACAAAGGCAATGCATTCAGAAGCTCATTAATCGCTATCAACAGTGTAATTAAAATTTAATATTTACAAATAATTTTGCTACCTTCTTAAGGATAAGAGCACGCTGAATAGGTTGAGAAAATGAATAAACTTTGAAAGAAAGTTTTGAGCTCATCAAGTCCTACTCTTGTGTTTCCATTTTTTTCCGTAATAAATGCGATAGGCTTTAACTTTGATATTCTGTTTAAGTCATGTTGATGACCTTCAAGCTATTTTTAATGGGTTTGCATTATGCAATGATTATCTCATAGTTCTCCATGGTTTCTTTCCTGCTTGTGCCTTGCTCAAGTGGTGCTTATAGCGGCTTATGAATATATATGTGCATATATATAGACGTCAACTTGTTGTTTTGCGCGTGTTAGAATTTTCATCAATGGCTTTGGCGAATTTTCTATTTATTTAATTTGGCGGCGTCGCCGAGACAACTCGAAGATGACATCAGCTGTTGCTATGCGCGTTATGTGCGTCATCCGACGAAGTTGGCGACGCCGACAATATCAATTTGGTATTTAGTTGAAATTCCAAAGGCATAAGGGCCACACACCCATACACACAAAGAGAAGGCGTTTGAATTGAATTGCATTGCATTTGGTGTTCAAAGTAAATTACATAACATGGACTTTAAAGGGATTCAGTAAGCAAAGCTCTGGCATGTAATATCCAATAACGACATTTAGTTGTTGCGGAATGTAAACAAGTGTTTAGCTTTGTCGTAGGCCATTATAAGGCTTGTGGGACCAGCACTATGGTTAACCATCGATAGATACACATCTATCGATAGTTAGCCATGTCGATAGCTAAGGAGGTCGATACTTGGCGTGCCATAATGAGTAATGACAAATGAAGAGAAAGATCGGAAGAGCTGAGTAAAAACAGAAAGTGTTTAGATTTTAAGAGCTAAGACTTGTGGCAAAAATAAACAAGAAACAAAGTTATGAAATAAAAGCCGTCTACAACTTTTAAATCTATTGCTATTTAGAAATATTTTGAGAGGCAACACAATATCTTTATTTAAGCAACTATTCAATTAAATATTCCTACAAATTCATATAATTTTTAACGAAGGGACATTGCATATGTATATATACATTGATCAATCAGTCAATTATCACGTTTTCATTTACATATTTTGCACATGCCACAGCTCACGTAAGCCAAATAAATATTTGCATCAATGCAGTTGCAGCACGCGCCAAAAAGTGCGCTACATGAATTTGTCATTGGACATTAAAAGGAGTTCGTTCGATATGCGAATATTTGATTTACATTTACTACATATAAACGTTGAGCATATATATATATATTTGTGTATGTGTGGGTGCCCCGCTATTGAATGTTATCATCCATCATTGCGTACATTGGAAATTCCGCCCCCAATTAGTCGATTGGCAGGCAAATCGCTTTCAGCTATTTTTATTGCCAGCGCCGTAATAAGTTAATTTATAAAAATAACATAAAAGCCCGCATTAAATAAATGTGCAGCAAAAATAAACCATAGAGGATGAAACGCCCTTTACAATAAATACAATTCATAAAACTGTAGAATGATGAAATTTCATTTCTACGAACAGTGAATATGAAAAAAGGGACCATGTAAATAAAAAATTAATTCGAATTGCGTAAGGTCGTGACCTTTCAAAGGTTTTTATTTCGTAGAATGGTTTATATGCTGTAAACTATTTCCACGAACTCCAAATAGCAGAAAACGAAAAACATTGCTTTAATTGAAATTAAATTCAATAAAAATATAAAAAATGTATTTTATTAGCTCAGTTTTTGTAAAGTTGGGCAGCAAGTCAATAGAGTCCAGGCAATGTCATCTTGGTGTATTCAAGATTAGCCAAGATAGACTGCGAAGGCAGCATGAAGGAGGACGGCAATGGGCGACGAGGCATTGACGGACGCTGGCTTTGACATGACAGTTTAATTGAGGGGCAGATTTAGTTTTATTTTTCTTCGTTGGCTGGCGAGAGCAGCTGCTGTGGCTCACCGCCAGGTCCATGTCAAAGGAACCGGATGCGAAAGAGTGCGAGCGAGAGCGACAGTGCGCAAAATATGCAAATTAGTTTGATTCGCCGCGGAGATTGGCCATATTAGACTGCGGAATGGGAGCGGATGGCGGGTGGCGAGAGGATGCTGAGTGGGGTGGCTTAAGGGAGGGGCACATGGCACTCTTGGGAAAGCTGTTGACTAAATTTAATATTTATGACTTTGGTTTTGGCCAGCAGCAGCACAAGTGGCACTTGGCCGCCTTTCCTAGGCTTAAGAAACAGGCTCGATTTGCTTTAATGGTTTAATTTCTTCAGACTGTGTGCAAACACAATGGGGCTCACTCTAGCTCTAGCTGGAAACAAAGGCTGACAAATGCAAAGAGGTCCAGACATACTAACAGTTGCCTTCTGATTGATCTGGGCATGGGCGATTGAGAGGCTTCGATTGAGCTGTATTGAAACAGGTGAATAAACACCCCAAGCGTACGACCCCAATACAATTGCCGTCAAAGCTCCTTTGCGTAGGCAGCTTTCAGCTGGTCAGTTGTTCGGCGCGTGTTGAGGATTTGCGGTTGAGCTCAGAGAGCTGCCGTGCGGTTGCTCTCTCTGGTATATATGTCTGGGTGTGTGGGTGTGTGTCTGTGTGCGTGCATCTCGGGCTGCATTCGTATGCATGCAGCCGATATAACTCAATTAGAGTATGGGACTATAACGACCGCACTCAAATACTCAACCTTTCAAGCACACACACACACACACACACACACTGATACAGATGCATACAAAGAGATATACATATTCGATATATAAGTGGCGCGTGCGGAAATCAAGGACACAGCTCGATTGCAAATTGTGCCTGATGGACAATGCAGACCGCAACGTATTTTATGACAGTGCATACAGCCCCAATACACACACACACACACACACACACACGAGTGCACGCATACATGTGAATGTCAATAGACCTACGTATTCGTGTGTCCTGCTAGTATTAAAATATGCAAATTGACGATTGTCTGCAGGATAACAGACAAAAGGGAATGTCACACACAGACACATGCAAAACCCGCAGTTCGATTGCTTGTATGTATGTGTGCATCTCTGTGTGTGTGTATTACTGCATTGCTGATGCGTTACTTCAATGTCAAAATTATCAGTGTCAGCTTTTCGTAAAGTGCAATTAAAAGCAGCAGCTGCAAGTCTTTGCATAATCTGTCAAGGACACATTGATAATGAATCGCAGTGGCTCGCCTTATCGCAGCGCTGAAGAATCTCTAAGCACTGCACAAGTAACTTGCAGCAGAGTTCCAGCTGAAAATGTTGCCAAGTGCACATCTAATCCTTGGACCACGCATGTGGAAACTACCAGCAAAGTGACAGTCAAACTAAATCGCTGAGCACTGATGCTGATAAGAGCAGCAGCAGCAGCAGCAGCAGCAGCAGCAGCAGCAGCAGCAGCAGCAATACAAAATACTAAACATGACAACAATAGTTGCGTAGGATACCCCACACAGACGACTTTGCTCTAGGTTATTTCTATGTCCCCAAGCTCACACGTAAGCCAATTTTAACGGTTTAACTTTATGCTTGGGGTTTGGCTGGGCGTGCCACCCACACGCACAACATATGCGTGTTTGTGTGTGTGTGTGTGTATGTGTATCTTTAGCGTGGTCTCTGTTTGTTTACAATGCTTTTATGTTTGCTCAAATGGCGTCCGCTCCTTGGACCGGCCATGTGTCGACGCCTCAATTCCACCCACATTCCGCACCCATACACACACGCACGCGCACCCATAAGGAATGTGGCATATTCAAGTGCTCCGTTTGGTATACCCTTTCAAGCAAACATTGTAAAAGCGACTTTATTGCTTTGTAACTAAGGCTGTTCAGCATATCTGAAATTCTATGTGTATTTCGCTTTTGTATCCCTTTCATATTTATAGCATATGCCTATGATAGCTAATTTTAGCGATATATAGAGGAATTCCTATTTGAATGCACAAAACTCCGTCCGGCTGTGCCAGACTACGTGAAACTCGGACTTGAGCGAAGTATGTTACTCTACCTTTCAAGTCAACCAACTGGTTACCAAATAATCCAATTATAAAACTTTCGCCTATGCCGTAATAAATTTGACTGTGACTTTGACTATGACACACAATGAGAGTTTTCTGTAATTAATTCGTTTGTATTCAAGATGTTTAAATGTTGTAAATACTTTAGTTCACAGAAGCTCAATAAACATTTACTTTAGGAGAAAAGGTTATTCCAACTAATAACTAGATTTCTGTATTTAACAAGAGCTTTACAACTACTACTGGGTGCCATAATGTCGACCACAATTCTCAGTATTTGTTCATACACAAATACAAGGGAATTTTGTTGTGTGTGTATACGTTTTCTGGTAGCTGTGACTTATTGTTATGCTGCCACAGCGCTCAATTTATGAGTCGAGGTCGAGGAGCAGTGCCTCATGCCCATGCAAACTCCAGCTGCTCCGCCCTCCAGCCAGCACACAGTGGGGCTTAAAAAATAGACACAGGCAAGGCAAGCTGGCTCCGGGTGGCCATGAGGGGAGGACGGAGGCAAAATGGGATAGGAATAGGGACAGAGAAAGAGAGAGAGAGAGAGCGAGAGAGACTGGGATAGAAGTGGGCAAATGGTCCTTGTAAAATGGAATGCGAAGCATAAATACATTGGCTCTTAGTCTCTGGAGCACTCTCAACTCTGGGATTAAACTGTGAGCATCTTAGCTGGGCTATAGTTAGGACTTTGACTGCCTGTTGAAGGAATGGCTCGTGGCACTGACTTCGTCAAGGCGTGAGCATCGCCCCTCTCGCCAGCACTCTGGCCACACTTTCATTAAAAGTTCGCAACTTAAGCGATTTGCTTTAAGCCGCCTGCTCAGCCGGCCGGAGTGGGCTTCAATATTAAATCAATTTCGTTTACGCTCTTTTAAATTGCCTTTCAAGCCTTGCCAGAGTGCCACAGTGGGTAAGTAGCAAGCGTCTGTGCGTGGCAGTCGATGTTTATGCAAAAATGTTGCATAAATTATAAAAAGGAGCGACGAACAAAAACTGTGCTGCATACTCTTTGAATTTTAAGTATGCAATACATATACATACATATATACAGATTGTGTATGGGTGTGCGTGTGTGACGTCTGGTGACAAAAAAACACAACACAATAACAACAACAACAACAGCTTAAGCTCGCTGCTTGCTAATTTATTGGCTGCCGACGATACCCTCTGACTGTTACCTGTTCCATTCTGCCTCCGCAGCAGTCGAGCTGCTCCACTCGCTATTGAGTAGCTTCATTTCTTTAAATTTCATTTCAAAATTTGGCACGTCTCTGCATACGCTTATCCTACCCCACACACATACACCCAGCTCACGCACACACAGAGAGAGAACGACATTTTGTTTTCTTTACCGAGCGGTTGTCATGTGCGTGAGAAATGCAAGTTTCCGATAAAAATAAAGGCAAAAGAAAAGCTCATAATGGCGCCCAGGAAGGCAACGCAATATATAGGCTAATAGCTATAAAACAAACATTAGGGACAACAAAAGAAAAAGCTAATTTCCGTGTGGATAAGCTCAAATGAAAGCCACTTCGTACTTGAAGCAGCTGAAGTAGTAAACGCAGCAAATGCTGTACAAGTTGTTTATACTGCATCGAATTCCCAAGTAAACTTAATCCAAGGCAAGTCTAATAACACATGCTGTATATACACCTTGGTGCTAGGCTTTTACAGGGTATGCATGCGAAAATTATCAAAAGCAAAGCTACTTTTTCTTCGTTATTTCTGTTCAGAGGCAAACCCGAGTTCAAATGCCATCAACTGGCAACTTTCATTATGCGCGGCTGATAAGTCGAGTTTCGTTGAGCCAAGGCCAATAGACAATGGAAGGCAAGAGGACGTGACGCCATTTGAAGTGGAGAAACAACAGGCGCACGGATCGTAAATCATAAAATAGAAATGCTGTAGCCAGAGAGAGAGAGAGAGAAAGAGAGAGAGAGAGAGTGAGAGAGAGAGAGAGAGAGAAAGAGCGCAGCTATGCAGAGTACGCACGAATTATTAAGTATACGCCATAGGTACGACTGAAAACAGCCAATTGAGATTTCTGAAGCACCTTTTGGCAGGCAGGCAAGCAGGTAGGTAAAGCTGCATATATGTATGTATATATCGTATACATACTTACAGACATATACATACATATATTACAGCACAGCTTCAGCTATACAACCACAAATCTTTGACTGTCAGCATTTAATTAAATCGAATGCATACGTTTGACAATTGAATGTGGTTGCCATCGATTGAGTGTGTGTGTGTGTGTGTGTGTGTGTGGTTAAGTGCCTGCACTAAACTAAATAGAGTTAGAATAACTCCATACACGTTTATTGCAGGCTTGTATGACAACCGAATGTGTTAACATTTGCCAAATTGAATTAAATCGTTTGTGGCCTATGCATTTAGCATAACTCATAGCTCCTTTCAGAAATGCCAGCGTCTAGCTGCAAAAAGTCCTGGCTTGCAGCTGAATAGTCGCCACAGATTGTGGCTGCTATTACAGGCGAATGCAATGCTCTAAATGAAGCAGTTTAATTAACGTAATGAGAGCACGAGTTGTTCGCTCTCTTGGAAGGTATGCAATTGCCCCCAATTAGTTTTACTCGTCACATAATCGGGTAGCTGAAACAAAAGACAGAGCTGCAACTTTAAAGTCTTCTCTATATTTAAATAAATTCATATCGTTCATGCAGAAGTTTTTTCTATGTAAAATTTCCTTAGCTTTGCAAATTGCTCACAATTTTTCTTTATAATTTGAAATCCCGTTTGACGCACAAATCCACTGGGAATGCGAATGTATTCATTAGGCGCATCATGAACTTTGGCCCACATTTAATCGCTCTATGTGCATAAAGTAAACAGAAATATGTACATACAGACTATGTATATACCAACACTTCCACACTTACAAACATACATACATACATGCTTATTTATGCATGAGTCGTACATACACACATGTACATACATATGTGTATGTGTTTGTGTTTATATTATGTACACGGGATGCTGCACGTACTTTGGCTAAAACTTTTCGCAGGCACTGTGCTGCTGCCTTCCGCCTTCTGGCCAAGCTGTTGCTGTTTGGGCATGCAAACGGCATCACGTAGTGCCAACAGCACTTGTGTAGCAAATATATGTATAAATACAGCATATATGTATATATATATATATATATGTATATGTATTCTGTAAGTATATAGTTATGTGAGAACGAAAGATAGCCCTGAGATACAGCAAAATTTACTGTGCTAAAAGCAAATTCTGTATCGAATACGAATTTATATAATATAATAAATATTTAATTAATTCGCATACAAGTTACAAAATAATTTAAAAGCCGTTACCTCGAGTAACTAACTTCAATTCTGCAATTTCAAACGCCCTCGGCTACACAACTACATGTTTTTGGTTATGTGCAACGCAGCAGATAACACAATCAAAGGGGGGGCGTGGCACACACCGAGAAATTGAAGCAACAAAAAATTGCAATAAAAAACTATACGAAAAAAATTGAACGAGAGAAAAAATGCAAAAATTCGTTTCAGTCTGCGGCAAATTGAAATGCAGCGAATAACACGCAAAGGGAAAGCGAAATAAAAAGAGATAGAACGAGAAATGAGAGTGAGAGAGGTGACAGATGCCACCTGGAGGGAGTCTGGGTCCGTGCAGGCGAAAAATGTTGAAATTGACCATTATGCAGTTTTGAAAACAAAAGAGCGAAACAACAATGCCGAGCACGCTGAACAAATATTAACAGTTATTTGCAAGTGAAAGAAATGTAATTAAATGCAAATTATTGCCATTTTGTGGCGAGCACAACAATTATCAAAAACCCCCTCGACAACCATTTAATTAACTGTACAATTGGGCATGTGCATCTTGCAGTTTTTCCCCGTCTTTGGTTTCAAGTAACTGTCAAGGTCGTCGCTATCATTAGCATGGGAGCTGTTTAGCATATATACTACAATAGATATATGTCTATGTACAACACGAGAATGTCAGAAAACTGACAAATACTGATTAGATAGATATCGTGACTGACACTTCATGAATTATTGTAGAGCATGGCTGACATAGCTGAACGCAGTATAAACGCACCTGACACGAACCCACTTGACCTTTGACACATTAATACACGGTTTACGTAACCTTCGACATGAAGACGGAAAGTTTTAGGTGTTGTCGCTAGTTTCACATTTTACTTAAGTATAGTATATATTAAAGTATAGTATATATTAAACAAATTCTAGCAAATACGAAATGTGAACAAGTTTTCAGAGTGTGAGGGATGTGTACGCAGGGGGGGTGGGGAGTTCACACTTTCAGTTCACACGGCGCGGTCACGTTTCACAAATAAAATTGCAATCGTGTTAAGTGTAAGTGAAATTGTTATTTTAATGGCAAATTTACATTTCAATTGCAAATAATTCCGTGTTTAATTAATGTCGATATTGATTTTAAGTTCCATCAGCGACTCTCATGACTCACGTTGCCATTTAATATTTTAACTGACTTTAATTACATTACACACGTGTTTAAGCTCGACAAAAATGAGGAATGAGCAATGAAAAATAAAAATTGATATCGTCAATTGCCGGTTTCAGTCTCACGGCTCATCTTTCTCGGAAAGCGGCAATTGAAATGTCAGAGGCGTGAGTAATGACTGTGACAAGCTGTCGTTAGAGAACAGTTCCAGAATATTTAGTTTAAATGACTATTCAACTTACCCTGCAAACGCAATCTATAGCTATCAATCAGTGCAAAGCAATAGAGCCAACTTTTCAATGGGCTGAATTAAACTCTTTGAGTGCAAAGGGTTTCAATCAAAATAATATCTTGGCTTACATTTTATAAATATAAAGCCCAGTGTAAATGGGAGCGCAAGGTATTTATATTGGTTTTGCGGCAAATGTGTGCCACATGCAATAAGAGGCGTGGCACACCTATGAACAGAGACTTTAAAAATACATACATAAATCTGTGTATCGTATGGTTTATATTTATTCATCATTTCACTCTGTCGCTTTCGATTTCGAAGTTTTTATACCCTCAGCACATTGAATGGGAAATCAGGGAAAATGTTTATAGGCAGAAATCGTTGCAGACTTTATATATATTATATATATTCTTGATCAGAGCGACGAGCTGAGGTGATAATCTGAGATTCAACTGAACTGTGTAATAGCTTTTGTCTTATTATTAAATACTGTGAATTTTCGAGCTCTTTTTATACAACTAAAACTAAAATACTAGAGGCGACTTCAGAATTCTAATAATATCATTATAATATGAGCTTTTGGCTATGCAATAGCTAGATAGCCATGCTAAAGCCCATATCACTGTAGTCCATGCTTGTGTACTTCTGCATATCTATATGTATATGCATTGATTGGAATATCAGCTCTACTCCCAATCGAGCATATTCATTTGCTATATATATTCCACATATAAATATTTCATAAAACACTTTTTCTACTATGATGCGCTGGCAAACCGTTTCGCCCATTTTCCCTTTTTGTACAGTTGATTGAAAAATTTCAAGAGCGCGCATACACAGACAGTATGCAAATGGCAGTCTGACGTCAAGCTTCTGCATAATTAATATCGATTGTCGGCCAAACAATTAAACAGGCCAAAACATGAACACAAATTAAACAGAGAGTGCGTGGGCGGCACAGAACGCATCACACAGTGCAGCTGCGCCTACGTAATCGATAAGCAAACAGAATGCGGCAGCACGCGCAGTGCACAACCACAGTGATACACCATGCCACAAAATGTTGCACTTCATTATGTTTAAGCGTAACAGAAAATGACGCTTAACTGAGATAATAAGATAAAGCTGTTTGAATATGAATTATATATGACATGTATTCATAATTATTCATTCAAGTACATTGAATTTTGAGTTTCGTTTTGAGACCAAACTATAAAATATATCGATATATCGATAAATTAATTAAATCAATTCGCAATCACTCAAGGCTATAATTAATCGACTATTTTGCACCACAGTAAAATCGGATGTGGGTGTATATATATATATATATATATATATATATATATATATATATATATATATATATATATATATATATCATTATCAGTACATATATATGTATTTTCGAATATGCCATCAGCCGACAGCTGTCGCACTGCAACATTTCAGAGTTTATATATATATATGCTCTATATATATAGATATGTATATTTATATATATATATATATTTCCGCAATTCCCGTAAGTAGGCGTAGGCCTGAGCGCTCATGTGGGCGCCTGTACATAATGTGTGGGTGTGTGCATGTGTGCATGTGAAACGCGCATATGGCTTGCATGTGTAAGTCAACAATTGCGGCAGCTGCAATAACTGCTGTTATGTATCGATTTATTAAAGCCATTCAATAATTATCCTTAAATCGAAATTGAGCTCATATACATGTATATACATATATGATAAGTATGCTATATCTGTAAGTAAGATCTGATTGTATGCTAACTATATTATTGTTCATCGACCTTCTCTATTTATAAAATAACGTTAAATTCGTACATGATATAGTAGATTCCTTCTTGATTGCCGTAAAAGGCAAAGAGCAATAATCGATTGTTGGGCGTGTTTGCAGAGCTACATAGATTCCATTGCTCGTTTCATTTTCTAAGAAAAACTTAATTCGTTTAGATGTTTACACATTCGTATTCAAACAAGAAATAAATTAAATTTCTTCTTAAAAAAAAACTTTATACAAAACGTAAACCAATGAAAGCGCTGGATCGAATGGCTCAAAGTTCAAATGCTATTTGCATTTAAAATATTTAATTAATTAAAGTGCAATATCTGCACTATACAATAATAATTAATAATTGAAAATCTAAGCAAATTAAATTTGCATTTTTGTGCACTTACTAAAAGGAAATCAAAGTAATTATGAATATGAAAAATGAAAGCAATAAAAGTACAAAACTTCGCCTCACATGCAATCGTAATAATTGTGCAATTTGCGATGAAAAAAAGCTGCTTGAATAAATAGTTGACAACGCACAACTGGAGTCCTTGACAAGGATGTCAGCCGAATGGCATAGCGACGACTTTGATAGATTGTGTGCACATTGTTTGTTGTGCAACAAATGTGGCTGCTGCGCCGGCCTTGAGGGGAAGGACACTGATGCTCAGAGCCAAGCAAATGCAAACGCAAATGCATATTGATGCACGGCAATATGAACAAGTGTAATTGCATTGGCATACAGCTCAGACATTCGAATGGCTAACTGCTAAGGCTGCCGACATACTAATTGTCTCAAGTCTCAAGTTCTTAGCCAAAGCCGCAGGCCAATGAAAAAACGATGCCAGCCTGGTCATACAAATGTACAATTCAATGAGATGAGTTGAAATTCTCCATGCAGTAAATTGCTATTTGCGTGAGCCGCACACACACACATGCAAACAGAGATAGAGGCTGTCACACAGTCTGGCAAAAATCAACAATATAAATGACATAAAAATCGCATTAACCCATATTTGCACTAGGCACGAGAGCAAATCAAATTACATGTGAACCCAGGGCCCGGACCCGGACCCGGACCCGGGTGGCTGCTGTTGCCACTACTTGGATATGGAGCGTAGCCTCTTATCAGCCACAAAAGTCGTGAGCAGCATGGAGCGGAAACGGAAAGTAAACGGCAGCCATGTTCAGGCTAGCGCCAAAAAAAGAGAGAGATAGAGAGAGAGAGAGAGAGAGAGAGAAATGAATGAATGAAGCAGAGAAATGAAGCCAGCGCACAAATTGAAAACTTTCGCGCAGCTTAAACGGCCATACACATTGACACAGTCGACGATAATGATGTCGAAAATAATGAGATAGCTCACAATGATGCTGGGATGTGCAACGTTGCCTACTTATGAGCGCCAACTGCCGCCTACATAGACCTATAGATATATAGGTATATACATATGTATGTGCCCAGGTGTGTATCTAAGTTTAATTTCAACTCGAACTTCTGAGATACTCTGTAGACATTTTAAAACAGATTTTCTATTAAGTTTAAAAGTCAAATTTTCAATATATGGTATATGTATTTATTTTCAGTCAAGTCGACAGAACAGCAGAGAAAAGCAGCGTCAAACGACTTCAATTCAGCGTCTGGCCTATAGGGTATATTGCCTGGATAGGCCTGACAGCGTCAGAAAATGAGAATGTGTGTGTGTGTGTGTGTGTGTGGCGGCGCATGTGTTGCGCCTCTTAGGCGGAAATTGCAAATGCTGACATAAATACTTGTAAATAATTAGTCAAATTAGTGTCGCAATTTATTAAATGAATTTGTGCGTAATTCAAGTGACTTGGCCCTAGGAAATGGAGCAGCCTGAACACATGGGAAGCGTCAACAATAAACCGTTGCTCAACAATAGCGTCAAGTTGCCGTCTGACACCTCGCTGAACGCTTATCATAAAGAAGGGAGGGCACTTGATGACCGCTAAGAATAACAGTTACACATCATTTCAGGCATGTCCTTGCTGCGCGAGTGGGCGAGCAGCGTTAATTGAATTGAGAGCTGCGCAGATATTACGCAGTAATTGCAGCTCGTCTCAAGGACGAGGCAATGCGGCAGGCGCAAGGCCAAGGCCAGCATTATGGACTGCAGCAGCATTGCATTGTGTTTGCGGTTTGCTTCAAGCTGCAGACAGCAGCCAGTAGGCAGCAGGAGGCAGGCGGCAGGCGACAGGCGGCGACCAGGAAGCAGGAAGTAGAAAGCAGAAAGCAAATCAGCTGCACAGGACATTCGAGAACATGCGGTCAAAATGAAATTGTAGCCGGCCAAGTAGTACGTACTAGGTGCTCTGGAAATGCAATTATTGATTTTCAGTCGTTGTATCTATAACAACAATGCTGCCGCCTCTGCCGCAATAATATTTTCTCTTTCGCTCTCTCTCTCTCTCTCATCCTCTCTCTATAAGACTCTGTCTGGCTGTGATTATTATTTTGATTCCCCTTTCCTCGCCTCGGCTTACACATGTTTCTTTGTTGTTTATTTTCCTCTGCTGATATCCATTAAGAGTCAGCTGCATTTGCTACTGCGAGTGATTTTGTTGTCCAGCAAGGGATATAACGTAATTCGAAAGCCGAAGCACGACAGCTTTCAGAAGGTAGAGCAAGTGAATCTAGTCACATATCGGATGCTGCAGCACATAATGGCTGCAAATTGATTTTAAGAGAAAACATCTGAGTTTGCTGAACGCAAGTTTAGATGAAAAAGAAACAATGGAAATAATTATATAAAAATTTAAGTTGAATTGTATATATTTATTTATCTGCTAGAAAAGGTGAATGAACGCGGCAAAATTGAAAAACGTGAATGAACGGAACGTCGCAGCTGGAGATTTTTGTGTGGCACGCATCAATTCCTAGACGTGCCACATGCCGGGCAGGACATTGTCTCGCTTGAGGACTGACCGAAAAATGTTGATGTGCTTTCGAATTGAAAGGCAAAGCACATCTGGCAATCACAGCGCTCACCGAAGAATAGAAATTGCTTTCGGAATTTCAGTAATGCTCGCCACGGAAGCATTTTTCATTTACAGCCGTTGTTCAAAAGCTCGACTATTTTTGAAAATTGCAGTCTCTCGCTCACACACAGACTCTCTCTCTCTCTCTCTCTCTCTCTCTCTCTCTGTTTGCGGCGCATATTTCTTCATATATGTGAGTGAAACTAGGCCATTTCTGTATGCAATTCACAAAAGCATATATAAACACTTGAAGCGTGCGGAATAGCAAACGACTGGCTACAGGAAGTCGTGTCAGCGACCTGCCTGCACACTTAACCTAGCACCCATTCCTCCACTCACTCCACCTCTCCCACTCCCACACTGCGCTTTGGGCCACAGTCAAGCACGAACCATTTTGTCACATGTTGCATGTACAAACAGTCACACACACACACACACACACACGCCCAAGGAAAACATGGATTATTAATTGATTTTGATTTTGAAAGCTGGGCTTGCCTGTCACTCTGCAAAGTCGCACAGCTGGCGAAAATTAATGAACGGAATTTGGCCCCAGTGGACAAATTTTGCTGTTAGTGCCACCGTAGAATTAATTACTGACAAATGTTCGCACATTACGGCGATTCGCTGCAGAAAATCAACCTGTCCACTTGCAAGTTTTAATGCTTAAAATTTGAGATGTTTGAAGTTGACTTAAGAAGGAATAAATGAATGAATTGTTGACCTAAAATATGCGATAGATCATAATTAGAAAACACAAGAACATCTTTTTATTGACATCAATATCAATATCAATATCAATTTGGTGCTTTAGTCAACAAGTAATTTTAATTACTGCATTCACATTCACTATGCAGATTATTTTTCTAGCCTGAATCTCTGTTGTTTCCAATATGGCATTTCGGAAATATCGGATTAAGTGTTTGCTCACATTGAATACTAAAGGCTTTAGGGTCGGTATATTCGAATTTGCGGATGCTGTTGTTGTTGTTGTTGCTGCTGCTGCCATTGCCAGGCAACTGCAACGTATGTGTGTTGCATATTTGAGAGATGCCTGAAATATTAGTAGCAAGCATTGCCCGTGGCAGAAGTGGGCGGATATGGAAATTGGCATGGGCAGCAAATGCAAGCTGGGTAGTCTATAGAAGCTGCAGGCTAAGTGGTCTGTCGAGATGCAGACAGGGAGGGAGAGATAAAGAGAGAGATAGAAAGAGAGACAGAGATGGTGAGAGTGAGAATTGGAGCATAATATTACAGTCAAAGTAGCATAGTAAATAGCTTTTAGTGAGTAGGATTACAGTGGTGAAATGAAATAGTTTTGTTACTCTGGCATAAAGCAAAAGTTGAAATATTTCCAACTCGGCCGCAGCATAAAATTACCTTTTTGAAAGCTTTTTAATTCACAACTAAACAAAAGAAAATAATATACTATAAAATCCATTCACTCTGATTGCTTGTTCGGTTTCGTTGCTTAAAATATAAGGATTCATAGTCGAAAATTTGCTGTGAATCATCGCAAAACACCTTGACTGGATTGTATTAGCTATCTTAACTTATCAGTTTGACAGGTAACAAACCCAAACAATACAAGAGATTGGGGCAACAAAAACAAAACGGGATAGAGAGAGAGACACAGAACAACTTGCAAAAAGTTTTTATTTACTTAAACCAAACTCGCACGAGTACTAGATAACTGAGAATGAGTTTCTGTTTTATATACATTCCTAGTATCAAACAAAAAATACACACGCGACATAAATCACAGATAGGCCAAAAGAAACGGCATTTGCTGATATGACAAATTCGAAATTTCCAAAGCGAACCATTGAAAAGAAGAACCAAAGAGCAGAAGCAGAGCAGAAACCCAAGCCGAAACAGCAAGGGAAACAGAACACACACAAAGTTTTTGTGCGAGCTCATCGTGTTATATGCAGGCGCGTTTCTCTCTGGTTAGTGGGCGTGGCAGCAATTGGGAACACAGCATAATGATACAACAATAAATTTCATAAGAAGTGGAGAAATGGCCAATAAATTGGCCTCACATTATGGGCTGTGCGCTGCAAAACCACAAGACAGGGCTGAATATTTCACAATTTATGACTATTCAGTAAAGTCGAATAAAGTGGAAGAGCAGAGCGAAAATGATGCACGATTGAAAGCGCAAAGCAGAACTGAATAAAAGCAACAATTGCGTATACGCAACGTGAGCTTCTTTTACAGATGATTTTTGACTGCTATGAGTGATTCGACACTTTAAGAATCGAGATTTTGATGATTATTGTACAACTCAGTGTTTAAATCAAGTATCAAGTATTGCAGTAGGCCAATGAGAGAATAAAGCGCACAGCACAATGGTTAATTATCAATAGACACACGTCTATCGATACTTAGCAATATCGATAGATATGTATAGGCTGTCGATAGTTGGCGTGAGTGCGATGATCGTGAATAGCTTAAGCAGAAGAAGAAGAACGCGAACGTAATATTTAAGTGCAAAGCGACGGTCGAGAAGAAGAAGAACGATAACGTGATGCAGAGGTGCGAAAATATTATAATTAAATAGAGAATCCTACAATAAACATAAAAATATATTTTGTATTTACACCAATGCTCATTTAGTTCGTGTCGCTTGTGGCATATGCCACATGTATCACATAAGTGGGTCAAGAGGACGACCGCATTTCGCTCCAGTTTTGCATGGAGTCACCTTTTTAACTGTCGGCCGCATCATTTGCATACATACGCATGTAAATATAGGTATATATGCATACGCGTATTAAAGGTACACGCAGGCATATAATAAATATTTCTTTATATCATTATTTTTGTGCGAATCGACATTTCTTTGGCACTTTATGAATTCATGCGTGCCTTCCGTAATGGGTTTTACATCAGATACAAAAAAGAGAGTGAGTGACAGGGGGAGGGAGAGGGAGAGGGCTAAATTTGACCCAAGGCACGGGTAGTGAAAATATAAAAGAAAGGTTAATAAAACATTTAATTACGCTTTTGCATGTGAATTTTAGCAGTCCGGCAGCAGAGGTGAAACAAAACGGAAAAAGGAAACTGTGCCGAGTTTTATTGAATTAAAAACTCACGAATGTCAAACGAACCACTTATTTTTTCTTTTTGAATGCGTATTTATTCATTAAAGCATTTACATTTAAAGCTTGACGGGCCGCAGTAATGCATACTTTATGTAATGCTCTGTTTGTTATGCAAATTAAATATGTATTCAATGTAAATATGCAGAATGCTAATAAATAATATTATTTTTTAATTAAAAATTATTTTAGTATTTAAATCCGACTCTATTTAGGCATGAAAAGAAAGAAGAAATTGTCACCGAACACATTTCGTTTTCATATCAACCATTTTTTGATTAATTACAGTTGTTGTAATTAAAGCAAATGCACAACAACAAGAGCAACAATTCTAAAAAACAACGGTGCCCTATGTAATTACAAGATAAATTTACAAGCAAGAAATTCCTGCCTTGCCAGGATGAGGCTGTCCTTTTGACAGTTAATTTATGTGCAAAGTTACAAGTGCCTCGAGCCTACAACGCAGCTGCCGTAACGAGCTCCTTTCCATATACCCACTGTACCTACGGATATATATGTATACCTACAATTCTGTATATATATATGAATGTGTGTGTGTGTGTGTGTGTATACACGTTTATGCGAAAATAGCCAAGTTAAAGGTCAGGCGCCGTTTTTAATGGGAGCCTTTCGTCGCACACCCCGAGAAGTATGCTACACTTTTGTGCCTTTTTTGCGGCTGTGAATCGAAGCGTAAGCGAGCCCAAGCTGAAATGTATACGCCATGTGGGCCTCCGCTGTGAGATTTACGATGGGTCAATCAGCCATGAAGCATTTCGTGTTATTGTTTTATTTATTTTGCTTTCGCTCCTTTTCTTTCCTCTTTGTTATTTTTTGTTGCAACTTTTGGAAAATCATGAAAAGCAGGGCGGAAAGGGAGCCGAAAAACGGCGCCAGTTCGCATATGAGAAATGATAGCAGCTAATCAAGTATTCGAGTTCGAACCAAAAGTAAATAGCCGGACGCGATTTGGCAATAAAATTGCTAAATTACAGCATGCGCGAATAATACATATACCTATGAGTGAGGACCTATAGACGAAGAAGTGCTTCAAGAATTGAGAAAAATTTTGATATTTTTAATAAAATATATTTTGTGTAGATAAAATTTTAATAAAAATTTATATAACAAAAATCTTTTAAAAATAGATTATTTTATAATTACCATGTTCCTAATTTAAATTTAATGAAAATATTTATATCGTTCCTGACTTTCCTATATATGGCACAACCAAGAATAGAAAGAAATTTGCATATATCGATTTAATTATTTTTGTTTATTTTTATACAAATGTTATATGTGAATATTATTTACTTTTATTTATATGATATGCATTAGCTAAAATACAACTCAAGTCTACTATGAATTTTCTCCATATGTGACAGACAATTGGGAGACAATGTCGAGCCTTATATAACCCCTTGCTCTACCCTAGCTTATTTCTCTTTCAACTCTAACTCTGTGTGTCGTCTCATAAATGTAATATCTATTTGTTTACATAAAATATTATGCGAGCGCGCAGGAAATGTAATGCAAATTGAGTTTTGCCTCCGAGGTCGATATGGAATCTACCATAAAGAGTAACCAGAAAGTCGAAACTCTGCTGCTCGTAGCACAGCTCGTGGCATGTTGTTCCCGCGGCAAGGTCATCATCGTCATTGTCGTCTATGAGGCGACAGGTTTTACGACACGCACATGCCAAACACAGCAAGAAGTTGAGCTTTTTGGTAGCTCTTAAGAATGTATTACGACAATATAGAGAGACCTTTAGCGAGCTTATTTACTTTCGAAGCCGTAATAATCTACACACACAGATATATTTAATATGTATACAACATATGTGTATGTATACATACAATGAGCTAAGACAATTGTGATTCAATCTCGCAGCTAAGCAGCTCATGTATTTATGAATCGGGTATAAAATTACGATGGACGTTAAGCTTTGTAATTGCTGAATAACAGTTAAAGGGAAGTGGCTCATATTGAAACAGAATTTGATATTGGTAAGCCTAATTGAAGCTATTACATTACCCTTGACTGGCTGCATTCGACTTGATGAATATATTATTAAGGTACTTGAAATGCTTTGTGCATCAATTTCAACATCAACTTGCCTTAAAATACACATTTATAATTTTATATATAAATATTTATCCATTTATATATATTTGCAGACAGGACCAAACTGATTATTCTCATGAACTCATTGCGAGGATGTGGTGTAGCATTCGTGTGGTCCTGAGCTTTAGTGCTGTGGGTAATATGAGTGGTGCGTGTGCTTGCCATAACATAAAATGCCTTTGGGTAGCAGCAGTTGTGCGCAAAGAGCAAGGAGAGAAAAAAAAATACAGAAAAGAAAATAACAACCGTTTTATGGCCCCAATACAGAAAGTGGCGTTGTCAGCAGCAGCAGCAGGATGCGAGCCAGTTCCAGGAGCGGGACGACAAATGGGCAAAAAGCAAATTACAAACGCCACGTACTTGAGGCTTGTCAGATTGTCATCCAAAAGGGAAACCAAAGGAGCGAGCGTAAAGCAAACAAACGCTGATAACAACAACAACAGCTATGGCAAGCAGAAGAAGAAGACGAACAGCGGTCCAATTCTTAGATTAGCCCCTTCGGCATGGTAAAGGTTTCCTTAAGCCCAGCTGCTCGACGTGTTTCAGGGTTTTTTCCCCACTTTTTAGTCACAAACAAGCGGTCAAGCTCAAAGACAAGCACAGCTTGATAATAATGACAATGATAATAATAATAATAATAATGCTGATGATGATTGACGGCTGCTGCTGGCGGCAGCAGAGACGAACACAATTTGAGGAACTTATAACAAATACAAATTAAATTAAAGCCCAAACGATGAGAGAAACAGCGCGCAATTTGTATGCACTTTAATTTAATTGAATCTGTTCAAAATGTTCAACGAGACAGCAACTAAAAATAAACAATGAATAATACGTGGCCCGCGTTTCGTTGCATAATTAACGGGATTGTAGTGCTGTCAGCGTCCGGCACCAGATGCTAAAAATCTTAATGCGTTTAATGCGCAAATCCAACAGCCATAAACAGCAAAAGGATATAAAAGTCTTTCACAGGGACACAACAGCAGAGCTTCTTGTACGCCAGGAGTACAGTGAAAACTGTGCGAAAGAACCATGAAAGCAAATCTGGATTTATGATTTACCAAAAAGCAAATAAAAAAACTCGCTTTGAATAGGAAGATTAGATAAGAATTTTATTTATGATATCTTCTCGTGTTACATTTAAATCTTTCGTGATTTATTGTGTTTCTGCAAGTTGAAAAATTACATGCCAGATAAACATTAAAATTACAGTCAGGTCAAAGTTATCTAGAATACTGTATGGCTATTATAGTATCCAAGTTATCTTTCTTTATACTTTTTTTTAGTAATTGTATATCAATATCTGAGCAAGTTTTTCTTTCAAGTTAAACAGTTATTCAAGCCTTTGTCATTATTATTTCTATTTGTAATAATATTCATCTCTATTATAAATAGCCTCATCGTTTTTTTTTTTTTTGTATATTTTTAGAACTATAATAAGTATTACAACAATCCCTAGTTTCACTGTGGTTGCCCGGCTCTTTCACATTAAGTGCCACAAAGTCAGATTCGCAGAATCTGTTTTTAATGATGCCAGCGGCGGCGTAACGGGCAAATGGGTCAGCGTCACAATGTCGACAAGGCGATTATTGTAAATGATGCACAAATGCCGCTTTAAGTAGCCTCATCATCTGCCGGCCCTCACAGCTGTTCGCCTATAAAGACTGCAATGCCCTCTGCTGGAACTTGAAGCATTTCTTTATTCTTTTTTGCTTTGACGAGAAATTATTTTATGCATAGACTGGAAAATAATATCAGCAAAAGTATATTCACTGCCTGACATTAACAATTCCATTAAGTTGACATAAAAAAAAAAAAAAATCGTAAATAAATAAATAATCTGGCGCACATACAGAGCCAGAGGGAAGTGGGAGTAATCTCGTTACTATCCCCAGTTGGCTGGCCAAATCTCTGTTGACAGCTAAAAGACAAAGACGAAAGCCATGGCAAAAATAAAAAAGAAACTTGGAAACGCTTTTAAGAGACAGAGATAGAGAGAGAGAGAAGAGAAACTCATTAGTTGCGAGCGAAGATTGAATACTGCTCATGTGGCTGGGGCATCATATGTGATCATTTATAAAGATGTAAATTATTTAACAATATGTGCGAGAGAGACGCAACGAAGAGACGTCTGCGCTGGGGCCGCAAAGGTCGCTGCGGGGGCAATTTGTATTTGGCGAAGGTCGCTGGCAGCTGAAAGTCGTTTGCCACTTCCATACCAAATAGAATGAGAGATAGCGCGAGAACGAGAGTATGAAAGTCGAGACAAGCTGATAAAAGACTCCAGCTGTCAAGTAATTCAATGCCGTCATCGCAACCGGTTCCCCACTCGGCAAGGTGACAAACAACAAAGAATCAGAATCAGAACCAGAAACAGAAAACAACAGCTAAACAAAAAACCAAAAGCAAAAGTCGTTAAACAATTTTTGTTTTTGATATGCGTTGCCCTTGAAATGAAGTACGCGATTGTCAAACGAATATTGAATGCGCTTTGTATAAATTTCAAGTAATAAAAAAAGCGTAAATAAAACTATGATTTCTTTTTTAAATAGAAACAGGTTTATTAAATGTGTTTATATTTCATGTGCAGATTATATATATTTGCGAATCGTTGATGAACATGGCCAACGTTTTGTTAAAGTTCGACAATCGCCTTTCAACTTGAACTCGCAATGAACTGAGCGAATGAAACGCTTGGGACCGGGTCTAGATATGAGCTGAATTTGATAGGCAAATTAAGAACTTGAACCATATGCAAATTGCCAACTAGAAACGATAATAAAAAGCAGCGCAACGGCATTGGCAAAGGTTGTTTCTATTTCTCCATTTCGTTAGTTGTTTTTAAGCCAGTTTTATTGTAATTTACTCGCCAAGATGTTGCCATTTTCACAGTATCGAGCGAGGAGTTCAATAAACCGTAACTCAAATCAATTTATGGCAAGCCTTTGTATATGCCTTCGCCATCTATCAACGGGCATTGCGGCCATCAATCAACCAATCGATCGGAACAGCATTCTAGCCATTAGAGGCTGCCGCAAATAGTCCGACGAGTGCTCACCTGGGGCGTGGCTGACTCACAGTTGGTTAGGCAAACAGTGCAATGAGTAATTGGGGAAGTATTTTGCGTGCGCCAGCATGGCGTATGATTAATTTTAGCCTCGCCAAGCGCACGAAGAGTAATTTAGTGTCAAATCTAATTGCGCCCTAAAGGACACAAAGCGCAAAACGCAAAAACTGAAGCAGAGCGCAATTACAAGTCGTGTGCTCAGATAGCTGACAAACAACAACAGAACAACAAGAGAATGTTGGAAATTTTTCGATAGTCTATGCGTTGGCTGTACCTAACGCACCGTCTCGCTCGCACTTGCATGAGCAGTGCGCCGCTGTATTGCTGTCCTTTGCACGTTTGCAGAAATAAAACAACAAAGTTTTATTATTATTATTATTTTTTTTCTTTTTTGCTCTTTTGTTGGTGTTGCGACGGCCTTTGGGGGCAGCATCGGAAAAACTAATTAATAGCACATTTTATGTTTGCCTGCCTGGCGGCCAGATTAGTCCACTATCACAGCTCGCCCCCATTCACATCCACGTCCACGTCCATGCCCACGCCCACACCCACCCCATACCCACGTCCACAAGCCCCAGTCATTTTGTGACAAATAATGTGGAAATTAAATGATATGCCCGCGGCGATAAGAGGATAGCATTTGACGTTATCATTGTGGAGGATGTTGTTGCTGTTGTTGTTGTTGGCTTAGGCGTGGGCGTTGGTGTTAGTGTAAGACTGAAGCCACATTACTGCAGCTCGTTGCGAAAACAAGTGTTGGCTTAAAGTCATCCACTTCGAGCACACCTCCCACTTCTGCCAAGTAACGGTAACGATAATGGGATAGCTGTGACCACCGCCGAGGCCAAGCGATGTCGGGGCTGCAACCTACGCCAATGGCTGACCAGGTTAAATCTGATTAGTCCTGGGCCAAATTCATGCTATAAATAGCATTTAGTCTGGGCATTAGGCTGTCAAATTGACGCTGAAAATTTGTAGCCTACTTCTGAGCACGGCAATTAAACTCAAACACAAGCACACACATACGTACGTACGGCGTACAGCGTACGGCACGACATGCACATGAAAAGAGCAGCGGTAGCTGTAAAAATGGCACAACAAAAGGATGGGGCTAACAGCAACACATACAGCTACATATATATACATACATATAAGTACATATATAAACATGTAGACGGCTGTGCGTGTGTGTGTGTGAGTGTGCGTGTGCAACATAATACGTGTAGCAACAAAAAGTATTAAAAAACAAACACACACACGCGCGTCAAACTAGCACGCGACACAACAGGAAGTGGCAGACGGGCGGGGCTTGCAAAATATTGGGTAAGAGTGGCATACGACTGGGGGAGGGGGGGCCAGCGACAGCATGGTGGGAAATTTCAAAGGAACTAGGGACACGACATAGTAACAAAAAGTTGTTGCTGCTTGTGCTGGTGCTGCTGTTGCTGCGGTATATTTTACTTCTGTTGCTTGTTTGGCGCTGTGTTCTTGGTCTCCATTTTGAGTGTGTGAAAATTAACACAGTGGCACACAAAAGTTTACGTACATATTTATATTCAGGCACACAACAGATACACAGATACAGACGCAAGCAGACAGCAGCAAAGCGAAGAACAGCGCACAGTGGTCAGAGTGTTGCATAATGCGTCCATGAATAAATATGATATATTAAATATATTTTATATAAAATATACTTTCAATAATTATGAAAATTCTATTTATTAGCTTATTTCTGTTTTGCTTTTGTTTTATTATATTTTATATAATATTGTATTATTGCAAAATCGTGAGCAAATCACTGTGCGACAATGACAGCTCAAAAACGTAGCCGCCTTAGCTAAGCAACTGGGAGAGCGCAATGGGCAAGAGCGAACTGTAAAGAAAGCTCGCTCAATGTGGGGCGTCATGCGCTGAGCGAAAATCAAAAGAGCGGCTTTTGCGTGTTAACGCGTGGCTGTGTGTCTGACGACTGTGCGTGCGTAGGCATGTGTGTGTGTGTGTGTTTCTGTGTGCGTGTGTATGTTTCAGTTTTTGATTTGCTGCCGTTGCTTTTGCTGTTGTTGTTATTGCGCATGTTTAAAACAGCAAGCGAAATGGATTATTTTGCTTGTTGGGCGTGAGGGAGACGCGGAGAGCTTGCGCAGTTACTTGTTTGTTTCATCGGAAGGCGCATGTCGACTTAATTTGTATGTGTGTGTGTAGGTGTGTGTGTGCGTTTATTTGTTTGTTTGTGGTATGTGTACGCAGATTGGTACCTCCCGCTACAGTGTTGCGGTGTTTACAGTTATACGGTTGACATTGTGACCGCGTGCATGTGTGACAGGCCCACCTCGCTAACTAACGGTTTTTGTTGTTGTTGTTGTCTTCGTTTTGCATGTCAATAAACTTAATATTGGCAAACATGGCGGACGGCGGCCATTTAGAATTAAACACTAATAAAATAAATATGATGTCACAGACACACACACACACGCACGCACACATTGACAAGCACGCACTCACTCACACATATATATAGAAAATAAAAATGTTGCTGTAAAAGTTAAATATAGCTGAGAAAATGGCTGCCACCGACCGGAAAAAAACGGAAGGAACTCGACTGTCGACCATTACTACATACACGCGCACCCAGGAAACACCCGGGACAAATTGGGCTACATTACAAAAAGACACGGGAGCTCGTAAACAGCATAATAAATACTAAAATAAAATTTCTTCCTCTAGGCTTTCACTCAAAATAATAAAATTTCCTTCCCTCCTTTTTCTAATCTTTGGGTTTAATTAATAAAGCTTTCGCTGCTTGCCTTATACTACATAAGATAATCCTAATGAAAATACCTAGTTGCTCTCGCTTACATAAGAAGGATGCGTAGTAACTGGACACAGGCCTTGAAGAATTATTAATTAGCACATAACAAAGGCTTCGGTAATCTGAAAATCTCAACAAGTCTACGCCTTTCACATAATCAGTATACAGTCAGTAATTAATTAAAATACCTCCGTAGCCAGCCAGACAGAGGGCATATGGTAGTAAATTGTAAACTTGGTGCCTTTGTCTGATAACTGAGCAGTAAGTAAAGAAAGTTTTGGCATTAATATAAAGGCTATTATTATTTATTGACTAAAGCCAAGTTTATATAGTTCTGAATTGCATTGACCTCTGCTGTATTAACTTTTCTTTTATTTTTCATCTTTTTCTGTTTTTATTGTTACTTCATTACGCTTTCTTTTGAACACCTCCGCTAATTGTTGCTTCCACATTTTAAATAGTCAGTGCAGCGCCTGCAACTGAACGCTGAAGCAATAAAAATCAAAATATCCAATATCAGCAGCAGCTACTAAGCTGACAGCAATGCTAGTCCCGAGGCGAGAGAATGAAATGGAGCAAATTAAACGTCCGACATGATGTAGCCACTAAAACATTCAACAAACGTCTACATGAATAACCTGAGTTGGCCACTCTGAGAGAGTGTCTGTGTGCCAGTGTCTGAGTGTACGTGTGTGTGTGTGTGGGGATAGCTTTGTGGGGCCAAAGCGATTAGCTGTAAGAAATGCTCTTAGTTCATGTCAGTTGGCCAACTGCAGCTTACAAGTTGAAATTCTCTATTATGAGCGACGAGCTGCATTTCGAAAAGTTCTCTGTGCATAGCGGATGCATAAAATATATTAAGTAGCACGACTCAAGTGAGCTCAGGCAAAATAATGTAGCACAGCAAGCAAAGGCGCTTATGAATTTCCTTGTGCATGGAAAATCATTGAAATATCATACTCATATATATATTAAATTTCTTTTCAACACTGCTTCAGTTACTATATCATGTAACAGACTTGGAAACAATTTTATAACTAACTTCGCGAGGCAATGTTATTATTTGGATGAAAGCTGAAATATTATATAGTTGCTACCTTCTGACGCCCTCACATTTCTGGAAAAACTTTCCAAACACTCCTGCCAAACGCTTTGTTTTTGTGTCTATTCCATTTTTGTTTTTCTTATTTGCCGAGTCAATGTAAGGCAATGAAGGGGTTATGTAGTTAGTTTATTGACATAGTCAGTCCCTGAAAATGCTTCCACACCAAAGGACTCATTCTCTTTCTCTCTCTTTTTCGCTCCGTTTCTCTATTCTATTCTTGACTGTTGCGTTGTTAGAGTCAGCTAGGCTTTTTCTTATATTTACGTGCACACTGAAAACAGTTAACCGCAATTCTTGGCTACGTCTCTTGGCTTGAGGCCAACACAGAGTCGCCTTAGTCAGGGCTTTCAGCGCGTTGCCCCCTCACCTCACTCGCTTCCTTAATTAGTTGGTGCTTTTTCGTTGATTGCGCTGTTGCTTGCAATTCATTTCAGCTTTCTGGGAGCTTTTCGCATTTTAATTAGAGATTCAGAGACAAGGGCGTGCAAAAATAGCAACAACAACAACAACAATGAGGTCAAACTAAAAGCTGCTAATCGAATCAAAAGTTTTGGGGACATTTGTCATGACGCAGAGCTCCAAGTCCTTTGTACAATTAACGCTTTGCCAAAATATATGCACATGCATTAGAATACAAATTTAGTCAAACCCTAATAATAGCTGTCTGTGACTTACTTAACGGTTAACGAGGCATAAACTCGAACTTTCACTTTTTCCCATTATTTCTCTCTTTATCTATGCAAAATGAAAACTAACCCAAAGAAAAATAAAAATAAATATATACATATCCATGGCCCAAAATAATAAAATAGGGAAAGGAAATTGAAGCTGATGCTGACAAAGTGAATGGAATTTAAATGTAAAATTATTTACAACAAAACTGTGGAAATTTCTCTACGCGCCTCGCTGACTCTCGCAACAAAATCACTCGAGCACCTTGAATGCTTGTAAAGGAAAAATAACATAAATAAATAAACAACACAAAAATACAACTCGAGTTCAACTTTAAAACAATCAGCAACTGGCCCCGCCAACTGCACTCCGTTTGCTATTTTAAATGGGCTGCTCGTTAACAGTCCAGGCACTCGTATTACACACTCTCTCTCTCTCTCTGTCTCTCTCTCTCTCTCTCTCTCTCTCTCTCGGTTGCTGCTGCATCGAATGAAATACATATCGAATGAAATACACGTACACACATTCAGTTAGCAACGGGCAGGCAGTCAAAGGTCCTGTTGCCTAGCAGGCGAATGAACTAAATGAAGAAGCGAGAGCCTGAGTCGGGAAGGCTCAACCAGGAGTTACCCTGAATTTTGCGAAGAACTGATAGAATATGGAATATGAAAGGCACACTTTATACATATACTCTCCCAATCAGCTCATTCACCTGATCTTTATCAGATTTTTACAGCGTAATATGCGATCTTCTCTCTAATATTTAAACTACATGTTCTTAAAATTCAAGTGGTTTCGTAGAACTGATTAAGGAATACACTTTATGAGATCCACACACACAATGCCTGCTAAATTCATCACTACAAAACTAATATACCCTGCAATCATCAATTGATGAAGGGTATAAAAAAAAGGGCCAAAAAGTCTGCTGGCAATGCGTTTGCTTTTCGTCTGGGTCCGTGAACGGGAATGGTGCGTTACGCTGGAAGTCCTTTAACTTGTCACGCCCATAAAATCGATAAATGTCATATTCTAAGATCAGTCTTCAATAGAAAGGAATATAAATGCAATATTCACATTGAAAGCTTAAAGTTGAAATAAATAAAAAATATATATAAATAATAAACAGTTTACCAATAATTTAAATTCTTATTATTCAACTTTGGATGTATATATACATATATAAATGGAAATGAAAACTTTCATATGAATTTTTGATTTATAATTTTGCTTCATACCGATTATTAGGCAGCTAATAAGCTGCGCTTACTTTAGTAAATAATTAAACTAACGATTTGTGTTTATGTATTTAAACTGAAAGCTTTTCAGTGTTCACAGTTTTTCTGCTTTGATTTAAAGTAGAGATCTGCAAACCAGATGATTAAGCAAAGGCAATTAAACAGTTTTACTAGCTAAGCCTACTTTTGACATTCTCACACACACATACATGCAGTGCTATATATAGAACTTAGTTGGGTTACACCGATTACTCCCTGGGGTCATAGAAACGCTGCCATGTGCGAGCTCGTCCTCGAGGCTTGACCTGACCCAGCGCTCTCTAAATTTGTTTTCAATTAACAAAATTGTTTGCTCTTCGAAAAAAACAAAAGTTACAACATCAACAAAATCAATACAGGTAGTAGTTAGTGCAACACCTGTTCAGCCAGAAGTGGTTGAGCAATGGGCTCCAATTTAGTTTCCATTCTCTCAATGAGGAAAAAAAATCAATAAACAACTAAACGGTGCACAAAGCCTACCCCAAAAGTTTTAATTAACTTCCAATTCTGTGAATTCTTTCTTATTTATTTTAGGTAAAAGTAAATAATAAAAGGGATATTTTCTGTATATTTTTAACATTTCCATGACATTTGAATTTTGTTAAAATGTAAACTGATTCTATTTATACGAAAGAGACGCTATGTATTCAATCAATATGCCAATATGACCTCTTCTTTTAATAGCAGTCCATACTACAAGTTGTTTTTGCAAGAAAAAGTCATGAGAATCAATTGAATGTACACAGTCCGACCGAGAAAAAATTGCTCAGCTCCCAGAGTTCATGACTCATCATCAGCTGGGAAAGGGAGGCGTGAAAAAAAAAAACAAACAAACAAAAAGTACACAATGTTACACACAGTAAAGTAGAAATAGAAATAGCCAGACAGAAAGAGTTGGGTGTTTAGTGAATTGGCAAAAATTGCTTGCCATGGTCTTGGCCAACAAGCAGACACACACACACACACAGCGTACAGATGGCCAAAGGCATAAAAAAAAAGCAACATAGAAGCAAACAACTGAAAAGCTAAATACATACATAAATTGATTTCATGACTCGATGCGGGCTGCTGGGGGTGGGATAGGGCTGTCAAGGTAAGACACCGTACCGTGTTGCATTGCGGCAGTCATCAAACTCAAGACTAAAAGGGGAGAAACAAAAACTAACGAAAATGGGTTTTTTTTCTTTGCAGATCTAAGGCGAGCGTGAGCTCACAAAATACCCCTTGAAAGGAATTATATTATAAAATATACATATAATCTTAAGTTCTATGTTTGAGAATGTCAGAGTTACATAATGAAAATACCTTTAAATACTGCTATTGTTAAAAGTATTTAACCCTATAAACGATTCTCTATTTAGCCTAGGGTATTACAAACAGCAAACAATGAATGACGAAGCAAATAGCGAACACATCGAAAAAAACATATACAACTCACACACACACATACACATGTACATACACACGCACACACACAATCAAGAGGCGAGATAAAGTACGGAACTGTGAAATAGTCTCAAAAAAATGAAGAGCTTCACAGCTCACTCACAGTAGCGAAAATTGTGGAGGAAAGAAAGAGTAATAAATAAATTAAGCCGCATTATTTCAACCATTCATAAAACATACAAAATCAAGCCGAATAGTGGACAGTATAAAACTAAATATATGTATGTATTGCCTCACAATCTAGCAAAAAACAAAAAAACCAGAGTGCTTATCAGTCTTATCTTTGTGTTTTGCCTATCGCATGATTCACTCATTCATTTGGAGGCTTTTTTTTTTTTATTTCAATAATAAGCTTTTAATAACTAATAAACAGAAAGTGTAAATAGTTTTCTCTTTTACATTTATCGCCAGTTGTGTCCGTTTATGATGGGCAGCTCAAAGCGTGTGGATGACTCAACGATTCAATTTGAAGCACTCGTAAATGTGGGCGATGCATGTCTAAGTCACATTAGGGTCAGTCACATTATTTAGGAACAGGAAGTCTGGTGTAAATGATGCATGTTGAGGAACGAGCTATATAGATTAATGAAACGTAGATAAAACGAGCCCGTTATAAAAGAGTGCGACGGCCGAGTGAATTGTGAAAGATGATGATCATGACTCTCGAAATGTTTAGCAAGATCTATAAATATGAAATGAGCACTCAATGAATGATACTCGAAACTCTAAAGAGAAATATATGTATGTATGTGCATTGGTGATTCGCTCACATGAGATCATCTCATCGAACAGATTTCAATAATATATAAATGGATATAAAATGTGCTAACTTTCGAGAGTGTGGGTTGAAGTTCAACAAATGGCAAATTTTTAGAATAAATATTATATATATTATATTTTTTTATTTTACATTTCCTACCCTTTACCTAAACTTCAATTTTCGTCATATATATACATATTAAATTCGCATTTCAAGTGTCTCAATAATCTCGCATTTCCTTCTCTAGAATAATTGATAAGTCTCGCAAATTATTGACATTTATATTCTATACTTTATGCACGCTCAATAGACTCCACTATCTACAATTTTGAATGACTTGTAATTCTATAATATATATAGCTTCCCATTATGAACAAAGTTTCTCCCAACTAAATTGCTCTATTGAATTTATTTACAATCTAATCATTGGCATATTAACTCTCACGAACCCAATTAATTTTGCGCTCCGTTCAATTGCGTTTAGAATATAATTGGCATACAATTTCAGACGTTTATAGAATATTTGTATACCCTAAAACATCTATTATTTCATGGGGAAATATAAGAAAAAGATAACGTTGAAAGTTCTGTCATATATTCCATATATATTAAGTGGAAGTACATAAAGAGTAGATTCTCTTATACTATTAGAAGAGCCAATAATTGCATAGATTATCGATAATTATGATCATTTCCATTAGATCGATTACTATTGAAAGGGAGTACTTTACTAGTTACTGTCGCATATATCTTATATCTCAGAAGATCTAGAGTTATTAAAGATAGATTGTATATTGTTTTCCAATTTCCGATCAAATCGCAACACATTCTATATAATATACTCTACTTTAGGGTATCTTCTTGTCACACACTGTTGCTTGTTTATAGATAATTTGTAGCGCTGGAAGTGCGCATTAGACACAATATAAACTAGGCGGTACAGATATTCCGATATTGCGAACACAATGTGCATGCATTCATATATAATGTACATATATTTATATATGAATCTCATATTTATTCATAAATTGCGGGGGTGACGAGACTTTCAACTGGCAAAACATATATGTAAAATTATTTTCAAATAAAAAAATCAAATACAAATTACTCACCTTGGTTGGGGGAATGGCGATTTGCAGCTGCATATGGGGAGAGGCGTTGGAGACGTTTGCGCTAAGGCTGGGAATCCCGCGTGGCAAAACACTTTGGGTTTCTATGTACTTTTTCGACTTTTTTTTTTTTTTTAACAATTTTCGATGTTTTAGGTGTTGTTTATTTGGTTTTGGTTTTCGTTTTAGTGGCGAGGCTGGACGGCGGAGTCGCGTTTAATGCATTTGATTTTTCTTTTTTTTTTTTTAACTTTTTTTTTTCATTTTGTTGATTTTAATTGGGCATGAGAAAACACATTGAATGCGGCTAAAGGCTGACGCAGCTTGATTGACTGCCATAATACGAAGTTATTGCTGTTGTTGTTGTTGGTTGTCGGTGGTTGCTGTTGTAGTTTTTGTTGTTGTTGTTGTTGTTGGGTGACAGTTGTTGCAAATATACTCTCGCTTTAGGTGTTATCAAAGAAACGTGCAACGTGCTCGCAGTTGCATTCGCAGTGGACTAGAAATTAAGTTTTAACTCGGGTTCTGGTTTTGTTTGTTTTGCTTGTTTGATTTTTTGTTTCCATTAAACAGAAGTGCTTTTTAGATGCATTTCGTAAGCATTGCTCATTGTAAAACATTTGCAGTTCTTGTTGTTGTGATTTGATTTTAGTATAAATTTAATTTGATAAGTTTTATACATGCTACTTGCTTGCTTTGATGCTATGAGCATGAATGTAGTTTACAGCGCAAAAGTTATATATAAATAAATATATTTATAAACATAGAAAAGTAAGCAGATTTATTTTTGAACGATTTGGCATGCAGTTGGGTTTGGGTTAAATAATACAATTTCCGATGTTTTTTTTTTTTTTTTTGTTTGTGGTGGTTGTTGTTGTTAGTCATATGGTTTAAGTTGGGCAACAAAATAACAAGAAAAAAAGGAAGAAGAAGAAAGAAATAATCAAATAAATAAGTGGGTTAATATTGCAAGGCAAAATGTGTTAGGTGCGTGAGTGTGTTCATGTGTGAGTGTGTGTGAGTGTGTGTGTGTGTGTGTGTGTGCTACTGCGAGTATGTGCGAGCTAAGTGAATTACAGTGACTAAAAGTAAATTTAAGCACAAATTTTTATGATTTTTTCTGCTTTTGATTTAAGAAACGTATTGAGCTGCATTTTCTGTTTTCTTGTTTTTTTTTTTTATAGCTAGCAATTTGGTTTTGCAATACAGAGAAAAAATGTGTGTTAAACGGATATGATTAAACACAAAAACTAACGAAAAGAGAAAAAATAAACCCGTTTTGATTGAGATAAATGTTGAACATTTATTTGCGCAACAAACTAAAACAAAAAAAAACATGAATGTTGACTTTACAGTTTGCCGATTTGTTTGTCTGTGGCATATATATATAGCATGTATATACGAATTGGGCAAATTTTTATCTTTCTTTTTTTTTTTGTATAATTTATGTAATGTGCATTCAATACATATGAACACGATTGGGTAAATAGCATAAGTAAATAGTCACTATAGTTATTATACATACATATATATATATCTATATGGAATATATAGTACATATATTTATATATTTGTGTGTATATTTATATATCATTAATAATTGTTTAATAAATATTATTCAAGAAGTTAACTAGATTTTAATATACATAGCATTTGCATGAGATTTGTGTACTGAGAGATTTTTGAGTGAGTTTCATTGAATTTTCTTTGCTTTTCTTTTGTTTTCGTCATTATTATTATTATTTTTTTGAAAGAGAGAATCTACAAATAAGTGTATATAAGCAATTGAGATTTTTGTAAGAACTTTTTTTGAGCAAATCAAAAATTAAATGCATATCCTATCAAACAAAAAAGATAAATTGTACAAAAATTAACAACGAATTAACAATAATTTCTTTTTAGATGTATGCAAAGCAAAAACTACTAAAAAAGTGTTATATATATTATTATAATTATTTTGTTTTCTTGCAATTTTGAGTTTGCTTCGCATTATAACAATAATCAATAAAAATTTCATGTTGCTTTTGCAATTACTTTTTTGTTTGTTTTCACTTCTTTTTTTTTTCTGTATGTATACTTTTAATTGCAATTTTAATCATATATACGTATATATATATATATATATGTTTGTATGCTTCTTTATATATTATTTAGACTGTGTTTAATTGCTTTTTGTTTTGTTTGTTCGGTTCTATTTTAATCGGCATTAATTTTCGGACTGGCTAATCAAACGATTTGAAATGTTATTATTAGGCCAGTTGCGTCTTTATCTATGTATGCATGCGCGTATATATACATATATATGTATATATTAACCCTTATATTTGTGTGTATGTGTGTGGGAGTTGAGCGTTGGGATAAGCATATCCATTGCTCAGGCGACCGGCTGCGTATTATTATAACAAATATTCGCACTTTGCCGCTAGACTCTCAAGGTTTCTAAACTAATCATACAAATTAGTTATATAATGAATATATTCTTTTCTTCTTTGTTTATTATAGAGCCTAAAATATCAAGTGTATGTTTGTGTTAGTATATGTGTGTGTATATATATATATAAATATGTGTGTCTCTATGTTAACTCACTGGCAAGGGCCGCTTAAATTGTTTTATGTATTTCAATTATAACATATACTGAATCATATCGGGGTGGGTTGTACAACATCCTAAACAGACATCGATAGTGTATGTGTGTGTATGTGAGTATGTGTTATGAGTGTTTCTTCTCTTTGTATGTATGTGTATGTATATATATGTGTGTGTATGTGGATGTGTAAGTTAAGTAATTGCATCAATTTACATGAAATAACTGCTAACATATGCAGCCGCTAAGATACCCAACACAGTCAAGCATATCAGTATCATGATCTTCTTTCGTCGCGCTTTGCTTTGATATTTGAGCGCCTTTTTGGTATCCTGAGTTGCTGTCTGCACATAGTCCATAGCGTGCTCCACATGATACTCAATGCGATCGATCATCTCGCCCTGCGACTCCACCAGCATTGCCATGTCCATGAACATGTCGTGCAGCTCCTTTATGGATGTCTCCAGCTTCATGATGTCAGCGTGTCTGGCCTCGATATCGGCCAGCGTTTGCTTGGCCTGCTGAGTTTCCATGATGATGCCCTGGGTGAAAACAGCTGGATTTCCCTGTTCCAACATATCCTCCAGCTCCTCATTTGTGGTCGCACGTCCCGTTATCTCCAGCTGACGCTGTATTCTGCCCTTGCAGCGCTCTCGATAATCGGTCTGGGTGCGATTATATTCGGTCATGACCTCGACAAATTTTCGCGACAGCGTCGAGTGTTGCGTCTTGCGTATACGCAAATCGGCCGATGAATTTTTCTGTTGCTCCTCCTGTTCAATGTTTTGCTCGATGCCCTTGAGTTTGCCACGCACACGATTCGCATTCTTCTTGATATCGGCCATTAGGTCCTCCAGCTCCTGTTTGGTTTTCTCGTCCGACTGTGGTGCGGACAATATGGCCGAGTGTTTCTTTTTCACCTCCTCCACATTTTCCTGGACCTTATCAATCATGCCCCGTATCTCCTCCACTTGGGCAAAGAAATCATCCATATACGAATCGTGGCCATCCACATTGACGGCCACATCTTCCGACTCCTCGTCGTCCGACTGGGCGGCGTGCAGTGCAGCTAATCTGTCTTTCGTCATGGCGTTTTTGACAGAGCTTCAAGCGGGAAGCAAAACTAGTTGATTTTATTGTTTTTTTTTTTTTTTTAATGTTGTTTATTTTCAATTTGTTTTACGGCCTAATTCGTTGAATTTTTTTTGTTTTTATTTTTTTTCGTATATTTAGCTAATGGCAGGTTGAAAAATGCTATTGCAGTTGCAAGTGCATTTACAGTTTCACTTGAGCTTTTACGTAAGCTTTGTTATATTCGTGTGCTCGTTTAGCAGTTAACTGTCAACTTTTGTAGCGTCGCTCGTTTGTTGCTTAACTTGTTTGCACGCGTTTTGCTAATTCTATTTTTCTGCTGCTTACAAAGTGAGGACTATTGATTTTTCGTAGATTTTTGTGGCCGCTAAATGGTATTTCGCATGCCCTAAATAAATACGACTTCTTTTTCTTCTTCTTCTTTGTACATTTGCCCTTCGTTTGTTTGTTTGTCGCTTTCTGCTTTCTGTTATTTTGTTTGTTGCACGCACCTCACTTTTTGCTTAATAATATAAGCACACACACACAAACACATCTACATATATCTTTACGATTATATTTAAATATATGCTCAAATATATGTATATATTTTCTATGTCGTTTTCCTTTTCGCCTTTTTCGTTAACGGCGCGCGTGTTTAGCGCTCAAGAGAGGCCGCAAAGAGAGAGACTAGCGACGACAGTGGCAGTTGCAGAGCAGTGCTAGCAAGCAGCACCTCAATGCCAGGCAGCCAAGTCAAGTGGGGACCAGCAACAAAAACGTTAAATTATGACTCACGGCGATTGCTTAAGCGACGGCAACAAGAAATTACGTTTATGCGTGTATGTATGTATATAAATAAATATATATATTTTTGCTGCTGCCTGTGCACAGATATTTATTTGTTAACAATGCGTACGATTTATGCCCGAGCAACGTTTTTTAGCACACTTTTATTATTTACTCTTGGTTTTATTCACTTTTTTTTTTGGCTGTTTATTGTGCACTTGTCGATAAACAGCTTGCGTTTGCCACCGATCGCCGTTGCTTTTGCGCACGCATTCACATTCACATTCACATTTACACAGGTCGCGAGGGTGGGTGGGGCAGTGGCTGCGTGAGTGTCGTTGTCGTTTTCGGCATCGGATTTGCCGATCGATCGCGTTGCAGTTAACCTGTTCGGCTTTGGCTATTCACACAAATTCGCAAATATAGTGCGATTGCAATGCTTAGGCCTCGTTTGCGTACATTTGGACACAGTGTGTCTGTGTTTTAAACGAATTATGGTTGAGGTTGACTTCGCAAGCAAAGCACGTACGAAAATTGCCAAAAAAAAATCGATTTCTGCGCAGGGTTCCAGTGGAGGCTCTCTTTAGCCGCTTGGGGGACTGTGACGTGATGGTTGCTTCTGGCTACGGTAACACAAGTTAGCAGCGAACGGAGGGGGAAGGGCTACACGGTGGGCGTTTTTTCTCTTCACGTTCCGTTTTGTTGTGTTTCGCGTACGAGAGTTTCTATGTGTTGCTCGACTGTGGTTGTGAATGTGTGTTAATATGTGTGAGTGAGTTAGTCGGCGGGCACTTCTCACACTTCGCTCCGGTTTGTTCGACGCTACTGCTGTGGGTGGTAAGCCTCCATTTACTCTCTTTCTCTCTCTTTCCCCTTATATCTGTTTGCTGATGCTCGTTATTCGGTTGTAGCTATGTATGTATATATGTTTTAGTCGCCTATTGTTTTACGCGCACGTTACTTAAAAGCATACTTGACGCGTTGCTGGCTATCGTCAATCTGAAACACGCGTCGCCTTCCGGTGCAGGCAAAACCGAAGCGACAATTCGCTCTTCTATGTGGAATATATGCTGAGTGCGATTGCGCTGTTGCTCAAAGCGTTGTTGTGGGAACTCGTCCGTTTTACTATTACGTTTGGTTGTCGTATTTCGCGTTTGTTGACAGTTTCTCTCTCAATGTGTAGCTCTCTATAGATGACATTCATACGGTGATGCGGCAAAGTTTACATTGCCATCATTTTTTTGTTTCGAGTTGTTTATTTCGTACATTTACTCTTCTTTTGAATATTATTTTTATGTACGCGAACATTGATTACACAATTAGTAGATCGCTCACTACAAAACTTATGTATTTCATGTTTTTTGTATTTCTTTTGCTTATATTTTCGTGATTTCACTTTTGTTGCCACAAGACGCCTAAAAAATACTAGCAACATCGGCAAAAATGCACCAAAAAATACCCAAGTATTTACGTTACGTCATAGTACAAATGCCGCTACATAAAGCAACTAATACTACGAGCACGAGACCTGAACACCGGTTTGTTTGTGGATCATAATTTGTGCACTGTTTACCTTGCATGCTCAATTGGAGATGAACGGGTGCGCGGTTTTATGAATGGATACCGGCATAAATAATGCAATTAAAGACTGCACCGGAAAGAGATGTTTAAAATTTCGGGAAAAACGAAGCTCGTCGGTAAACAAATAAAAACAAACGGCACCGCAAGTAAAAAAAGATATGTATCGATAGTGTATCGAAAGTGACATTTTACAGCACTGATAGCGCCAAAATAATCGCGATTCAATGGATCTTTTCATACGAATGGCTTTCAGGCTTGTATCGAATCATATTTAAGGAAAATAAATCGTGCACTTACCGGATACTTAGTTTGCAGCACTATGCCACATATTTCGTCGCCAACAAGAAATTGCTCACCCAGCATAGCCATGCAGACATTCTCCCAGGCACGCTCAATTTTGTTCTTTCGCAAACGTATGACCCATTGTCCGCCTTTACTGTTCGCCGGATCCTCCCACATCGGTTTGATGCCCTGTTTGAAAAGACTCAGCTCCCGATAGGGCTTCAGCGCCGTTGGCCTTATGAGATGCGAGTAGAGTGACCACCATTGCTGCACACTGGCACACCGCCCGACTACATGCAGCGATTTACTATAGTCGGTGGCCGCGCGCTGTGTGCCCTTGCGCGAGAACCACAGGCAATATGTGTGCTGCAGGCGATTCTCGTTGGGCCCCACCTCCAGTGGCGGCAATTTGTCAACATCTATTTCGTTCTCCACATCGCTGTCATCGCTATCGACAAGGTCTGGCCAGATTTTCCTGCAACGCAAAGGAGATGGCATGTCACGTTTGAGTAGTTTATCGTATGAGTCTGTTGTTTATCCCACTCAAAAATCCAAATTCACGCATAACGGCAAAGCTAGCCAAGCACTCCGGAATACACACAGTTCACATATATAAGTATATATATAAATATTTATATATACATGTACTCCAATCTGCTGACCACATCATGAAGCTTACCATTCGTACGCTTGACCAGAAAACAATCTCCCTGGAGCTGAAGGACGACAAACAAAATGTGTTACATCTAAAACAACGGCTGGTGGAGTTACCAGAGATATCCCAACCAGTGGACAGTTTGCAGTTGATCTATAGTGGTCGCATTATGCAGGATGATCGACCAATATCTGATTACAATATAAAGGAGGACAGGTTTATAGTGCTGATGACCAAGAAGAGCGTCAATACGGTTGAACCCCCGAAGAAGAATATAGAGGCAGAGCAAAAGGAATTACAGCAACCGAAGCCAGGAAACACAGAGCAATTACGCCCCACAGAGTCACCGCGTCCCGCTGTTGTGCCCGATGAGCAGCGTGTGCGCGATCTGGTGCTAATGGGCTATGATGAACCAGACGTGCGCGCTGCCCTACGTGCCAGTTTCAATCATCCAGAACGAGCCATAGAATACCTAATCACCGGCATACCCACGGATGTACCTGTAGCTCACCAGACACAGACACACGCGAATGCAAACGCAGCAGATGCGAACTTGATTGGCGAGACGGCCGAACGTCTCAACTATTTGGCAACCGATCCTCATTTTGCACATGTACGTGATTTGATACGACAAAATCCAGAGCTGCTGGAACTGGTCCTGACACATCTAAGGGAGAGTGATCCCGCCGCCTTTGAAGCCATACGCAACAATCAGGAGGAGTTCATATCGATGCTGAATTCACCGATGCCAATGGCGGCCTCGCTCAATACCGAGGAGGAGGCGGCTGTGGAGCGTCTGATGGCGCTTGGCTTTGACCGGGATATTGTTGTGCCGGTCTATCTGGCATGCGACAAGAACGAGGAACTGGCTGCCGATATACTCTTCCGCCAGACCGATGAGGAGGATAACTAATTTTTGTAGGCGGGCAAATCTAGTTAGTTAATGGTTCTTTTCAAATAGTTATTGAATATATTAAATTGGCGCTGTAATCCGTTGGTGCAGTTAACCCACTGCAATCTCTGACATTGGGGATTTAAGCACAGGTTTTCTGCACGAAATACGAGTCAAACAACTTGCCCAAACTGTGTCATCAGGTCTAAGGAGTTGGAAATTGGTAAACTATTCAGAAAATTGCCTCCTTAAACTGGGAAGTGTACAGCGATCGAAAAGTGGGATTCATA
The DNA here is from genome assembly GCF_054131105.1 of Drosophila navojoa. NCBI lineage: Eukaryota > Metazoa > Arthropoda > Insecta > Diptera > Drosophilidae > Drosophila > Drosophila navojoa. The sequence continues at coordinate 14,417,990 of NC_142890.1, forward strand.
TGAACCTTAGGTTCATACTGAGAATAGTTCTCCTTTTGTTCTTATACATTTTTTGGGGTTTGCAGCCATGATCAAAACATAACCTAACAAACGCTAGCCAAGATGTTGCCCCAATTTAGGTTTCCACTTACGATTCGTATTGTTTGCTTGCGACCTTCTCCATGCTAATGCTGTGTCTCGACTGTGGCAGCTCCCTGGACGTCTGGTTCCCTGTTATAGTTATTGTTATTGTTATGCCTCTTGACTGTTGTTGCCACAATCTTTGTTGTTGCTGTAGTTGTTGTTGGATTTGAGGCTAGCTGCTGGGCTATTTGAACGGCTGCCTGGCCTTTGGCGCTGTTTGCTTCAAATTCTTATTGTACTTTTGCTGGCGGTGTGCACGTTGCACAGTTTTTGTCCGCTGTTGTTCTTGCTGTTTTTGTTGTAGCTGTCTAGTTGCCAAATCGAATTTTTGTTGCTGCTGTTGTTGTAGTGTTTTAGAATTCAGCTCCTTTTGCTTCTTGCGTGGTCGTTGATATTGTTTGTGGGTGTGCGTGTGTTTGTGTGTGTCCACAACACGAATTTGTCGCGTTTGGCAAATCGGCTGCCGTTTTAGAGCGGATGTTGTACGTTCTCAGTTGCGTTACCAGTTGTTGTCGTTTAAAGCGTCCAGTTGGTAAACAGTTGACAAGATGTTTGGCTCTTTTTTGATTTTAATGGTTTATATCGGCGTGCTACGTAAATTATTCAGTGCTGTAAAATGCGATCCAATAGATGGCGTTTTGCAGCACCGACTCTAATTTCGGGGTGAATGGCTATGAAAGGCAACAATTATTGAATGCGTTTTGCAAAGTTTCTATGATTAAAGCTTTTATTCTTATGTACAATTCAAACTTTTCTTTTATCAATACTAATATATAAAGCATATGATTTGTTTTTGATTAAATTATCGATAGAATATCAGCTGATCCCTTCAAAATCAAAACATAAGACCAGAGTGACCAGCTCAATTTACAATTGATTCACGAAAAGCATCAGAAAATGTTAATTGTTGTGGATTATGTTACGCAGTGACAGAAGGGTTGTGGATTTCGTATTTTGATATTTTTTTTTCCACTTGTAAACAATAGTTGAGCAAAATGGGTAAAAGTGAAAAGAAATCTAAGAAAAAGCATAAGAGCAAGCGTAAAGAGCACAGAGAGAAGCATAAAGTCAAATCAAAGAAATCTAAGAGGGAAGACAAATTAAAGCTAAAGCAAGCAAAGGAAGAGACGCCGGTCGTAAAGGAAATTGCACTTCAAGTGGCTGCGGACAGTGGAGGCGAGGATGACTTCGCAATACCTATAGGTCGGTCGAAGCCATTTTTACGTTTTCAGCAACAGCTACTCAAATGAGTTAACATTTCGCTCCAATTTAAGCACTGATGAACAGCAAATCGCATGCGCCGGAAACACCGGAAGAGTACCAGCGCCGTCAAAGCCAAATACGCCGTGAGGTCGACCCTGTGACTGGCCGAACTCGCCTTATCAAAGGCGACAGCGAGATCCTGGAGGAAATTGTGAGTAAGGAGCGTCATTGTGATATTAACAAGAAGGCAACGAGCAGCGATGGCGCCTACTTCGAGTCGCAATCATTTGCAGCTGCCAAACGCCGCAATGCAAAATAAGCATAGTTTTTCATTTAAAGTACAAGAGGTATATATATAATAATAGTTAATAACTGTTAAACTAAATAAACATTTGTGCAGCATTGCAAGAAATGCTAGCTTAAGCTATTTACACATAGACAGATAGATGAATAGCAGAATAATAAATAGGTAAAAAGTTCAATTGTTCTGCACTTAGTAGAGCTGATGAAAAAACGTTGTGGCTCCATCCTGCCAGGCAGGATCATCGCTGACCTTGGCACGACACATTGGACAGGTTTGCTCGCGCTTGAACCACGTCTGGACGCACTCATCACAGAATATATGTCCGCACTCAAGTATTATTGGTGCAGTGTACACGTCATGGCAAATGGGACAGACAGAGCCAGCGGCATCGAGCTCGTCCTTTGTAGGCGGTCGCTCTGAGTCCTGTTGCAGTTACATGAGAAAAAACGTAAAATACTTTCTACATTTCTATTTATTTGACTTACAATATTGCGCCTAAATGTTGAGACGGCTTTCTTGAGGGCTTTGCCACGCTCTAGCAGCTCAAAGATCTTGGCTCCAATATACATGGAGGCGAAGAGACCACCCGAAATAACCTCCAGGCCCGAATAGGACTCGTAGAGGAAACAGGACCATTGTGTGATGGGGGCCAATGCGCGATAGAACTGCGATGTGTATTCCACTAATACATAAAGACGAGCCTGAGAATGAAATGCAAGTAATCGTAATCTGAGTCAAATAGTCTGACGTGGATATTAGGTAAAGGTACTTTAAATACGAAGGCACAACAAGTTGATTGTTTGTCCGTAGTTACACCTCGATTAGCAGTGACTCAGCAATCATGAGCAGATAAGAGAGTTCAATTACTTACGCGCACTTTCAGTCGAATTACATGCATGGGCAGCATGGTTATGAAGATCTTGATGAGAATTGTGATTAATTTCAGCAGCAGGTCGCTGACGGCGATATAGTAGAGCAGCATGCCCAACGGAATGACTTTCGATGCTGTTACATCGACGGTCAAGTTTTTTGGCGTCTCGGCGCTCGATTGGAACGTGGTCGAAGGACTATCATTGAGTCCATCGCTGTGGATGCCCTCAATTTTGTAGTGCGTAGAGATGTCAAAATTCTGATAGTTTTTTGGGGGCGGCACCAGCAGTCCCAAAGGATCCGGTGGCGCTGTGGCCAAGAATAGACGCAGTCCAACCACCACCACCAATGTGCAGCTGTCGCGGAGCAGCACAGCATAGTTCTTTTGCGCCAGACGGGCGACCTGATTGCGCACCGAACGATTAATGTTGTACATGATGGTCTGCAGCAGCAGCAGATCGAGGATGCCCAGCAGGTGGTCGTGCACGAACTTGATCAGCAGAATGCATATGATGGGCAAATAGCGAACGAAGTGGCTCAGCACTTGCACCACCATGTCCGTTATTAGGTGATCATCGTCTGCGTTGTTCTCGTGCGCCGCATTGCCATTGCCGTTGCCACTGGGGCTGCCGGCGCCATCCGACGGTGTTGCATTAATGGCGCCCGATGAGGCAGCATCAGCAGCAGCGATCGGATCGGAAAGCGTGGCATCATAGGCAGGTGGATTCATGCTCGCCGTTGCTGGCGTTGTCAAGCCAATCACACTGGCATTGTGGCGACCTGTTAGGCTATGACGCGGCTGTTGCATTTCCCCCTCGCGCAGCGAAATGCTTCTGCCCATGCCAGCGCTGTTGTAGGCGCTCGAGCGTGTGGGTATGGACGCGCTAGTGCTAGCCTCTGGCTCATTCTGGCCTGTGGGCTGGTTCTGGTTTAGCAAAATATGCGTATTGTCACCTTGAACGGGAGCGCTTGCTGGCGGCACTGCATTGCCGGTTGTCGGTTGCTGATAGCGAAAATTGGAATGTGCAATGAACGAACGCAACGCCTCGGTTGAGGGTGCCGTGGACAGTGAGAACATTTCGTTGAAGTTGACACGCCAGAATCCCAGCTGCCGTACACTCGCCGGCGACGCAACGCTAGATGCTGGTTGTGCTGGTGGCTCCTCGAGGCTGCCGCTGTTGGCGCCCACGCTGCGCGACTGCTGCAGACGGCGGTTCACCTGCGATGTCACGCGCATAGGTGTGCTGCTGACGGGCGTAAAGGATCGCTGCCGGGCCAGCAGCGTGGACAGTATATTGCTGCTACTGGTGCGGCCGCCACTGAGGCTGCTGCTGCGCGCCGGCTGTTGATTGGTTTGCTCCAAATTAATGGTTGTACTTGCACTTGGCCCCATCAATGGCTGTGCCGAGGTCACTAGCGACAAGGGCGGCGTCGGCGCTGGCAGCAGGTAATCATGCTCAGCTGTGGTTGACTCATTGTCATCGTTGTCGCTGTCAATGTTTATTGCCACGCCAGTGGCGGCCCTGTCCAGGTGGGCGGCGCCACGACCACGGTGCGAGGAGGCACCATCGTTCGGTCCGTTATTCATTGCGTGGCAAAAAACCGTAATTTGAGTTATTTACTTTGCAAAAAGTTGATGCTTTTTGTTTTCTACGTGCGCGAGCCAAGTGTTCTAGTGGTCGGCTGTAAACGTAGCCATTCACGTGTCAACGTTGCAATTCTCACGGATCAGAAGTGCTATGAAAAGAAAACGTTGTCATTTTTGAATCTACAGTACACAAACACTCAAGCGCTTTTACCTTTTTCCTATTATTAAGTTCAAATTTTAAATGTAACAGTAAAAAATTACTCATACCTTGTTGAAATAGCGCTTTTAAATGAAAATCAGCAGCAGAGATAACATATCTGCATACGTATATGTGCATATGTATTATAATTAGCATATTGAATAATTATGAATATATACAGTATACATCATTTGCATAATTCGTATAGCCTTGGTCGTTGGGTGTGCACTGCTCAAGCCTTTCATACCCTCTTTCTGGGGGTTACTCTGATAAGGATAATGGGAATGGTTCAGTTAGCGCCAGCTCTAACCGCAATTAAACTGACCTAAAGCCGTTACCAGGCAACCGGCGCTCAAAACGTAAACCCAAACGAAAACGAAACTGAAAAACGGAAGAAACGTGGCCAAAACAACCACCGCCACAAGAATACAACAGCAGGATATCAGTGGTGGTCAGTTAGTCGACTGATTCAGTATTTAATGTTTATTTTATTTTAAAAATGTGCTCGCTGAAAAATAAAAACATTATGGGTAATTCGTATATAAATTATAAGTTTTATTATATTGCAAAGTCAATAAACTAAAAAGCCTATGGGCTTCTATGTGTGTGTGCGCGTGTGTGTGTGATAGTGCTAGATCCAAGTGTTTCTGCACATAATCGTCTATGTATATATACATAATGTACTCTATGCTAGCCTAATCTTAGATAGATGTTGAACCCCATTGGATGTGTGCGCATCAAGTAAACAAAATAAAGTATATATATATGTACATGTATATATATATATAAACGCGTATATATGTATGTGACAGTATTTGCCTATAGTAAGTATGTATGCGTGTGCGTGCGTATGTATGTAGGCTGTTTGTTTATGTATGTGTTACGTGTATGTATGTACATATTGTTGTTGTTGGTGCTGTAGTTGTTATTATTGTTCAGTCTGTGCAATCTCTCTCGCTGTCGCTATTGCTATTGCTATTGCTGTTGCTGTTGCTGTTGCTGTTGCTAGCCCTGTTTCTAGCTACCCAGCCGGCTATTGGTGCACTGCGTCGTTCAATGAACCGGCGCCGTGATGCGCGGCGATAAACTTTTGGTCTCGCTGCGATTCCGTCGCTGCAAAAACAGCTTTACAGATTCCAGCGGCAGCTGAAAGTGATAGTAGGCGCAATAGGGCAGCGGATCCCAATAGGCGAAAAGCGCTTCGCGCTTATCCAGCGGCACCGTCGATGTGTTACGCTCCAGCGTCGACCAGCTCCAGCTCCAGCTGGCCGAATCGTCCTCGGCCATGCCGGTCCGACCATGTATGCACATGCACTTGATGGCCCGGCACAGCAGCTGTGCGTGCGAGCGATTATGGCAGATGTAGGGCAGCGCCACGCCCAGTCGCACGCCCAGCGGCACAAACTGGCCGCCATGGGTGGGCGACTTGACCAGGCGAAAGCTGACATGGCCATTGATGCTGCGCTGGAAGCGCACCTTGGCAAAGAAACTGCGCAGCCAGAGCTCTATCTGCGCCTCATCGTCCCGTCGCACCGGTATCAGATTCTTGGTATTGTGCTCCACCCGGCAGCTGACATTGGCCACGACCCGCGAGTCCTTGACCGTTGTGCACGTGACATAGTGATGATAGCCCGGCTGATCACGCACCACCAGCCAGGGCTGGCGTTCGCTGATCTCGTGCTGATTGAACTTCAGCAGTTCGACTCGGCGCGTGGGCAATATGTACTTGTGTCGCTCCATGACTCCTTGCATGCCGCAGGCCATGAATATGTTGCGATAGCCGGCCGCAAAGCCGCCCTCGTACAGTTGATGCAGCTGCTCCGGCGCCGTTATGACCGCATGCGCTGGCAGCGTGATCTGCTGCGCCTCGCAGCGCCGAAACAGCTGCAGGCAGTCGTCCAGCTGTTGGGTCTCCCGGGCACCGGGCACAAAGCTGGCGCAGCCCAACAGCTCCAAGTGCGGCTTGGCCAGCGAATCATAATAGGCCGGACTCGTGGCACAGACGGGCACATATACAGTTGGCCGCTCCTTGCGTACGATGTGGCACAGCGCGGCTATATACTGCTCCGCCGTAGCCTTGGTTGGCCGCGGCACCACATAGAACTTGTCCACACAGCTCGAGAAGCGCGCCAGTCCAAACAGACCCTCAAACTCAAAGACCACAACACGTGCGCCGGATCCGTAGAAATTACGCGCCAGGTGCAGTGTCTGAATGGTGCTGCCGCAGCTGAGGAGCACGGTGCGCTGACGTTGCCGCTGCCGCTGCGGAGCTCCTGGCTGCTCCTCGTCGGTGCTGAGCAGCCACTTGAACAGACCAATAGGCACGCGCAGCAGCTTCCAGAAGATCCAGAGCACGGCGGACAGCCAGAAGCTGGGCGCCGCTATGGACAAGGGTATATAGAGCATATAGCGCAGCAGCGTCAGGAATAGACGCATCAAAAGCTGCGGCACAAGCAGCAACAAATTGCTCGAGGATTGCGCCTGCCTGCCGCTGGAGGTTTGGACATGGCCACGCAACAAGTTGCCATCGGCCGTGCGCTGGCGCCGTAGAGTTATGAAGTGACGATGCTGCGTATGCTCCTCGTTCTCGGACTCATCCTGACTGGGATGTTCCGGGATGCGATCCAGTGAATTGAAGCGACGAAATTTGGGCCGTGTGGCCAGGCGCAGCTGGCGTACGTGCTCCTGTCGCTGCAGCAGATCATCCAGTGTCTGCGACATCTTAAACGTTTACTCTCGTTCTCTTTCACGCACACTCGATTTGTCTCTTTGTTGTTCGCTCGATCACGGGCGTAAGCACAAACACACACACACACACTCGTCTCCGTTTTATTTATAGAGTCTCTTCGTTTTCTTCTCTTTAATCTTGGCGTTCTGCCTGCCGTGCAATGCTGGCAAAATTCGAAATCTGACTAAAGTGCCGCTTAGACAGGAGCTCTACTTAAAACCTATGATTGTCATATGTATGTACTATGTCTGGGCACTGCAAGCGACGGACAGATTAACGGACGGACGCTCCGACGATTCACGTAGATAGCGCCTGAGACACATAAACAGATACGGCCGCACCTATAGTCATATAGGAGGTGGCGCAGCAGACGCATTCGGATTTGTATTATTATTATTATTATTAATATTTGTTGTTGTTCTTTCTTCTTGTTGGTATTGTTGTTGTCTGGTTCGCAGACTGTAAGATTTTGCATTGTACCTACACTGCAAACAAAATGAGCAAGGTTAATTAATTATAAAAAACAAAATGAAAATGTCGTGTCTGTATATGGTAACTATATACTTTCCCCAAATGATCACATTAGTATGTAAGGTTCCTAAGCGAATTATTTAATTTAATTTAAATAACAATCTCTTTTAAAATTAATAAAACGTTTATTTGAAAGTTTAAATGTCTTATTAGGGCAGAAAATATTAGAAAGACATTTTATGATTTTAAATAAAATATTTTATTTTATTTCTAAAAATTTGAGTTCTTTGAATTTATAATTTAAATTATTAAATGAAATTATAATTAAAATGAATCACGCTTTCTAAGCCGTGCCTCAAGGCACAAAAACTCAAGAGATTTCAATTGAAAGCTAACTAATAATGGGACCTAATATGCCATAACTTAAATCTAGTTAAAAAGCCAAACAGCTTAAATCATGAAGTATTATGAAATCCCTTTTATGCAAGTATTAATAATAATTAAATACATATAATAGCATATTCTGATATAATTCATTATAAATTCAATTATAATTCATTCAGTTTACATTAAAAAAGTCTACAAAAACTATGACAAATATTTTGTTGAGTGTACGAAAATTTTGCAAATTGATTGATACAAAATATGTACTGAAGTGATACAACAAGAATTACAATTAATAATAATATTTAAATCTATAAACAGACTCATCTAATTTTTGATACTTATAATTTTGTATAATCTATAAAATCTAGAAGAACTATGACAAGTATTTCTTTCAGCGCATGAAAATTTGGCAAATTGGCATAAATTATGCACGTTGTCTAGAGCCTGGTCTTTCATCAAAATGTTTGACATTGTTGTCAGCCACCCAAAATAAGAGGAGAGCATGAAAAAACTATTTGCAATGAAGTTGGTGCTTAGTGAAACGAATTAACTTAGTCAATCAGTCAATCAAGACAGTCAGTCAGAGTCAGTCAGTCAGTAAGTTGTAGTTGTACTTTGACCCAGACGCTGAAAATTAATCCGCTTACACATGTACATATCAACTAATAGGTACTTGATTTCAATTCAATCAGCCTGTTGCGGTATTACGACTGGTTCCGACAGCGACTGCGACTGATAAGACGCTGACTATGAACCCAACACTCATTAAGCAAGCCAACAACAACAACTACAACAAGAACAACAACAACAATTACTAAATAAAATAGCTGATGAAAAAAAGCACATGCTCTATTGTGATTGTTAGAGAATAATCACACACCTACACTTACTCATATGTAGGTAGACTAAATATAATTGTCCCATACACTGTCCCATAATTATTTCGCATGCACTCAGATTAAAATAAACGGAAAGTGAAAAATACCTTAACCTTGCCAAATGGAGCGGACTTTAAACAGGCCAATTCGCGTATGCAGCCGATTGTTTATAGTTGTTATATTCTCATATAATTAACAATTATAATATTTATTATATTTAAACATATATGCTACGTGTATATGTATGAATATTGATATTTTGTTCCTGCAGTTGCACCTTGATATCTGCACAAGGTTCTGCCCAGGTTAAGAGTGCTGCAAAAATACAAAACACTCTTCAAAAATATCGTCGCGCATTGATAAGCTACATACACATACATATTGTATTTTATTTATGAACAATTTATTTATATTCATTTTTTTTTTCTTTCATATTGAAATTATTTTTGATTTTGTTTGGTTTGCAATTTTAATACGTGTTTGTTGCTGATCGTTGGGCCACGTTTGATACACACACACACACATGTACATATATACATATACGCATCTACCTAGAGCAGCACCCACCTTTCAACGTGTTGTGTAACTGAGTGTACTGAAGTGTGTGCAGGTATGTGTGTGTATATATGCATATTTGTGTGTGTGTGTGTGTGTGTTTGTGCAGCCTCTGGCAGGCAGGCGTGCATTTAACCTTTGAGTCTTGATAACCTTCGCAGCTCGTGCCCAGCTCTGGCATTGCAAAATAATATATGTGCACATATAAAATACATATGTATATATAGTATATATATGAATTTATGTATATATAAATGCCAGGAAACATTTTGACATTTTGGTTTGCCAAACGATCTTAATTAATCTGCTTCAATCTCGAACTGCCTATAAATATATCGGCTAAATAAATACATAATATGATATTTGATAGCAATATGACATATGTATATGCATATTTAAGAACTTTTTTTCACGGTTAGCATTAGTATATTTAAATATGACATTGCAAATATGTCTTGGAAACGAAAAAGATAAGAGAATGAATGGCCTATCCGAACCATCTGGAATTTACTCTCTTTTCTAATCAAATTTAATTGTTTTGCATTATATTTTATAGTATAAATAAAAAATAAAACAATTATTTAAAAGAATATAATAAGTACTCTGCATCCTGTTAGCATTGAGATAACCCATTTCAAGCAATTTCCTTGATAAAATGATAATATACGATGTATATATACATATACATATAAAAAATTTGTTATATAAGGTTCTTCGGGGTCTTCAGCCATGCGATTGTCCTATCTAATGATTCCTATTCCCCAAACCGACGAATATATATATAAATGATTACCATAATGTGGTTTGGTGGTTACAGTTTTATGCTACAAAAAAAAGAAATAGGGACTGCATTTGCCGGGTATGACCGACTGGAATATATCCTGCAGCCAGGTGTGTTATTGTTTTTAGACAGAAGCAAGGTCTTTAAAGATAGATGCTCTAGTATCAGAAAAGTAAAAACAATTTCTCTAGTTCAGTTACTAATAGAGAGAGAGAGAGAGAGATTTACTCAAATAATTAAAATTTGATGCAAATTTAATATGATCTTTGAACTGCATTCATTTATTTTAGACCTACGTTTGAGATTTTTCGCTGTGTTGAGATTGATGGAGTAATCAAACAGTGATATGGACTGTGCTCAAATACCTTCGTTAATAATGCTGTAAATATGTTAATGTGTGCAGTCAAGCTTTATTTAATGCGTCCAATATACCCTAAATAACCCTATTCAATAAGGTAATGAGTATAAAAAGTAGAGTAAGAAAAGGGTAAACTCCATTGGCATAGCTCAAAATTTATTGCCCTGCACTGTTTGACTTATTAAACGCAGCTAGGCATGAATATTGTGACCAATATTGTGAGATGCTCTATCACACACACACACTCGCACACACACAAACATTGGCTGGCAGGCAGGTGGGTCGGCACATTGGAAATATGCTTTGAGCCACAATTTGCATTTGTTGCTCGCTCGCACGCCAAACATAATTGTGACTTCTTTTCTGGCCAGGGCAGAGGGCTTCGATGAGTCGCAAAGCCAATCAATTTTTCGGTTGCCAGCGGCAACGTGGAATTTGTTAATTCAATGTTTATTTTACATCCACCCAACGCCCCCAGGAGCTAGGCAAACGCCAAGTAGCAGCCGATCATCGGGCGTGGACTGTCTGACTATCCGTCCGTCCGTGAGTCCGTGTGTCTGTGCCTAGTGGCGGTTACTTCGAAAGCGAATCCACTGGCTTCCTTATGTAAATGGGCGCGCACAGGCATTGGGGCTCAGTTGCTTCTGTTCCACGAACCTCGACAGTTCTCAGGACTTTCTAACCATTCCGATTTGTTTTGCCTTACGACCAAAACGAGGCGCATGTGATTTAGTTGCGTATTTCCGCATTTTTGCCAATTTGTGTCAATTGTTTGGAACTGTGAAGTGGAAGTGGAACTGCAAAGCGCGAACTTACAAGTGGGTGTGGCAGTCGCTACTCAGGGCGGGCGCCCACTTTGAGTGTTTAGTGTATTCCTGAATAAAGCTATACACGCTAATTTGATGAGTATTCAATTGAGGCTCTATCAGTTAACAAGTAGATTCTCGCATTGGGCCCATTAAAACTACGAATTTTGGATAAATTACAAGAGAAGTGAGTGCAAATTATTTTTGGTTGAGACTAGCTTTGACTGTGTATGTATATTGTTCTTTTTTATCTGTTCAAAATACATACAAAAGATCTGCAAAATTTGCATTATTATTATTGAAAACTTGTTAAATAAACCTGGTTAAAATATTTTTTAATAATATGGGAACTTTTTTAATTTTAAATATAATTTATTAAAGATATATTAGCTGCATTAAGTTAATAATCTATAGTATATTAATTTCAAATAAAATCAACCAAAAAGAAAAGAAGGAAACAACTCATATAAATAAAATAAACCATTAAATTGTTTGAAGTAAATCTTCCCGAAAAGTGAAAAAGTTTACATTAATGTTTGAATAAGTTATTGAAGAAATACGGTGTGATATATTTATCCAGTATTTTTTTATTTATTTAGCCAGTTGCTTTAGTTCGCTCTTAAATTCGATTATAATTTAATGAAAATTATATTTATATTATATTTTCTGTATGTCTACATTTCATTTATGGTTTGGAAAAAAAGAAACCAACTAATATGAAATGTAGTAACACATATACTAAAAATTAAAGGATATTTTGAAGAAATATGAGTTCTATTCAACATTTCAGTTTGTGTTTGGTTTGATACTCTACAAAATTTGATTTAAAATATAAATCTTTGAGGATTGCAATGTAAACAGTCCTTTGATTATATAAAGGATATTGCCGAACCTAACTTTAGGAGTTATATTCAATAATTCAAGGGGTAACTTAACTTAAGGAACTTAACTTAAGGAGTTACATTCAATAATTGAAGAGGAAACCTATCTTTCTGGCTTCAAAACTGTCTAATATACGTGCAGATTTATTTCTAAATATATATACTTATATACTCATATACTATATACACACAAAATAAGAGATAGCATAGTTGCGAGGATTTCCTAAAACTTAGGTATAGTAAACTTCACGCATAAGCGAGTTGATTATTATATAATTAGCATTCATATACTTGCATGATACTGATAAGACTAAGCTCATGAGTGACTTGTATTATTTTTTGTCTTTTCGGTATTCCTTTCATGTGCTAAAATTATGCTAAATATCATAATATTCAATGCCGTTCGTCTTGGCAGTCGAAAGCAGTTCGAAAGCGCCGTTAAATCCATATATTTATGACAGATTTACGATTATGTCTTTATGTCGACCTCAATCTGAGCGAAACACTCGCAGCAGTCATGACCAAAGTAGAGAAAGTACAATCGTATGAAAACCTGCGCTAGAGCCAGATTGCATGCCAAGGCATAGTCGCGACATCGTCGTTCTCCGCACATATAAAGAAATCTATTAAATTTTGTTGTTGTATCTATAAATGAAGTCCACAGAGCATAAGGAGCTCCAAATTAGAAGACGACCCACAGACTAACGAAAAAATAAAAACAAGGCTTCATTCGTGTCGAAGTTTCAACAACGAGCTATATAAAACGAGAAAAAAAGAAGAGGAATCCAAAAAACGAAAATCAACTATTTTTGTTTATTAATATAAATACGTCGAGGACAAGGAAATTATAATGCATGTTGTTGCTGGGCACAAAGCAAAACTGCAATGGGGCAAAGGGGGTCGGGGTTGGGGTTGGTGTTTGGGGGAGACGGAGGGATTGGTAACATACAAAGTTTGCTGTCCTGGTGACAAACGGTGTCAGCCCAGCTGTAGAGGGGGCGGAGGCCGAGAATCGTATTGTCAAGTGGGCGATGTTTCGCATAGAAATATCATTGACTAGATGATAAAAAGGGGAGCTTGTTTATTTATGAGCGCTAAGCATAAAAAATATAATTCCGCTTGGCGCAGCTGTCATGGCGACCGGATATGGCAAAATAGTTGGGCTCATGGCAGAAGGCCGTCAGAGTCAGCCCGAGCGGAGTTAATAAATCAATTTGGACAAAGTTATCGAGCATTTAGGCGTAGGCGGCAAAGTTCTGCAAAAGTTTCCTCACACGCAAACCGCAAACAATTTCCCCGAACCGACTCAAACATCCTCTTCCACTCACTCTCTCTCTCTCTCTCTCTTTCTTTCTCGCTCTGTCTCACTCTCAGATGCAAGCGTATCGCGATAACTTTAAGCAAACGCCTTGCCCAACGGCCGTCGACCTGCCAGCGCCGTCAGCGGCACCGTCCACATCCACGCGTTTACCCTTCTCTCGCAATCGTGGGCGTGGCGAGCCAACGACCAGCAACACAATCAACAACAGCAACATCAACAACATCAGCAACGGCTCCGGTGCCATCACGCCCAGAATGATGAGCCCAGCACCGGGCGGGCCGTCCACGGCGGACTGCTCCACCAATGCGCTGCTGCGCCAGAATCAGGAGCTGCGCCAGCGACTGGCAGACGAGTCGCACAGCTATCGCAAGCGCCTGGACACCTACAAGCAGGCCCAGCACAATCAGGCCAATCTCGTCAGCCGGCTCCAGTCCAAGATACAGCAGTACAGGCAGCGCTGCAGCGATCTCGAGGAGCGCATGCACGACACCATCAAGCCGACGGCGACAATGCCCGGCCCGCCCAAGCTGACAACGGGACCAACCGCAAGTCAGGTGATGGTGAGTACGAAATCTACATATAGATATGTCTCAGATCTTCGAGCTTCTGATATGCACTTGTTTCCTTCAGATATCTCGATATATTGCAATATATATATGCAAAATTATAAGATCTAGGCTTATAACTTTCATTATATATTCATAGTTGGCTTTCTAAATCAAGTCAGACTTCCAACCAGATTTATTGAACTCGAAGTAATTCATGACTTATAGATCTTCAGAGAGGCATATTAGAAAGGGAGTAATATAACCGAAGAATGGGAATTTCAGAAGGTAGTGCGATTAAGACCTAATTTATAATCAAGAAGGGTACCATTGCAATGCATTGTATATAATTTAGTACTTGTTCTCAATTATTCTCGTTCTTACTTATAAAGAACTCCTTTATAAAGAGCTCTTAGGGAGGGTATACTTAAGGAATAATTATGTATTTGGTATATACATCCATCTCTTCGCTGCAATTCTCATCAATTTAAGTACATAAGTTTAGCTTTTTCAGCTTGCATTTATTACCTTCATATTTTAGTAGAAAAACCTAACAAAAACTACAATAAAGTTGTTATACCACATAATATATATTCTAAATATGAACTCTTCAAACTCCGAATCCTTTGAATAGAACCTAAGATTTTTCTCTCCATCCATACATTTGTCATCGTTAGAAGTTTACCTGCATAGAAATGCAATTAGTATAGGGTATGTGTAGTCGGGCAATCATAGATTATTTGCAAATTACTTTTAATTGTTTACATTTATTGTTTTGCATAATTTTGAGTGCCTGTCGCGATTATCTTTGTTAACAGTGCTCGACCTCGCTGACCCTGGGTCAGAGCAGCCTGCCGTGCAGCTCGTCGTTAGACTCGCCTCCGCCAAGCTGTGGACGTGATTACTTGCATGACGATGTCAGCAGCAGCGAGCTGTGCCGCAAGCTGGAGGAGGAGCACAATCGCTGCGAGCAGATTTTGGCCCAGAACAATGCACTGCGTCAGCAGCTGGAGGAATCGAATCGCACCAACGAGGCGCTGACGAATGATTTGCAAAAGTTGACCAATGACTGGGGCAACATGCGCGACGAGCTGCTCATGAAGGAGGACGAGTTCAAGGAGGAGGAGCAGGCCTTCAAGGACTACTACAACAGCGAGCACAATCGCCTGCTGAAGATGTGGCGCGAGGTGGTTGCCGTCAAGCGCGCCTTCAAGGACATGCAGAGCGCCATGAAGGCCGAGGTGGCCAAGATGGGCCAGGAGATCAACGGCGTTAGCAAGGACATCAACTGCTCCAACTCCTCGGTGGCGTTTGCGCTGCAGCAGGCCAAGCATGCCGCCGACGAGGAGCTGAAGCAATCGCGCCGCAGCAACGATGAGCTCCAGGCGCAGCTGGCCACGCTCAAGGTGCAGTACGAGAGCGCACGGCACGAGATTATGGAAAGGGATCAGCGATTGCTGGAGCTGATGAATCAGCTCAAAAAGCTGGAAGATCGCTGCGCTCAGGCCGAGTCGCAGGCGGCATTGGCTAATCGCTACAATGATGAAATCGAACGATTGAATAATTCCATGCGCGAGATCGCTCAAGCTGTAGTGCAAGATGCCGAGATCGCCGATCGCGAAGCAGACGCCGAGGTCAACAGTGCCATGCAGCACATGCATCTGACGCGTGACGCCGGCTCCGTAGCGGGTGGCTCTGCTAACGCCGGCGTCGCTGCCGGCGGTGGAAAATCACCAAGACGCAATTCGACGCGCGCCTCCCAGGCCTTTGCCGAGGGCACCATTTCGGCTGTGCAGGCAGCGCTCCACAAGTACCAGCTGGCCCTGCATGACATGCAGGTGAAGTTCCAGCAGAGCAGCGAAACGCTGCGCAGCACCCGCTCCCAGCTGGAGACCAGCGAGGGCACCAAACAGCTGCTGACCAGCAAAATGCAGCAGCTGACCGAGAAGCTGGATGCCAGCAACTCAAAGCTCTCCGAGCTGCTGCAGGAGCGCGAGAGTCTGCAGAAGTCCCTGGATGAAGTCCGAGTACAAAAACAGCAAGCCGAAATGGGTCGGGCGGATCTAAACAATGCGGTGAGTGGGTGCTAGAGGTGATAAGAGCCGTAGATAAGGCTCGGCTAGACTTATATAAGACAATACTCGACTAGACTTACGTGATTTTGAAATGAGTTCACAGAGGTGTTTTTGACCTCGGTTTAGAGTTAAGAGAAGTATAAACTGTAGCATTAATGTAAATATCATTATGGATATACTTGGGTTTACATATATATATTTTGGTGTAGAAGAACTAAATATTTTATATAACTAGTTCTATAAACTAATCAGTATTACCAGAAGAATCTCTCTAACTCATGTCAAGATCCTGTTGTTATTTAGATAGCCTGAGACTACTGATACATATATTGGACTAAGATAAGTTACGTAAGAAATGTTTGTTCCATCTAAATTCAAATCTATACATCTCTGAAATACTAGGGACTTTTTTTTTATAAATATACATTTCTTACTTTCGAAAAGATCTATATATGTATATTTAATACTAGATTTACGGCCGATTATCTATATGCATTTGCCGGGTACAGTCAGCTGACTAGATTATTTATTTTGCTGTCTCGACAAAAATCAATTACACATACTATATGTTTAATGCCCTGGATGGGTTTTTGAAATGAGCCGTGGCAACTGAATAACGAGAATCCGGGTTCGAGTCCCTAGCCTACACGAAGCATTTCTATAATGCGTGGGAGACTGAGCTTCTCTACAGCAAAGATATCTGATGAAAATCTGTTCATTATTAATATAATGAGATCAATCATAATCTATCCCATTTTAGTTTGAGAATTTGAGCGCAGACTTTGAGAAGCTGCAGCTGAACTATGGCAAGCTGCAGAAGCGAATCGACTCTATGGAAGAGGATAAGAAGGCAGTGGAGCTGGAGATACAGCGTATACTCAAGGATAAGAATATAACAGAGCTGAATCTGAGGTAAGCTTCACTTAGTATAGCTAGTTTACAGGCAGTTAAATATGTGCCTTACGTAGATCTGAGGAGGATCGCAGCAGTCGCTTGAGGGAGGAGACCATTTCGCTGCGCGAGGAGCTGAATCGCGTTAGTCTCAACCGAGATCTGTTGGAACAGCAGCGCATTGAATCGGACAATTTAATAAATTTGCTGGAGAAACAGAAATGCGATCTCGAATACGACTTGGATAAGCTGCTGCTGGACAAATGCGATCTGCAGGAAAAGCATGAAAAATTGTCCAACAACAATTGCTCCACCAGTGATGAGCTGAAGTCAGTGCAGAGCTCTCTGGTGGAAGCCCAAGAGGAGCGCAAGAAGCTGCGCGCACAGGTCGCGGATCAGGCCAGCGAAATTGGGGAGCTGAAGAAGGAACTGGCTGTGCTGGACAAGGCGCGCCTGGAGCTGGAAACCGACAATCTCTCGTACAGCGAGAAGCTCAAGTGCCTGCAGCTAGAGAAGGAAAAGATCCTGCAGGACCTGGCTTGCATGACACGCGAGAAGTGCGATGTACACAACCAGCTGACCGCCATGTGCCGCAAGAAGGAGACGATTAACGAGGAGCTGATGCGAACGCGCCAGCGCCTGGAGCAAACGACGGAAACCAACAGTCGGCTGAATCGCAACATCGAGGACATGGTCAAGGATGTGGAGGAGAAGCAAGTGGTCATTGATTTGCACGAGAAGGAAACGCATCGGCTGAACGAGCTGCTGGCCGCACTGCGCTCCGAGAAGGAGTCCCTTGAGACGGTGCTGTTCGACACCAATACAACGCTGGAGGCTGTTGAGGAGAAACGCAGCCAGCTGGAACGTGATCTGCAGGAGACGCTAGTCCGAGAGGAATCCCTCAAAAACCACGTGGCACGTCTGCAAAAGGAGCTGGAGCTCTGCCAGCGCAAGGCCCAGGAGACGAAGACTCAGCTGCTGAATGCCGCCCGAGCTGCAGAGAGTGACTTCAATCAGAAGATTAGCAATCTCCAGGCAGCCGCTGAGGATGCAGCCAAGCGCCATGGAGACGAAGTGCTGCAGCTGCGCAATGCTCTAGAGAAGCGCATGCAGCAGGCACTGCAGGCCCTGCAAACCGCTAAGGATGACGAGATCGAGAAGCTACAGGAGCGCATCGCCGCCCTGCAGGCGCATATCGAGAGCCTCGTGCAGCAGCATGAGGAGACGCTGATTCGTGCAGAGAACGAGAAGCAGCAGGCGCTGCTCATGGCCCATCGGGACAAGCAGGCGGTGGCCGAACGTCTCGAAGCGGTCTCACGCGACCTGAAGGCCGAGCAGGAGTCACTGGATCGCAGCAAGCGCGAGGCCAATGCTCGCGACGAGAAGCAGCGTGCGGCCATAGCCCAGCTCAAGGATGAGATTGTGCAAATGCGCACCAGAGAGGAGGAGCACAAGTAAGACTGTCCCAGCATTGCTCTAACCCATATTTATGTCTTCGTGTATTCCCATAGAATCAAGCTGGAGGAGTGCATACGTAAGCAGGAGCTACAACTGAGCAGCATTCGCGAGGAACGCGACACGCTCTGCCGCCTGAGCGAGGAGCTGAAAATGGATATACGACTGAAGGAGGACAAAATGGAGGCAACCAATAATGAGCTGCAAGATGCGCTGCGCAAGACCAAAGAAGGTAAATGTTATTCTATTGATATAATATATCTATGATAGACACAGACTAGTCAAGGTTTTCTGGTTTTCGAAGAGTCAGACTAACCTTTTGTGAAGATCTTATGGCTTCCTGAATTTAGGCTTCTTTCCAAAGGATTTCTAGAGTATTGATCTGATCTTCGAGATATTAAATAGATATAGATCAGATAATAAAATATTCTGGTCAGCGTTGACTTTCCTATTCTTCTTTAACTGTTATCAATGAACGACAACTGGAGGAGAACTTAGAATACGTACTAAATAAATCGAATTGTTAATCCTACCCTTCCAGGTGAGGGTTACATTGACAGCCTGCGCAAGGAGCTGACCGACAGCCGACGACAACTGGCGGATAGCAACATTGAGCGGGACAAGTACTCCGCTAGCAACAAGGAGCTGCGCGATCATGTGAAGCGTGTGGAGAGCGCGAAGCGGGAACAGGCGCGTGCCATTGAGGAGGCGCTTCAGAAGATTAACAATCTGGAGGAGGCCAAGAACTCATTGGAAATTGAGCGCACGCGCGTGAGCACCATACTGAAGGAGACGGAGAACAATTTCACAAAGACCACACAGGAGCTGAATGCCACCAAGTCGGCGTTGCAAAAGGCGCAAATGGAGTTCGCCCAGAAGGACGAGGGCGGCAAGGAGCTGCAGTCGAAGCTGTCCGCTGAAATTGAGCTGAAGGAACGTGTGCAGCAGGAATTGTGCCAGATCAAAAAGCAGCTGGCCGATCTGGAGGCGAATCTGTGTGCGACGCGCCAGGAACTGGGTCGTGCACGCTGTCACAACAACCAGGAGGAGCATCGTTTCCATGCGCGTGAGCAGGAGCTGGCCACCCGCATGGAAGAGGCGCGCGGGCGCGAGAAGCGCTTGGAAGATCAGAAACACAATCTGGAGGTGTGCTTGGCGGACGCCACGCAGCAGATACAGGAGCTGAAGGCGCGTCTGGGTGGCGCCGAGGGTCGCATCAGGGCATTGGATGAGCAGCTGGCCTGCGTGGAGCTGCATAAGCGCAGCACAGAGCAGAAACTGAGCTCCGTGGTGCACACGCTGCGCCGCATTGCGGGCATCCAAGTGGATGGCAGTGTCAATTTGTCGCACCGCCTGCTGAGTCCCTCACGCCGGTTCAGTCCATCGCGTAGCGTTGGCGAATATGACACACGCAGCACATCCCAATGTCCCGATGCGCCTGTCGATGTTGATCCGGATCTGGTGCGAAAGGGCGTGCGCAATCTGATGCATCAAGTGGCGCAGCTGGAGCGCGAGAAGGACGACTACAAGTCCCAGTTGGGTGCGGCCAAGAAACAGCTCCAAGATGCCGCCGATCAGCAGATGCGCTGCGACGCCAAGATGGGCAAGCTGCAGGGCATGCTACGCAACCTGCAGGAGGAGAAGAGCAATCTGGAAACGGATCGTAAGATGAAAATGTCAGCTATAAACGCGCTCGAGGAGAAGCTGAAGCAGCGCACCGATGAGTGCCAGATGCTGCGCGAGCGGATTGCCCAAACCGAGATGCAGCTGGCCGCCACATCTGAGGATAATGCCCAAAACGAGGATCGCCTGGAAAAGAGTCGTCAGGTGTGCGCCAAGCTGGAGAACGAGAAACGCGTGCTGCAGGAGGAGCTGGCCAAGGTGGAGGGACGCGCCAGTAAGCTCGACTTGCAGCGTGTCGCTATGGAAGGGGATCTAACGAGGCTGCAGATGGCGCTTCAGGAGAAGGACTGCAATATAAGACAGGTGTCCGAACGGCTGGACAACCAAAATCGTGCAATGGTCCAACTGGAAGATCGCTGCACCTCGCTGAAGACCACTGTGGATCAGCTCAAGGAGCGGCTCCAAAAGAGCGCTGTCACCGAGACGCAACTGCGCGGTGAGATTAAGACGCTGCAGAAGGAGCTCTCCGAGCAGGGCCATTGCTCGCAGGCCAACGAGGATAAGGTTAAGCTGCTCCAGAAATCACTGCAAACGACGGAGAACGAGAAGCGCATATTGACGGAGCGCCTGGACAGCGCCCAGACCAATCTAAACGAGCTGCGACGTAGCCAGCAAGCGCAGCTCGATGGCAACCAGCGGCTCCAGGAGCAGGTTACGGAACTCGAGGTGCAGCGCTCGGCGCTTGAGTCACAGCTGCGCATTGCAAAGTGGAATCAGGAGAATGGCGACAAGGACGCCGGCAATGGCGGTGGCGGCGGTGGCAGTCGCGAGGAGGAGGAACTGAGTCGCCAGCTGAAATCGTCGCAGCGAGAGAAGTCCGAGCTGCGCAGCAAGCTGCAAGCACTGCAGGACAAGGTGAAGCAGCTGGAGTGCGACAGGAAGAGCAAATTCGCTGGTGGCAACGCCTACGATCGGGCTGAGAAATCCAGCTCCTATTATGGAGGCGGTGGCGATGCCGGAGAATATGATTCCAATCGTTATGATGGCGGCACTGGAGGCTCCTATAGCTGTGGCCTGGACCACAGCGCCATTGAGCAGGAAACGCGTGACTTGCGCTTGAAGGTGCGTCGCCTGGAGACGTTGCTGGCGGAAAAGGAGTCCGAGCTGGCACGCTGCAAGGCACGCATGCATGACAGCTCCAAGTGCATGGATGGCATGGACGTGGATCGCTATCGCAGCGCCCAAATGCATGCCGAGAAGCTGCTAGATGCTCGCGAGCAGTCCCACAAACAACAGGTGCTACGCCTCGAGAACCAGGTGAGCCTATGTCCAGTACACTGAGGGGAACCGATTTTCAACTCCATTCCTATCTCTCTTCTCGAACAGATCTCAATGCTGCGGGAACAGCTGGCTCAAGAGGCTAAGCGGCGACAGCAATACATTCTGCGCAGCTCCAAAGCTACTCGAGAGATGCAACATTTACGCAGCACTTTAGGTGATTCTCTGCGCAATGTCTCCCAGCATCCAGTGGATGCCCATTTGTTGGAAAGCGAAAGCAGGCGGTGGGTAGCAATATATAAATTCCGTCCATCAATAGGAATCTAATTGAATCTATTTGCTCTTCCAGCTTGGACTCTGCAGTGTCCATGAGCCTGCCACCGTCGACGTGCCGTGACTACGATCGTGATTAATGGATTGTGCAATCGCGTTGCCATCTGGTAAATTGATCCCGCCAAGACGTAACGTTCACTGCCAGCGTGCGGCAAAGTACGTGCATTTATTTTGAGGCAAACGCTTTAGACTACTAAAGACATCGTAATCAAATAATATTTAGTTCACCAGCATCAGCATTCATAAATCTTGAAGTGCTTCAAGTACAATTCTAGCTGTTCATTGTCTGCCTTGTAGACGATCGAATATAGTGCGTTCCATTATCTCGCATCCTGAATTGGATATTCATTTATGACACACAAAAACAAAAATACATATTTTACAATATTCTGCATTAAAGGGTCACAAGTTCCGCATCTCCTCGAAAGGCAGGAGAGCAAAGAACTGCATATTTATCATATATGAGCTATAAACCGATCACATAATAATTTCATTACTAACATTGACATGGACACATAGACGGCACAACAACACATTTAACTCTTAGCATACATACAAATATATATGTATAAATATATATTCGAAATACAGTATGTGTTCAACAACTTACATCATATTTTATAAACTATATACATAAAATAAACACGTCCAGTAACACAATAAATAAGAGCGTTTCCTTTATTTTTTTAAAAGTCTCTCCAAGCACTCAACCACGACTTTCATATTCGCCTTTTGTGCCGAGAGCTTCGCAACTTCGCCAACAATGGCATAAATGGCTTTCGATTTTCCCTTTTGGTATTGCTGCACAGTTTTTGGCTGATTTGCGATCGCCTCACGGCAATAAGCCTCAATGGTGTTCAGGTCGGAAATCTGTTCCAAGTTGTGTTCTGTAATCAGCTGCAAAGTGGAGTAAAAGAATATATATTTTAAGCTTTGAATGGTGGAATTTATAAGCTTTCTCACCTGGCTGACGTCGGCCGCTGAATTCGTGTGTAAAAGGGGAATAAGTTGGCGAGCTGCTTGCAAATTAATTTGCTCAGAGTGTAACGCCTTCAATACATCCCTCAAGGCATTGGCACTGATGGCACTGCAATGGAAATCGGAAACATTTTGTATGAATGGAAAGCATACGCATAAACATATAGTACATACCAATCAGCTATGTCCAAACTGAGCTTGTTGCAGTACGATAGCAAATCGTTAATAAGGAAATTTGTAACCACTTTGGTTGGCATATCTGGTAGACTCTTGGTAATGCTTTCAAAATGTTCCAGCAAGATGGGCTCGTTCTAAGAGAATCGACATCAATACAAATTGTTGTTAAAAGCACTTGCTATTCAGTTCATAAAGCTTACCACCAAAATGATGGCTGTCTCTGCATTCAGTTTGTAATGTTCCACAAGACGTTGGCGCGTATGTTCAGGCAATTCTGGTATTTCCTCGCTTAGCGCAGCTACTGATATCAGGTCTTCAGTTGACCTAGAACCCGGCTTGAGATTGACATGTAACGGTGGCAAATTGGGTTCCGGCATAAATCGATAATCCTGCAGCACTTCTTTATCACGCATGGCGATGGTCCGTCTTTTGTCCGCATCCCATGAACGGGTTTCATTTGTCACAACGCCACCATCGGCAACAAGCTCCATCTGGCGATTTATTTCATACGATATTGCCTGGGATATGCTCCGAACGGAGCCAATGTTCTTAACCTCTGTACGTACGCCTAAAGGATCACCCTCCTGATGTATTGAGATATTGGCATCTACGCGCAGTGCGCCCTCTGCAAAAGCAATGTGAGCATCAAAAGCCTTTTGGCCTTTGTGTCAGGCACTTACCTTCCATTTTACAGCTACACGTCTGAAGTCGCCTCAATATAAGCATCAGCTCTTTCACTAATGAAGCAGCTTCCTCGCCAGTTTCCAAATCTGGGCCAAATACCAACTCCATTAACGGCAAACCAGCTCGATTTAGGTCAACTAAACTTCTCTTCAGCTGCTCATCGTGCAGTGATTTGCCACTGTCCTGTTCCAATTGCAATTGCAATAAATTGACAGTTTTATAATAAATCTTTTTACCGGGTGTTATGACTGGAAATGAAATTAGCCCATCATTCGCGAGCGCAGCGCGTTGTTGGGTAATTTGGTATCCATTCTACGGAAATTGAAAACGTTTATATTGCATTGTGATGTGATAAGTTTAACTGCTCACTGGAAGATCTGCATAGAAGTAGTGCTTGCGATCAAACATGGACACTTCGTTCACCCGGCAGCCTAGCGCCAATGCAGTTTTAATACCAGACTCTACGCATTTTCTATTGAGAACCTTAAATAGTATATAGTTTTATTAGGATCCGCAGAGCATAAATGGTAAAAACTTACCGGCAAGGTACCTGGTATAGAAGCGTCAAAATAGGCAACTGCTGTGTTCAGAGGTGCTCCGAAGCCGGTGCCACTGCCGGAGAATAGTTTTGAGGCGCTTGCTATCTGTGCGTGCACCTCCAAACCAACCACACTCTTCCACTTCCTGCATCAAAACATACAAACTTATTAAAATGGGATGCGGAACACTCTAAACAATAAACTTGTATATTTTACCTTTTTGCCGCATTGGCCAATTTGGGTTGCGTTGCCAGTCGACGCACAATCATATAACTCCCCATTAGAAATTCTCTTTTGCCGGCTGAGACTTGATAATATGAACAGCTGAGCATCAGGTGCAATACCTATCAACAATAATAGGTATTCCCTCCACTCTAATGATTCAACTAAAAAATCGATAGAAGGTGCAACAGCTGTTTTTTATCAAGGGATCGAATTTAGTCTGCAAAGTGAATTTAGCGTAATCGTACTTTGCATTTGAGAATATATCTGCCCTCATTTATTTATAAAGAAAATGTTCTTTACATTTAGTTTAACAAAAGAAAGATATATATTGTTACTGTCTGTCAAGTCCTGATGCACATTCCCATAGTATATTCTACCAGTAGTAAGAACATCCTCAATACGAAGACCAACTGTTGAGAACAGCTGATATTGGCTAGCGTGTCACGAAACAGCCGTTTAATATCGATAGCTAGCATTTAGTTCCGATATTTATGGCACTTACGATAAATCAAAATATCACGAAGGCGAAGTGGGCTCATTGGAAGAATATGGAAAAGATGAACATTACTGCTAAACTAAGGTAGAAAAACACGCGATAACATTTTTAATAAAACATGTGAAAAAGATGAAACTAGAGGTAAGCTCAAATCTTGCATTATCCCACGCAACAGGAAGTTTGAATTCACTTGGCGAAAAATGTGATGCAAATTTTTTGTATATCACAGTTGACAACAACGACGACGAAGAAGAGAGCAAAAAGCACACGCAGCGCAGCAAAAGTAAAAAACACGACCAAGAGACCACGACAACTTCGACGACAACGACGACGACGACGACGGCTACAAAGTACTTGGAGTGGTGACCACTACCAGGTCGCTACGCCAACGTGCAGCTATAGGTTAAAGGGAGAAAAACAAAGGCTACCGATGCAAATAAGGAGCTAATGCTGAAAAATCAATCAAACAAACAACGCACCACATGCTGTCCGTTGTTGCCACTCCACATAACTCAGTCACCAATATGGATTTCGACAGGACTATCACGGGTTTGGAGTCAAATCAAACACTTGAGAATGAGGAAGCAAAGAAGAAACTTGTTGAACTTTTCACCCAAAGTAAGTTAAGGAAAGCTTTCCAATCTCATAATACTATTTGAGTTTCCCATTTAACATTATAGCTAGGGAACAATGGCCAGTGCGTTACATGCTCGATTACTATTTAAAAACTGGCTCAATGCGCATTATGGAAGTGCTGGTGAAGGCGCAGCCGCCACATGATAGCTACATATTCGATCGTTTGGACGACTGGCTCAAGCAACAACAATATCGCGTGCAGGCGCTGAATGTATTTTGTTTTATTGTGCGACGCCATCCCACCTGGCTGCACAAAATCGAAAAGCATCGCCTAATTAAGAGTATCTTCAAGCTGTTGACGGTAAGTGAATTCAATAATGTATTACGTACATGTGTCATGCATATAATCCTTCCAGCACGAAAAGGATATTGTGCCCTTAATGAGCGCTCTTCTGTGCATAATTACGCTGTTACCCATAATCCCGAACTCGGTGCCGAATTTTTTGAACGATTTGTTTGAGGTATTCGGTCACTTGGCTTCGTGGAAATTTCAGAACGTGAATAAGTTGCCAGACGATAAGGTCGTACATCTACAGTTGGGCTTGCAAATGTTGTTCCATCGACTATACGGCATGTATCCGTGTAATTTCCTGAACTATCTGTCGGAATTCATCAAGAAGGACAAGGGGAGCATTTTCCAGCATACGATCAAACCGTTACTGGACACGGTGCGTGTCCATCCGATGCTACTGACGGCTACCACTGAAACGGAAGTGAGTAACATGCGTTGGAAGGAAATGGAGCCACACGACGTGGTAATGGAATGTGCACATTTGTCGCTGCCTGTGCTGCATCCCGACTCCACACATGAGGATATCTCGACCGCCTATCCATGTAGTACGCCCAGCTTTAGTCGCATGACCTCGACCACGTCCTACGGTGAACAGCACAACAATTTTAGCAATCAGCTTAACAACCAACATCTAACTGCGGCACCTCTTAGACGTTTTGAGTCAAGTATAGCTGATACCAGCAATACACCAATCTGGAGCCCACATAACGAACTAGCACCTGCTACCGCCAGCTCGGCTATGCCGCTAACTCCCACACCGTTTATAGTGCCGCCCAGTAGCACTGCTCAGCTGCTTGTTGCAACAGGCTCCTCACCGCCAGAGGCGGCTGTGGAGGCTACGCCGGAGACTACGCCGCTGAAAGATTTACGCGACTTTAAGCAACACCAACAGCAGCAGCAGGTGCCCAACTCACATACGGTGCGAGCTATTTTTGCAAATAGTCAGCCTTCCTCTCCCATGCGCAAGGATCACCAAAGCCAATTCAACTTTCCTGACCTAAGCAAAATGCAGCCAACGGCAGAACTTCCACAGCTTACAGATCCATTGCTAACAGGAGGCCCGAATCCTTTAACGGTGACACATTCTGAGACTAAGGATCTAACTGTCAGTGCTTGTGGCGAATGCAACGAAACGGATCGCAATCTGTGTAGCGATGGGGGCCTTCATATGCCAACCAACCGTACCATTCAGCAGCTAGCCAAGGGCGTTAAGCGAAGAAATCGAATGGCCAGCTATTGCTGCAATGAAAGCAGCTTTACCACCGGCTGGCACAGCAGTGCAGCATCAAAACGGACAACAATGCCGAACTGTCCTGCGGATAACCAAATACGTCGCACTAAGTCGTGTTCGGCCTTGCCAAGTATGCAACAGCACAATGATGATGACGAAGCCGATTGTCCAACTCTGCGACAGAATAATGGCAATGGGAATGGGAATGGAGTGCATAATACCGTGCAAACACAAAAGACTGTGCTGGCTGGCACCAGACTGCAGCGTAGCGGTCGAATGCTGGCCCTGGGAACACCCAAAATCGCGACCGCCACTTCATACAAGTCGAAGGAGGTACAGACATTGGAAACGGTGCCGATACACTACGAAGAGTTTCTCTTTGAATTGTTGCGTGAGTGCAAGGATCAGCGAAACAAGCACGAAAGATGTCAATTTAATCCGCAGGAGATACTCGATCAGTACATAATGCGTTCCATACACGCGAAGGAGAGTTTCGATTCGTCGAGCAATCTCTTAACGCAGCAGGAGCAATGGCAGCTCATGTGCCTACAATTGCTATACGAACGCTATCGTCGCAGCATTCATGCCGAGCGTAATCGACGCTTGATGGGACGTAGCCGAGACAAGCGCAGCCTGGAAATGGAACGAGATCGTTTGCAGGAACAGTTGAAAAACTTTGATGTGAAGAACCAAGCTCTTGCTGCTAGAATCGACTTGGGAATTCGGCAATCGAATGAGCAGCTAAACAGCTACATCCAACAGCTGGCCGACCTCAAGTCTAAATACCAGTACGAGTTGGATCAAAAAAAGTGTCTGCGTCAGGCAAATGATGATTTGCAGACTCGTCTTAATGCCGAGATGTTGCAACGGAAAGAGTTGAACTATGAAGTGGAGTCGCTTCGAGGTCAAATATTTACCATGACCACAGAATTGCAACATGCTCAGCAGCAAGCGGATCTTGGACAGCAATACAAGCAGGAGCTGGCGCGCTTGGAGGCAGAGTTTATTATCATGGGTGAAGTGCAGGTGCGTTGTCGCGATCGACTGGCAGAGATCGATAACTACCGATCTCGCGACGAGGAGCTAAAGCTGCTCCAAGAGAGCTTCAATGCCGAAATTAAAGGTGAGTTTTGAAAATATTTAAGCTATATATTAAACTGATCGGAGCTTTCGCAACAGATCTGAAGCATAACCTAGACGAAAAGACTTCTCTACTCGAAAGCACCAAGCACAAAATCAGCGAACAAGCGATTCAATTGGGCATCAACGACAAGGTTATTGCGGAGCAGAAGCGTTTGTTGCGCACCGTCAAGGATGAATATGAGGAAATGTTAAAGGTAAGCCTCATAGCTCGCCGGCTTTTGCTGCTTATACAACTTATGCCTTTGCAGTCGGTGAATAAGAAATATGACATTCAAAAGAAGATCATCATACAAATGGAGGAAAAGCTTATGATGTCGCTGCAACACCCACAGGGTGCTGTCGGACACACAACTTGCTCGCCGGATACTGACCGAACTGGTAGGTCTACTTGTTAACGAAACCAATTTAATTTTTCACAAACATATATTATGCTTCAATTCGCAGATATCGCCTCATCCATGGAACGAAATTCGCCGCTTTCAACGTCGCTAGCATCTAGCGAGAGTCTTTCGGCAAGTCTGCGTTCCACAGAGCTGAAAAACTTGCAACAGCTGCTTGAAACGCCGGCGATAGCCGAAGTATCAAGGGCCGGCGGTACTGGCCCGAGCTCAGGCGCGGGCATCTCATATGAAGACAATGCGCGCATGTCGACAATTGACTTGGCCTCATCAGCGGGCACTGCTAGTGCCATAAACATAATGCAGGCGACAACGACGGCAGCACTGTCGCAAGAATTGAACCTGCCAACGACGTCTAATCACACACACGCCCACCCACATTTACACTTGCAACAGCAGCAAGAGAAACAGCAGCAACCGCAGCAGTAGTAGCCACCGCACAGTCAGCAGTAACAACTGCAGCATACTATATGTTTGCAACAGAAAGTACACAAGGCTGTCAATTATATACAGAGGAAATCAACAGAACTGGTCGTCGGAAGGGCAAGCATCGGCAACAAGAAATTAAATATGTTTAAAAAATAGCTGCAAATATCTCTAATTTTTTTTGTCTCCACTACCAAAAATAATTAACGTCGGATTATGAAACGAATTGTTCAGGGTTTTCGCATTCAGTTTAAAAAACTGTAACTAAAATTAAATAAAACGCAGACTCCGCGCAATAATTATAACGATTATAAACGTTTGAAATTTTAACTTGTTGGCACATTGCAATGTGTTTTGTCGTATAAATTGTATAAAAAAAGAATAAAACGAAAATAGGTTTTGATATGATGAAACATTAAATGAAAATAATTCATGAGCATATTACTTCATAGTTGTTTGATTGTTGGCGTTCAAAAAAACACCCATAAATCTTTAAATGACTAATTATTATTATTTTAGCATTTATATATACAAATCTTATAACATCTGAGCAATTACTAGATTTCAAAAATTATTCTGGCGGCGATAACTGTGTAGCATTGCCAACAGCAAACGCAGAATCTGAGCATATAGTTGGCAGCGTTTACAGAAACAGTTGGCAGCGCCAACAGCAACAGCAAACAGCTGATATTTGACCAAAACGTAGCAAGAAGAAGAACACCGCAACAATCAGGAGAAAACGCCTCAAAAACAATAAGCTATGTTGTCCCAATATATGGAGGAATTTGAACAGGTGTGTGTCGATTGATGGAATATGCTATAGGTATGCTACATAGATCCAAATTTTGTAATCTAGGAGCCTTTTGAAGTGGGCGAATTCATTGAAAGACTGACCTGGCGCACTAACAATGAGTTGCAAAATAGCGAGGACTTCAATCCGGTGGCATTACATGACACATTCATACAGACTATTAAGGATCTGAAAATACTACAGGAGAAGCAGCAAAGCAAGTGCGAGCGTTTAGAGGAGTCCCTGCGACAAGAGGAGGAGTCACATGCTAAGAAAATCGCGAAACTGCAAGAGCGACACCAAACAGCCATCGATTGGTTCGGCCAGCTGGATGAAAAGATCAACTCTGTGGCTGGCAAGATTATGCATCTGGGGGAGCAGCTGGAAAATGTGAACACACCTCGCAGTCGATCCGTCGAAGCACAAAAGTTGCTTAGCTACATGTCTGAATTTCTAATGGCCGGGCCGGTGATAGTAAATGATATATTTAGCGATCCGGTGCGCCTGAATGAAGCAGCCGACGTGATACAGAAGCTATACGCGATTTCACAGGATCTGCCACCTGGTAGTTTTGCCGAGTCGAAGCGAAAAATTGAGAAGAAATACGATGAAGTGGAGCGTAGACTTATCGAAGAGTTTGCCACGGCACAAAAGAGCGAGGACATTGAGCGTATGAAGTCCCTGGCTCAAATTCTCTCTCAGTTCAAGGGTTACACTCAGTGTGTCGATGCCTACATTGAGCAAAGCCAAATGCAGCCGTACAGCGGCAAGGATATATTCATCGGCATTGTGCCCATGTGCAAGCATCATTATGAGATCATCAAGAAGGTTTTCGCCAATCCGCAGCAAGTCATGTCCAAGTTCATACTGAACATTTATCAATTAAAACTTCATCAATATGCGATGACCAAGCTGGATGACAAGAAGGACGAAGAAAAGTATCTGCGTACGCTCTATGAGCTCTATTCTCGGTTAGCTAATAGAGTGCTAACTACCGTATTCACTAATCCAAGTAATAATTACTTATTTGCAGCACTCTAAAATTGTCCAGTGATTTGCAAGTCTACATGTCTACCATCGATGACGATCTGCTGCAAAAGCTTACACAGCAAATCTTCATGAAGAACCTTGCCGGCTATGCTGAAATAGAGCTGAGATGCCTGACAGCCAAGTGTTCAACGGAGCTGGAAAAATTTTATGCCAGCAAAAAGCATCAGAAGACACAAACCACGAAAGGTTTTCGTCGGAACATGGAGGTGCTAATTGCCACGCGAGCCAACATAAATATAGCTGCCATTGAAGATTATGGCGGCGAGACGTTTCTCTCAGAGGAGCTGGCCATTAATATGCTGCAAGAGGCTAAGGCATCCCTTAAACGCTGCAGACTGTTGTCCAGCGAGGCTGAGCTGCCTGGGAATGCCATCAAGTTAAATGATATCTTGCTACGCTTCCTCATGCATGAGCATGTTGACTATGCGCTGGAGCTGGGCTTGCAGGCAGTGCCGTTGGCGGAGGGAAAAGTATTTCCACAATTGTACTTCTTTGATGTGGTCCAAAAGACCAATATCATTGTGCATTTGCTGGACAAACTGTGCAATTCATCGGTTATACCCTGCGTTAGGTAACTACACAAGTTCATAAAACATGCGACAATACTAAATATTGTTTGAATTTGCAGTAACACACCGAAATACTCAGATTATGTATTTAAAAAACGGATATTGATGGAACAGATTGAAACTAAATTGGACCAGGGTCTGGATCGATCCATAAGTGCAGTAATTGGCTGGGTTAAGGTCTATCTGCAGTACGAGCAGAAAAAGACGGACTACAAACCCGAAACCGATGTTGACACTATCGCATCGGCCGTAAGAACACACCATAAAATTATATCAAAAACAATTATTTAATATCAATTATTATCCATATCAGGCGTGCCTCCAAGTGGTGCAGAATCTGCAACCAGTTATTGTACAAATAAAGAAGTGTGTGGATGGCGAGAATCTGCAAAATGTGCTGACAGAATTCGGAACACGCCTGCATCGCGTCATCTACGACCATTTGCAAACAATGCAATTTAATACGGCTGGCGCCATGTGCGCCATTTGTGATGTGAACGAGTATAGGAAATGTATACGTGAGCTGGACAGTCCATTGGTGACGCAGCTTTTTGATATACTACACGCTCTATGCAATTTGCTATTGGTAAAACCCCAAAACCTTCAAGAGGTGTGCACGGGCGATACTCTGGTATGTGTGCTGATATCTCTATATCGCTTTGTGTCTAATTTTACACTTTTTGGAACAGAATTATCTAGACAAGTCGGTGGTGCGTCAATTCATCCAACTTCGTACCGACTTTCGTATCATCAAGAACACCAATTATCTAAAGGGCATCATCGAGTAGCACTATTGCCAGAGGCCGATCCATTGCTGACTCACATTCCCAGATGTATCCCTTAGAATTTATTTTGTTTGTATTACTTTACATAAACATAAACATACGATCAAATCAAACAATATACCAATATTATATTATATGTGATTAGCTTATATCTTTAACGCTTCACTTTTCAATTAAAGTCAAGTGCTTCATATTTGTATCTGTACAACAGCTATCAAATTTCATTAATTGGAGATTGTCCTAAACACTGTGGGAGCGTCCCAATTGTCAATCTATATTTATCAGTGAGTAGTTTTTGTACTCGTCTCACTCCTTTGCCAGTGATTCGACAATAGCTCCCGTTCACAGCCAATAAATCAAAGTTTATTGCTTAAGTATACACAAATTATTTATTTCTGTGTGCATTTAATGTCACTCCCCTAATTGCAGATAAAAAAAAGCTACCGATTGCCACCAGTTGATGGTTAGCAAGACTTCGACAGTTAAGTCAGTCACCTGCTAGCAGTGTAGCTAAGCGTATCACACTTGTCGCGTGTCTGATTAAACTACCGCAGCATTATCGTGCGCCTTTGTTATTGTCTTAATCAATTTGCGAGCCCAGTCAAACAGTGTGCCATATATTCTAATCAAAACGATCTTGTACCACAATCGATTAAGCCATGCGCGGCTTTTTTGTTTACTACTTGAAAATACTCTGGGCTTTTTTGGTTATTAACGAATCGATCGCCAGTGTCACAAAGCTCAGCCCAGAAAATGTGTATAAGAAGATACTATCGTTGCGCTCGTTGCCGTTCGAGGATTGCGGTGAGTACTTAGATAATCTTTAGTAGCTTGGAATCGGTCGATTGTAGTGACTCTAAACAAAATATAAGCTTGGTCATGCTAAAATCTTTTTACCTTTAAATTTCTATTATTAACACTCGGATTAATTAAATATATTTTCTGTACGACTTGGCAATAATGATATAAACTGTAAAAAAAGGCTTTAAACAGAAAGTTCAAGTGAGAATTGAGTAGAACTGGAGCTATATGTACTACAAAAAAACAATATGTATGTAACTAGACTAAACCTTTATTTTAAAGTTATATGTAGCATATGTATTATGCCATATAATGCTCTCTATCTAGCAAATTTATTTCAGATTACTCATTTAATTTTGATTTACCTATACGAAAACATTTCGAAATTAAAATAATCGAAATAAATAATCAGCTAATGAAATCTTTGATGATAAAATTACTACGTTTGCCAATTTTCCGGTCACTAAATTAATACCCTATCAACATATATACATAGTAATATTTATTTACACTGATATATGTACAAAAAAATATTATGACATTAATCAGCGTCAAAATTTTTATTAACAAAGTTTCCCATTCCCAATAGAAAAAAGTAATCTGAACCGGCTTAGCGTTTGGTTTTTTCTTTTTCTTTTATTATTAATAGAAATTCTGAATAAACTAATCAATTCGTTGTGGTAGAAAAAGTAACAGCAAAATAAATCAGTTGCAACGAATATTGCCTCATATTTTTATTTAGCCCATTAATAATGACCTAACTTACTATAAGAAACTTAATTAACTTTTATGCTATTTTCTATATTACACTCGTTTAAAAAGTGAAAGCATCTTTTGGGGTTCGTCCCATATCCCCCTTATTCAAATTCTTTTCGGCGTTTAAGAGAGTACTCAATAGGTCAGGATCAGGTATCAAGCTGAGCAGCAGAATATACTGTACAGATACACATATAAATTATATGGTACATTGGGACATACATATAAAATAAAAAAATGCATTATCTTAATCCACTTTTTTACTATGTACTCAATGTAGTTGGACTATGAACAAGTACTATGCACTTGAATGCATTCAAATGCAAGGACTTTACCTGGTCATTTAATTGATTACAAACAAAGCTCTGGAATTAAGTGCCCAGATAACTTTTATTAAATTACCTAGTTTGTAAGTGCAATATATGTATATAAGAAATATATATACAAATGTACATTCAATTTCTAACTAATAATAATAATAATAGCCAATATATGGTTTAAAATTATATTTGTATGCTATAACAAACAAGGTTGTTGAACCCATTGAAAATGGGTAATCGGCGCATTTATGATAACAGGCGGAAGGGATGCGTGTATGTGTATATATTCTTCATCGACGGTTATTTTGAATGAGCTATATCCTAACGTAATGGAAATATATTTAATATTAATTAACACAATCGACATTATGGAAAAAAGCTGACGTTCATAATTTTCCTTTGCATAGCGCTGAAAGGACCTTCCATATATAGTTGACTGTCGTGCATATAAACCTATATACTATATTCTATTTACTTTATAATGTATTTAATCTGGTGGTTTTTCAGGCTCTCTGTATAATGTGAACTACCTGAACATTGAAAGCTGCTCAAAGGTGCCCTGTTCTATGACTCGCAATTCCACTGTTAAGGTTACGGTGCTCTTCGATGATAATGGTAAATATATGCTGATAACGGGGGATCATGCATTTAAAGTCTCCAATGCGCTCTCACTAAGCTCGAAGTAGTCGGAAACAGAGCCGCCTAGGCGAGGGCGACGACAATACGTATGTATTCTGTATGTACATATATACGGAAGGGTCGGGGGAGTACACAATCGACAATGAATGGGGGGAACTGAATCGTGTGAATTGCCGAAGAAGAAGAAGACTGTGGTAGCCGGCGATAATGTGCCATAAAAATAATTGATCAAATGGGTGTGTAAATCAAAATAATACCCAGTAATTTTGCATTATACGACATCATTTATGGCATATACGTAGTACTACTTGTTCGTATCTATATATGTGAATGTGTGTGCTACCAAAGATAAGTAATACCCTACTTATAGAGCATATACATATGTACATATAGACGCACTTGACTGCCATTTAGCTAGGAACGTTCTAAATGCAATCGGCGCTAGCGATATTATTGATTTCGAATTTATAAATAGACAAAATGAACCTTACCTGTGTTTTGATTATTCAGCACAAACATGTTTAATTTTTTTTTCGCAAGTTGCTTCTATTGCGATCTATAATTTAAAGTTTGAAGTGCCAAGTAAATTTGAATTTGCGTAAAAAATGGGAATAATTGCAATCTTTCATTTAAAATTTAAGATCAATTGAAGTGTTTAACTAATTAAGCAACTATAATAAATTGATATCAATAATCAGAGCTAAAGATCTAACCTTTATGGTACATCATTTGAATTTCATTAAACTGGAATCTAATCGCGCTTAAATTGCAGGTAATGGCGTTTCGTTCTTGAAGCACGAGGTGCGTTGGGTTTTCACATACTTGAAGACCAAGGCGGCCATATCTCCAGATCCTTGCGATGGCGATCACAACTGCATATTGAATGTAAATGAGAGCAAAAGTTATTGGGCCAATATCTATGTGAATCCAACATTACCCGTGGTATGTGCGATAATAATTAATATAATTGTATAATCCAAGAATCTTTATTTATTCCGTATTGTAATTTTCTTACAGATGCGGGGCAGTATGCTATGGGAGGCTAAAGATGAAAACAATAAAAATCTCATTTGCTTTGAGGTGCCCGTTGTGATTACTGAATGACAACAAACGCTTACACACACATAGGCGTAGATATACCGTATATCTGTGTGTTTGTGCAATGCAGATGTACATACATATTTATGATACTTGTGTAAAATATAATAAAATAATTGGTGCATGCAAAAACAATAGCAATCATTAGTGGGGCACCAAGAACAACTACACACAGGCACACAGCTTAACTCACACGCACACATGCGTCCTTTAGTGATACTTTGCATGAATGAGTACTGCAGGAAGAAGTAGGAGCAGAGCAGAAACATAAATAATGCGATCTTTTGTTTTTGGCACCGAGCAGCGCTGCGCTGCCAGCGGCCAAACGAAGAAGCTACGACACAATTGGAGCATGAGCGAGCGTTGCGAGAGCCGACAGCAGCGAACGAGCGGCAACGAGCGCGAACGAGCTGCTACTCAGCAGCCGAGCGCACACGAAGCATGTTCGGCCGTTCAGCATCCAGATGCAATGCAATTGGCTGTTCGCTCAGTGTGTCAGTCAGTCTTTGTGGGTGCAGCGCGACGGTCGTGTGAGCACAAAAGTTCTAATTAAGGAGTTGCCGCAGTCGCAGTCGCAGTTGCAGTCGTAGTCACAGTAACGTTAAACGCAAAACCGAACAGATTAAATCGAAGCTTCATTAGGTAATAACGTGCAAGAGACGATCAATCGGTCATAGCCAAAAGCCCTGCGCATTGTGTTATTCGGGGTGTTGGCGTTCTGGGTGGTGGTGTTGGAGCAAGTGCGCCAGTTGAGCTCGTGGTTTGTGGTGGTTGCCAGAATCATTTCACTTATTGTGCCTCAAGTGTAAGTACAAAAACAAAAACAAAACGCACTGCTCTGATGTGCTCTGCTCCGCTCTGGTATGCTCTGCTCTGCTCGTGTGCTTGCCATTTGCGCAATTTGGTCGGCGTAAAATGAGATTGCCTTCGTGCTAATTGCGGCAATCGGTGGGGGTAAGTGTGCAAGTGGGCCGGACCGGGGCGGCGGGTAGCTGGGACAGCTAAAGATGGGGATGCCATGGTGACATGCAACGCCACACAGGCAATGGCCATGGCAGGCAACACTTACTTGTGAGCGCTTCATGTCCATCAGCTCTGTACTGCCTGCCGTCCATGGCAAAGTCTACGCCGTCATACCCTTTGCAACGGAAGTAATGCGGCACCCATTGTCATATCCCATTGTATCCAATGCCTCGAACCTGAACTTTGTGAACAACTGCAAAATTAGCGACTAGAATTTGAAACCTCATGTTCCAGCCGCTCGCTCGTTCGCCTGTGCACATGCTCAGCTGAGTGTTAAAGACCCATAAATGGCAAATGAATCCCTCGGAGTGTCCAATGACAAATTGGCGCATGTTGAAAAATAAAACAAAAAATCGACAACTTAAACTGATCTCTTTATTATTATTCATAAACTTAACGCTCTCAAGTTATCGCAAATTTTAAACTCAACCCTGAAAGTTGTAAATCTATATCTAATACTCATTAAACGGAGCATCACTAGGTAAACAGGTATTACTCTATGGGAAATAATGAATTAACTATATAAATCATTTACACTTGCAGTTAACTTTGTGGTTAGCTGATAGAGAATCATTAAAATATAAAATAAATAGTAAATAACGAAATTAATTTGTGTCTAGGATTAAATTTTTTACCTTGATTGCAAACAATGAGGAAATAGCTGTTTTAACCATAAAGTCTTTTGACTGCATTCCCAGTTTAAGTGTTTTACAAATTGCGAATTGTAATAAACATTTTATGTACTTTTTCTCAGGCTATAATATATATCCAAGCATTTTCTTTTAGTAGAATACATAAATTTTCTGAAACTTTTATTTAAATGGAAAGCATAATTATAATATTTTAAAATATATATTTTAATGCTTAAAATAACGACTCATACAAATTTCAAATATTGTTGTGGGTCAGTTTAATGTGAGGCTGTAATTTATATTATTATTACAAATCATATTATATATATCTTTTAGTTCATTAATATTTTTGTATACATTTTAAGGATAATTTATGTTAGAGGGTTATACATAGTTAATATTGTATATGCCCAATTAATCAAACATTTTGCCTTGTAGAGCATCAGTTCGTCATGATGGGCCATAAATCTGAGTCCAGCCTCCCCGCTTGGCAGCTTACTTTGCTTTCCTTGCGTTTACTTAAACGTAAACACTTTTTATGTGCGGCTGCCGCTGCACTTGAGCAGCAGCAACAATGCGATGTTGTTGCTGCTGTTGTTGGTCAAAGTGTTAAACGATTTGCATCATATTACACACTGCTGTTGATGCTTCGCTGGCTGGCCATTGTCGCCAGTGGCAGTGCTCTCAGTCGCTGCTGCAGTTGCAGCCTCTGGCGCAGCTATTGTGCTAAACTCTGGAGAACGCAGACTCTGAGCCCGGGGGCACATAACAAAAGCTACAACAGAGGCAACTACCACCAACGATTTATCATAGCAGCAGCAGCAGCAACAACAACAGTAACGTCAACGAAATCGATCCGGATCTTTTAGATCGCTGTTATATGTATATACATACATACATATATAAATACATGTGTGTGTGTGTGCTTTGATATGTACATACATATGTATGCGTGTGTGTGCAGCATAAAAAGATAATTTTGAGTTTTTGAATCGTTAAAAGCAATTAATTGCCACTACACAGCAGCAGACCAGACATCCAGTCAGCCAAGCAGCCAACCAGGCAGCCATCCTGGCTGGGAACATCGACTAGCCTCATCAGTGCAGTCCATTCCATATGACAGAGCTGCTTTTGCCCGCTTTACTGCCCAATTTTGTTGCAAAATTTTGCGTTCCGCGGAACTTGGTGCATTTCATCTTGTTGTCATCAGCAATGTGGTTGTTGTTGTTGTTGTTGCTTTTTTGTTTTTGGTGCCGCCGCGCCGATCGTCGCACATTCATTTGTCGCTTAATGTCCCTCAATAGTGGCTGTGTTCTCGCCCCGCGCCCCGCCCGCTCTACCTCTCTCCGGTGCTCTTCCTTCTCCCATAGTTTGTTGATGCTGCTCCCAGAGTGTCTGTATCTGTAGCGTCTTGGCATGTGCGGCATCTGCTGGCTGGCTGGTTGGCTGGCTGGGCTTCTGTGATGAGATCTCCGCCCGGCTATATTGTGGCTACAGTGTGTGCGTACGGGCTTATGTGTGTTTGTGAGTCTGCTTGCGAATCTGGTGACATCCACTTGCATGCGCACATTCATCGTAGCCACAGTTTTCATGGTTTTATTTTGCTTTGCTGCACATTCACACGCAACAAAACTCACACACACACGCACACACACATACGCACGCAACCGAAGATGGGGCACCATAAAACATTAGTTTCCCATTTGCGTGCTAAATACCCTATGTGGATCGCAGGCTGCATGCCAATTGAAAAAGGTTGTCTAAGCTGCCAATTCCGAGCAATTGGCAGATCGCTTTGGAATGTCGTTTAGACGGACCAATGATCCCTCAAGTACCAGGAATGACAGCTTTTAGCTGTAATTTAAGTAATATCTTAAGACATCACTGGGAAGTGAGTTTCTTAAATGAACTCGATGTCTCTGTTTATGCTGTTACGAGTATATTAGTCAAAATAGTAGAAAGGCCTAAATACCTTAAATAGGATTCATTTTATACTGAATATAGATTAAATAAATACATAAAATCAATATAAATGAATTTTAGGGAAATGAGATCTAATTGATAATTCACTTATTTTTCAATCAGAGTTTTTTGTTAATATATATTTTTATATATATTCAGTCGTACTTAAATTTAGTTTATTTCAAAACTCTCCACTCCAAGTAGAGATAAAGTAGTTTCTATATATGTGTTAATATATCGAAAGTATTATTTTTTATTCAACAAACCTCATCTATGCTCTGGTTTGCTCAGATTACATTCATATTGGCTAACTACCAAAGTAGTACTACTTGTAGAATATAATTTATGCTAAGAACTGATTAAATTTCTCTAGGGTATTATTGCAGTCAGTAGTGGGTAATTTTCGAAAAAACAAATATCGCAGTTTGTCTGTCTGTCCGTTGCGTTCATGGCACGCACCGTGATGCGCGCTTTGAAGTCCTGTCAAGAGCTTGAGATACATTTATGTATTTTTGCATTTTCATTGCTTCCACCTTGAATGGAGCTGGGACGATGGCTAGCGGGGCGCAAATGCAAAGAATGATTAGTTAGTTGGTCAGGCAAAATGGAATAAACCGGTTCCGCCGATCCTTCAGCATAATCAACATACATAAATGCTGTTAATTATGAATGCACGGAATGCGTTAAGTTTAAGCAAGAAATATGAACAGAGTAAGTGAGATAGAGAGAGAGAG
Source organism: Drosophila navojoa (assembly GCF_054131105.1). Taxonomy (NCBI): domain Eukaryota; kingdom Metazoa; phylum Arthropoda; class Insecta; order Diptera; family Drosophilidae; genus Drosophila; species Drosophila navojoa. The sequence continues at coordinate 14,458,027 of NC_142890.1, forward strand.
AGAGAGAAAGAGAGAGAGAGAGAGCGAGAGAGATCGATAGAGAAAGAGATAGTGAGAAATACATATATGTTGCAAACATTTATCGCAGATTGGCATCAAGTGTTCAAGCCACCCTAAAGATCAAGATGCTGATCATGCTGACGCTGGCGCTGGCACTGCTGGGCAGCCGTGCCTCGAATGCAACCATATCCATGTATCAACGGCAACATCGCGACAGCACCGACATCAAGGAGAAGATCATGGAGCTGCAGTGCCTGGCCCGCTGCGAGAATAGCACTAAATTGCAACGATGTCTTGATCAGTGTAAATTGGAGCTGCGGCGCGCACCCAGAGCTGGCAGCTGTCCCAGCAGCTCGCTGCTCGCGCGGCATGCGCGACTGCTATGCTTGGATAATTGTGCCTACGACAACGACTGCATCGAGGTGCACAAGTGCTGTGCATCCGCTTGCGGCCCCATCTGCACAGAGCCAGTGGGCGTGCGCAACTCCAGCCAGCTGCCGCCCATACCGAAGATCTTGCGCTACAAGCTGCCACGCAGCCACAAGGTGGAGCTGACCATTGAGTCGTCGCTGCTGCCCTATTACTTCCATGTGGAGGTCCGATCGCACATCGGACGTATCTTTACGCCACGCAAGATGGGCATGTGGCAGTCGCAGCAGGTCGAAAAGATACTGGAGACGACGGACGGGCGCAGCAAATTGTAGGTACTCACTCCATGATCATATCGAAGCCACATAAACACATTGCCCTTGTTCATAGCATGGAAATCTTCTTCAATATACGACCGGGTCGCTGGTATCAGGTGCGTGTGGCAGCTGTGAATGCATTCGGATTCCGCGGCTACTCCCAGCCCTCACATGCCTTCACCCTGCCCAGTAGTAAGTTCGAGTTTCTATTCGTAATCTAACTGGCCTAAGATATGCACATTTCAGACCCCAAACCGCCCAAGGCGCCCGCAGCTATGAAGATCACTTCCCAGCAGTACGACGGACGACGCTATATGAGCGTCAAGCTTGTTTGGTGTCCGTCGAGGTCGAATCTGCCGGTGGAGAAGTATAAAATTATCTGGTCCCTATATGTAAGCAGCAAGGAAGGCTCACTCATAACACACGAAGCCTATGTCAAGGACGTAAGTCTCCTGCGATCAAATTCAATTAGAGTTTCCAATTTAACTATCGGATTTACACACTTGCAATCAAATTGACTTGCAGACGCATCAGTTCGAGATTAAGAAACTGCAGCCCAACTCCTCCTACTACATACAAGTGCAGGCGATGTCCATAAGCGGATCGCAGCGCCTGAAATCGGAGAAAAAGTCGCTGCTGCACAATACAACGTTGCCGATGCATGAACTGGAGTACGCCGCACCACTTGACTGCAGCACACACCACAGCAGACACAAGTACCATCCCAGCCCTAGCCCCAGCCACAGTCTCAGTCTCAGTCATAGTCCCACAGTGGAGACCAGCTCCACGCCAGCGATAAACAATAATGAAGGCAGCACCTCCTATGAAGTACGTTTCCGTTTGAACCGGAAATTTGGCATGATTGTGCAAATTTTGGGATTTCAGCCATACAAGGAGAAGTAAGTGTCAGAGGCCCCCCTTTGGCTCCAGCTTTCATTCGCGCCGCATTGTACACATGTTATTCATGTTATTTTGATTGTTTATAAACAATTTGCTAAAATATGTATATTATTTGATTTCAGGGTATACGAGTTGTGCCCCCAAGAAACGAATTGCGAGCAGCGAGAGTTCAGCGCGATCCGTGTCAAAGTAAGTACAATGCAGGGATTGGAGGTGGAGGAGGGGAGTCGATGCCACGAGCTAGGTTCGTGCCGGTCCAATCATTGCGAAACAAACACACACAAATCACTTGTCATTTTCGGTCAATTGGATTTCGGTTGCCGCTGAGGTTTTAGTTGCATTGCCGATTGACACGTGAAACACGTTTTCGAACAGGGCGCCATGAACGTGGTCCGATTACTGCACCGAACCCATTAGCATGTGTCAGTGACGTACTTTCCTAGGGGATAGGCATATTAGAAAGCGCTACACCAAGAAATTAGCGAATCGAAAATGTTACGAAATATGAAGATTTTACAAACAACATGTTTCTAAGAAGAAAAATTTGATATTTAAAAATATATACATATATGTGAATACACATATGTATATATAAATGGTAATCCAAAGAGGTCCCATCTGTTCCTTTTAGACCAAGTATTACGTAAAATGTAATCCACAAATATTTGCTTCATTGCAGAAGGATTCACAGGAGTTTAGCAAGTTGAAATTCAATACAACGTACGTGCTGAAAGCGTTGCGGCCAAGTCAAAATTCCGTACTGGAGGACAATGGGCATCCATTTACATTCACAACGCCCAAGTGCGAAAGCTTTCGTAATCGCTTTCCCAAAATGCAAATCAAATGTGGCGACTAAGTGATGCGGAATCAATGCAGCCTAAACAGATCGGACGATCGGACATCTGGTTGGGTTTGTGACATCTTACAGAACAATGAGATTAAACTAGCTTGTAAATAATTGTATGTACCGACTTAACTTTTTTACTTATTGTTAACGCTAAGTGTGCAAAATAACATTGAATGTTTCACGTGGAGAAATCAGATTTATTTGAAAAGATCTTTGAACTCTTGTAAGTCTCGCTGATGTTGGTCCATCGCTTGCATGCTGGGCCCGAGATGTAAAGCGCCGGGCAATTTACTAGCATCCAGCTTGATGCCTAGCTCAATGAGTGCCGCTATGAGCCTTGTGGTGTACAACACAGGGCCACCCACCAGATGTAAGAACTCATAGTGCTTCTCTCGACGCGTGCTAAAGAGAATCCGCTTGGATACATAGTCTCCATAGTTGCTGATCCGTCCGACACAAACGTAGCGCTTGAGAGATGGTGCATACACCTCTATGCTGGCTCTCAAACTCTCGGAAGGCGTTAGGCTGCTTGCTGGAACGTACACAATACGAAAGGGCACATCGAGTGCTTTGTAAAAATTGATGACTAGATTGAGCACCTGTTCCAGTTCTGCATCAGCTTCGTCAGCCGTTTGGGTTGCCACAAAACTCTGCACCGCGTTCGTTTGTGTGGCTGTATAGAGGCTTGGAGTAGGTCCATTGACCAGACCTTCCTCGCGGTTATAGCTGCGCCCGCAGGCGACATACCGCAGCGGCAGCACTGAGGGATAAACGCTCAGCTTGGTCATGGTGCCCAGAAAACTTTCGAATGCGCCACCGCCTGTTAGATAAGCCATATTTAGTTTGTTCAACAAATGTTCCTCGCGCACCAGATGGTATTGGCTCAGTGGTGTCGCATTCGCCTCCAGCAGCACACAGCGCACAAAGTCGGGATTGCAGGTCTGTATGAAATCGCCGTGCGTTATAAAATAGCGTGCCATAGCCTGCATAGCGTCCACATCGAAATGAGCCGCCTGCTCCATCATGTAGTAGCGATTGTTGTCCAAGAAATGTATAAGATCTTTACGATCCAAGTGCATTGCCACCGGTGCAGCAGTCGGTGGAGGTTTATGCCTATAAATGAGCTTTTCTTCATCTGTTTGTGGACAATGCGCATGCAAAATATTGGGTAGATGCAAGTAGTCATGGATAAAATCATCTTCGATCGGATATAGTTTTTGCTTTAACGATTTCACTTCGTTGCGCAACTCTTTGCCACGCGCTCGTAGTTTGTCCAGCAACTCCGATGTACCGGCCGATTTCGAAAGCAATTTTAGCTCCTTGGTAATTTTTTCACGTTCATTCTCCAGTTGTTGTAGTTGGTCATGATGAATCTGGTATGTTGCATATTTCGCGAGCACCAATTCAAGATCGATGCTCAAGCCCCGGCTAGCAATGCTTTTTTGTAAAGTCACTTTGTCGCGAAATGTGCCGGTAAAGTCCAAAAATGGTTGCAAGGTTACATAGTTTTCGTTTGCCTTATCACCAGTTATGTAGAGAGCTGATATGTGCCGCTTCAGAACGAAGCATTGTCCTACTATATTACGTAGTTTTATCATATGAAATTTATGTTTTGTTGTTACAAAAAAATAAACCAAGTCGTTATCCGCTGTTGTTTTACTTTGACAGTTCGGCGCAGCTGTTTCTTTATGTAAACATGGTGGATATTCTGTTAAGTGTATGCTGCTAAACGGCTGACCGAAATATGTTATTTTCTAACAGTTTAGGGGCAACTGTTATACATTAGCAATTGTCGCGCCATCTAGCAGACATTTTTCAAAGTATAATGTTTAAATTTGCAGAAAACAATATACAATCGTTTTCATGTTCGTCTCAATGAATTCCAAGAAAATTGAAATATATGAAAAATTGGGTAAAGCATATATGTACATAAGTAGATTTAGAATATAAAACACAACATTTAATAAACACATTTTGTAAGTAATAACAGTGGGTAAAAATACAGATGTTAACAAATATTGAAACTAATCACATATTAGTAAATGACATAAGGTAATTCATGAGCAAACTTTTATCTGGATTTAAGGCACATTAAAGCAGCCCATGTTTGTGGCTAATACTTTGCAATCAGTGTTGCATGATCAGATGTCAGTCATTTCTTTCCAGATTTGCGGCAAATGAAGCTGGAGGTTTAAAATTCATGACTTCTTTGTAAATAAGCTCCTTCCACTTTTCTAATGAAAAGTCTTTTTCCTCAAAGCTTTGATCGTACAAGGGCGCCGTTTGCTCATCACTTGGGTCTGCATACTTCTGTAAGTATGGATGAGCGAGGGCCTGCTCGGCTGTTATGCGTTTATCCGCATCCAGTTCCAACATCTTCTCGAGTAAATCGATAGCCAAAGGATTGGCATTCTTAAAAACAACCTTAAAATCCTTTCGTTTAGTTGGCGGCAGCGAGTTAATATAGTTTCGGGCGTTGTCAGATGAGATCTTCTTCATGAAATCGTCAGGCGGTGTGCCCAACATTTCCATGATCAAATTGAGCTGATGTATGTGGTCTGTACCTGGAAAAAGGGTGCGTCGGGTGATAAGTTCAGCCATGATACATCCAACGGACCAAATGTCGACAGTTTGAGTGTAATGCATCCAGTTGAGCATGATTTCGGGAGCGCGATACCAGCGAGTGGCTACATAACCGGTCATCTCGAACTCAGTTGGTCTCGCCAACCCAAAATCAAGGATACGAAGCTCGCAGTCCTCGTTTACAGCAATATTGCACGGCTTCAGATCTCGATGAATAACGCCAGCGCTGTGTATATACTTGAGACCACGCAGTATTTGATATACCAGGAACTGCACATGATCATCGGATAGGTTCTGCATTTTTATAATGTTGTTCAGGTCCGCACCCATCAGGTGAGTTACCAGGTAAACGTTTTGAAATTCCTCTAAAGTTGCGTCAGGTGGATGCGGATGAAAAATGTCCAATAGGCCGATAACATTTTCGTGATCCATATGCTTCAATAGCATTAGTTCCCGATATGCCCGCTTGGCGTGCACCGTTGATTGAAAGGGACGAGATAACTTCTTAATGGCGACGTCAGTGTTGGTACCACGAATTCTGGCCTTGCATACTTGTCCATATGCACCAGAGCCCACTGGATGCAGCTGTTGATATATTTCTGGAACTTCCCATTCTGTACGATTTATATCCAACTTGTAAAACTTTTGCGTTTTACGGGAACTCATTTTAACAATGGCTATAGTGAAATATAAAACTGATTAGGCTTATCTCGACTTTTCAGTCAGCAATAGAGAAAAATCACCTCGAACAGCAAGTTCCAAACATTGAATGCATATTGTGACCAATTCATGGGTGGCGATACACTCATCCCCACAAATTCAAAGTCTGGTCCGAATCTGCAATGCGCTACATCTGCCTTTTGTCTGATGTGCATATGTGTAAATTAACTTTATGGAAGTTTATATACCATGTTATCGAAGGGATTCCAATAAAGATGCATGTATTAAATAATTATGTTCTTCATAGAAAGATCAGAAGACAGTAGCTAAAAACAAAATAGGTGTCAGCATAGTCGTTGTTGTCTCATTAATTTTTAATTATACAAAACAATAGCAATTAAGTCAATCGATACATCGATAAGTTTATTCTAGCGTTGCCAAAGCATATTCAAAGAAAACAGCTGATCTAAGTGTAAACATGCCTAAAAATTACATGAAACGGCTCTCAACTCGCTCTTTCTCTCAACTATAATACTTGTTAAATGGGTTTGTCCATGGTAGAAATATTCTCTATGTATGTCTATAAATAATTAAATTCAAAACAGGAACTAAGATATCAAAAGCGCCTGCGCGTATTACCATATACTTATCAAAAGCAAAAATCTAATCTCGGCGTAAAAGCTGAATTATTAGGACTGTGCTTTTTGCCTCAAGTGCAGTTGGTTATAGAAGCCGCACTGGAACGGAGTGTGCCAATTCGCTCTTCAAGTTATAACTAAAAAAATCAGTAAAGTAAGTAAAAAATTCAATTTATTTATATATGTTTATATTTCATACACCAATGATGGAACATAATTATCGTTAGAGAAAGCGGAACAGTTAAAAATCGGATGTCATTCAAAACACTTCTCAGGGGGCAAACATTGACCTTTGGAGCTGCTTTTAATCTGTGCACAGTGCTTTCCGAAGATAGCAAAGTTTACAAATCTATAAACTTAAGAAAATTTTTTTTTAGTAACTTTCAATCTTCGATAAGATTAAGCAAGTTCAAAGTGTATTATCATAAAGAAAAAAATATATATACTAACAATTTAATTTATTCAAGGGTTGCTCTAATCAAGAAATCACCCCTACCTAAATAAATATTAATTGCATGTTTTTTTTTTAGTTCATAATGACTTCTAAATTGTTGCCCGGTAATATCGTTTATGGAGGCCCAATACCCGTCCGGGAGGCCCAGGAGTATCGCTCTTTAGGACAGTTAATAATGGATAGATACAAGAGTTTTGGCGATCAAACGGTCATGATTGATGCTGTCAGCGGCATTGAGTATACCGGAAAGTTTTTGTATGACTCGATTGTAAGACTTGCACAAATTCTCCAGAAACTCGGCATAAAGCACAACGATGTTGTTGGGCTGTCCAGCGAAAATAGCGTGAATTTTGCCATAGCCATGTTTGCTGGATTCGCTGTGGGTGCGACTGTGGCGCCATTAAATGTCACATATTCTGAGCGCGAGGTTGACCATGCCATAAATTTGTCGCATCCAAAGATCATATTCGCCTCAAAGATCACCGTTGACCGCATCGCAAAGGTGGCCAAACAAAATAAGTTCGTCAAAGCAGTTATTGCGTTGAGTGGGTCTTCCACAAACCATCCAAAAGTATATTCCTTCACGGATTTGATGAACAGTGACAAGTATAAGACGAAACCAGATTTCACTACACCAGCGGCAAACAAAACCGAGGATGTGGCACTAATTGTATGCTCCTCGGGTACCACCGGTCTGCCTAAGGGCGTTCAGTTGACCCAGTTTAATCTATTGGCTACGATCGACTCTCAAATGTAAGTCTATTGATTTTTTTAAGCTTATCTTTATTTAAAAAAAAAAAAATGGATTTTATCGCCTTTATACACAGTCAGCCAACTATGATACCCTTCAACGAGATCACTCTACTTACTGTTATTCCGTGGTTCCACGCTTTTGGCTGCCTGACACTAATCACAACGGCTACGATGGGCACTCGACTAGTATATTTGCCCAAATTTGAAGAAACTCTGTTCCTTTCCGCCATTGAGGTAGCTATTCCACTGTCAATATTGAGTAAAGTCAAACTATAATCCAGCTTTAAACCTTGCAGAAATACCGTGTCATGATGGCGTTTATGGTGCCACCACTAATGGTCTTCTTGGCTAAGCATCCGATTGTAGACAAGTACGATCTGTCCTCGCTAATGGTTTTACTTTGTGGCGCTGCGCCGCTCAGTCGTGAAACTGAAGATCAGATCAAGGAAAGAATTGGTGTGCCATTCATTCGTCAGGGCTACGGACTGAGCGAGTCTACGCTGAGTGTCCTAGTACAGACCGATGACTATTGCAAGCCAGGCAGCGTTGGCGTACTCAAAGTTGGCATCTATGCCAAGGTCGTTGATCCGGACACTGGCAAAATATTGGGACCGAATGAACGTGGCGAGCTTTGCTTCAAGGGCGATGGCATTATGAAGGGTTACATTGGCGACAGCAAGTCCACACAAAGCGCCATTCGGGACGGCTGGTTACACACTGGTGATATTGGCTATTTTGACGATTCTCTCGAATTCTTTATTGTGGATCGCATTAAGGAGCTTATCAAATATAAGGGTTTCCAGGTACCGCCAGCAGAAATAGAAGCGCTGCTGCTAACCAATGATAAAATCAAGGATGCTGCTGTCATTGGCAAACCGGATGAAGAGGCTGGCGAACTCCCAATGGCATTTGTGGTCAAACAGCCGAATACCCAACTCACCGCGGAAGATGTGATCAATTTTGTGAACGAACGTGCGTCGCCTGCAAAACGTCTGCGGGGCGGCGTAGTTTTTGTCGACGAGATACCAAAAAATCCCAGTGGTAAAATATTGCGCCGTATCCTGCGCGATATGCTTAAGAAACAAAAATCCAAATTGTAAGCCTCACAATCCATGGAATCACGCTCAGCAAACATCGTATGTGAGGCTAGGAAAATAATTTTATTCAGTGAAGGGGTTTTTTATACGTACGCTTTACTATTTTAATTCCAAACTTTATCTGTATCGCTTCATTTCGTTATATAAAAATACACAGATTGTGGTTTTAAATATATATATATATATATATGTATATATATTTATATTTATACTTGTCTGTATTTGGCTTTTTTAAAGTTTTGTATTTTATTTAAATCTAAATAAAAACTATTTCCATACATACACACATATTTGGAATCGTGTTACTACCTACGAATTAGTCCGTAATGTACACACACTTATCGCGTTGCTGTAATGTGATCATGCAATATATGAAATTCAACTATGTATATAGCCACACGTTAATTACACTTGAAGTCTGTCTGAGCTATCAATAACAAGTTACTTACATAGATAAACAACTACATACATATATACTATATCATCATTATATATGTAAGTACGATCAACTCTTATAACAAACATTCCTATAATTTTATTTTTCATTTGGTTTCATATTGTTTCGGATTCCATCTCCATCTGGCGCAACTTGTGTAAATGTATTATCCATTATATATGTATATGTATGTATATATATTTTTTAAATATTTAACTACATGTTCTGACTTGTAAATAGTTTTCCTAATTAACAATCTGGGATATAGTTTTCGCTTTTGCTTTAATTTCCTTTTGGTTTTTAATATTATTATTCTCCCATCTTTTTCACTAGTTTTTGAGGCGCAGATTTATATTGTGTTTGGTAAATATATAGAGCTATATATGCTTGTCTGAGTTCTCTAGCATTAGTTCACTAATTATTGTGTATGAAACCTTAAATGTAAGAGAAATGCCTTGGTTTCTATAACGGAAATATCGTAAGTATCGTATTTTGTGTAAAATGTCTAACGCTTTTCTGTGCCACGTTCCTAACGTAGTTGTTTGTTGCAATGTTAATCGACTTGGTGCTTGACTTACAATTAAACCTAGTTTGAGAAATTAGTTAAATAAATTCAGTTGTTCATTTCGTTAGTTAGTACTTAAATATATCAAAGAAATGGTGCTGTTTAAAATTAGCTATAACTGCTCCTATTATTTTTTCTCCCTCATTTTGGCACAATTTTGACATCGAATTTATGAGACTGATTGTCAGTTGTGAGCAAAATTATATTATATTTGAGTCAGTGTAGTTGTGGGTATGTGGTAGTGTGTGAATTTGAGTGTATGTAAATATTGCTAAAATTGTTTTTTTGTTTGTTTGGTCCCTGGGACCAAGTCAAGAGACTTAAAAGAGTATTGTTTGGAAAAAATATTTGTTTAAAACGTGAGTTCCTAACTGACCGGAACCTCTGATCATGCCAAAGTCTTCATCATCATACAATGATTTCCATACGATTTGCCTTGCGCGTGACTTTTGGCGGCCCTTGTGCCAAATCGGATAAGCCGCCGTATTTGAATGAGAAGATAACAGTTTGTTGACCAAAATTCGCTTCAAATCTAAAACCAATTAAAATAGTAATCAAATAAAATTAATTAATGGTATAAAAAATACGTTAAGTGCTTACTCTGTGCTTATGTGTATCTCTGGGGGTTTTCCCGTCGCATTTTGTATGACCAGAAACATTTTTGTAACTATTTCAATAACATGGCCTGTTTGGAACACAAAATCACCTTTCTTCCGGCCAAACTCAGACTGTACAATAAAGGAATTTCATTATGCAAATTAAAAAAGCAAATCTCATTTAAATCTACCGCTTTCACGTGAAACACAGCAATATCATCCAGATAAGGGCTTAGAGACATGCGATATATCTCCGAGGCAGGCACTCTGTACTTGATTTGCAAAGTTCGCTGGTCGAGCAAGAGCAGCGATGACGTGGACAGCACCAGCAATATCGGTACAAACTGAAAACGGATATGGAGTTATTTATATCTGTATAAATAAATAATCAAGAAAGCCTAATCTACAGAGGCGTTTCAGATACCGTACTTACTCATATTCTTTGAGTTAAAATTTAGGAACATACCTTGCCACTGGAGCGCGCTATCTTGTTTATGATATCGGCAAACACCACATACTGATCATTGGTTTCGGCACATATCTTCTTCCATTGTTGATTGTGCCGCAGTCGCACATAGTCGCCCACAAAAGGATGACCCACACTGCAAGCCATAGATTAATTTTATGAGTAAGGCAGTTCAACATTTAGGTAGCACCATTAAACAGACCTGCGCGCATAGGAAGCCTTGCGATCCTTAAAAATAATGCTGGCTGTAACCTTTTCTCTCATGCGATTGCGTGCCGTTTGATCGAACGAATTGCGATATATATAACATTTCCAGCGATGATAGATGGCTCGCAGCAGACGGGAAGCATCTGACAGGAAGCCAGGAGCCGTTGGCCATTCTGAAGAGAGTGGACTCAATGTATTGGGTGGCAGGCGCAGCGGTATGGTGAGCAAATATTGTCGAATCTTCCACTGATGGTAGTTTCGTGCAATGACATCCACGGCCCATTTTACTTGGCGTTTATACTTTAAAGTACGATACTCCTCGCGGGCCTTTTATCATCAAAGAAAGTGGCTATTAGTATTCATTTGGTATAGGTATTTTACTGGGTTATTGGGTATGACGGTGGGGATAAGAACATGCAATGCTTACAACGCGATATAAACTCCACAAATGCCTACGGCCCGTGAAGGGAATGCCAAAACGGCACTCCTATGTAAATATAAAAATAACAAAAAATTTAATATAAATATATACACAAATTATAATAGTTAGACATGCAAATGAAGCAGAGCAGCCAGTACTTACACGCCACGTGCGCCAGGCACTCGAGATGACCATTTGGCTATGTCGCATGCGCCTATAGTTCTTTCTGGCATGATACATACGAAACATCTTCTGTATGAGCACGGCCAGCTCGGAGATTCGGAGTCGACGAAACTGTTCCAGCTCGTAGACAGTGCGCGGACTGCGCACGAACACATTTTTGGTGCCGAGCGTAAACTCGGCCGAGGGCAACGGCAAATTTCTTATGATCAGTGCAATACCCTCTACTTGGCTACCACCGTGATAGTGTGGCCAAGTTAAGCTATTGAGCAGCTTATATCGTTGAAAAAACTTGACATGCGGCAAATGGTAGCAGTGTCCAGTGCGGCACAAATGGACGAGCGGCATAAGCGACATGTAGCGCACTTGATGCTGCACTAAGGCCAAGTCAAAGTGATGGGACTGCTTGCACTCGTTGGGCTTGATGCAGAACACATAATGAGCACGACGATGCTTCACAATGGCTAACAGCGTTTGGAGCTGCGTGCGTATATTGGTGCTAAGCGTGGTTGGCTTTTTGCTAGTCTGCCGACGGGGATTGCCCTCCGGGAATAGACTTTGCACTAGCGGTAGTTGGCTCTGGTAAAAGCCAGCGCTTATATACTTTGGCAGCATATCTGAGTTCTTCTCCAAAAAACGATGAATGGAATAGTTAACAACGTTAGCAAAGTGGCGAATTCTGTAAATAAACCAGATAAATATATATATTTAATTAGGCTCTATTATTTCATAAACAGACTCACTGAAAGCACATGGAATTGCTGCCACTCGTCATAAAATTGGGATGCCCTGCGCAACATTGCTGTATACGGAGCAGCAGCGCCTCGTTGTTATTTAGATGTGATTCGTTGATTAAACTAAGGATGCCATAGCTGGGCTTATCAATTAGCTCACATATGGACTCGTTGTCAAAATAATCGATGCGTGACCATTCCAAACCCTCACGTATATACAGTTCCTGTTCGAAGCGCAGCACATTAAAAACAAAGTTCTATACAAAAATAGAATAAAATAAGTTATACGGATTATCTCATTTTTGTGACTATATATCTTACCTGATGTATTTTCTCGGCACTGTAGTTAATAGCAAATTGCTCAAAAGAGTTATGATCCAAAACTTCAAAGCCATAAAAATCTAACAAAGCGAGATTCTTTTCTCGCTGCGTAGACTTCAACGTTTCATTGATCTTATTCACCAGCCAAGTAAATAGACGACTGTAAAGCGTACGACAAAGTGTATTGCGATTGCTGGCTGCCTGTCTGGCGTCCATTTCACAACCCACATCCTCCTGTGTACTGCTCGTGCTGTTCGCTCTCGTCAGGCAATTAATTAATATTTGAGCTTCCAAATTGAGCAGCTGCGCCGTCTCTTGAACCTCTGCAAATCCCAACAATATTATATAACATCAGATATTTGTTAACATCATCGAGATGATGAAACGTACCGTAGACATTTGAAACCTGACAGCCTTCGGTGCCATCAATATTGGTCACTGGCACAAAAATAAAATTGCCCAACTTTAAGACAACCGCAATAACTCGAAAAATTGAGTTAATCTCATCACAGCTCAGGCCGAGAACATCCAGAGAGCGCTATAAGAGACAAGTCGGTTGTTATTAGCATTCTCCCATAAATATTTGACTTTTGACTGACCTTAGTGTAATGAAAATTGGCACGATCCTCTTCCATGGCGCTCGTGTTTCTGAGCAACTCATATTTCTCCACATTACGAAAAAGCTTTAGAGATTCTTAAGGATAAATAGTTGTTAATAACATCACAAATCAAGGCGTTTCCACAGAGATAAACATACTTAACAGTTGAAGATCAGCACCTAATAGCAATTGATAGAAAATGTGAAAATTGCGCTCGCCAACTAAAGTATCCGTGATGCGTGTCTGTGTAAAGAAAGTAAATTAAATATTCATAAAGTCTATCGAATAATTAGTTTTTGAAATATCAAGTAATTCAAACCTTTTCCAGCATATCTTTTTTGAGTTAGACATAGAATCAATTAAATAATAAATATATACATAATATAGTTAAAGCAACAAGTCAAACTAATATTACTTACAGTGAGTTATGTGAACGCCCATGGGGTCACCCTTGAAGTCGATTTCAATATCAAACAGTTTACCCTAAGAGCATGAAATTACTATATATCAGAACAAACATCAACATTAAATTGAATATCCGCAACTCACATATCTACTTGAATTGTTATTCTTTAGTGTGCAGGCATTGCCCATGGCCTCAAGAAAGACATCCGCGCAGGTGACGCACTCACGCAGCCGCTGGTTAGGTGACTTGTGGCGTCGATGCAGCGAGGAGCTAGCAGAGGGCGTGGGCGAGACAGTGTTACTCCCGTGAACTTTACTTAGCTTGTGGGCATCGTACAGTGATATACGTTGCGTGGAGCCCACGGACATCTGTCGCTCCGATTGGCTTTCGGTTGAATGTTGTCGTACTAGATTCGAGCAGCTACCGCGCTGTGGTTGCTGCAGTTGGTGGGCGGTGGAAAGACGATTATTGCTGCCCCGCAGCAATATAAGAGCGGCTTCGCGTTCATCTTTCTCCAAGCTCTGAGCGCGGGTGCATTTGCTGTGGCCACATTGAAGACAGCCGCCATGCAAATACTTAGGTGATGTGCTGGATGAGCCCGTTTTCGAGGGCGTTGTGGCCGTGGGCCCATAAGTGGCAGTGCAGGTGCTTACTTGAGTTTGTTGGTGCTTAAAGCATGATTTCGTTGGATGCAAATGGGCATGTGCAGCGACTGATTCCAGCAGCGTGCTTATATTTTCGGAGCTCTTGTGATGCGAAAAATCAAAATCAACGATTTTTTCACGCATATTACGTCTGGCTTGACGTTCGATACTCTCCGCACGCGTACGTGAGCGCTGTGACGGACCTGGTCCCGGTGAAGGTGACTGGCGTCGGGAGTTGCACGCGCTGCCCTGACTTGGAGCTGAAGCTGTACTATTTTTACAAATGATAAAATTGGCGGTACCAGAGCAACTGCTGGAGGCACGCCGGTGAGCATGCATAACCATGCCGCTCGTTGAGCTAGTCGAGGACTGTTTACGAAGTGCATTAGGAGTTCCAGAGCACACCCCCCGGTCCTGTATGTGTGTTAGAAAATTGACAATCATTTTAAAAGTCTCTGTTTTGCCAGCGCCTCCTTCACCAGTAAGCAACACGCACTGGTCTTCGCTCTGATCCTTAAGGGACTGATAAGCCAAATTGGTGAGCCCATATCTGTCAAATGGTATCTTTATTATAAAAGAGAACAGAATAAGCCCCAGAAGCACTCACATGTGTGGTGGCAACTGAAAAATGCCTTTATTGCCATAGTTGCGAATATTTTCCAAAGAATGCTCAGATATGTGATGATATGGATTTAAAGCCACAACAGAAGTTCCAATGTAGGTCTGAAAAGCAATCAGCAATATACCATTATTTAGCCCCTCGAAATCGATTGGATTACTTACATATATATGATCGCGCTTGTAACGCTGATGTATGTTGCTTATGAAGCTGTCCTCGGACAGGTTTTCTAGCAGAACTGAGTCCCAGGTACCAATCTCCTGTTCCATTTTGCCCTGTCCAAGCCCTGACAACGTGTACGGCAGTAACAACAACAACGGCAACAACAACAAATGCAAAACAAAACATTTGAATTTATCAACTGCAACTGCAAAGGCAAAGACAAGAGAGAAACATTACAAATGTGGCATATTTACATAAATTATCATAAGCGCTGTGTGTGCACTTGGTCAAATTCGTGTTTTGATTTTCTGATTGAATTATTGATTTTAATTTTCAGCCTCAGCAAAGGCAGCAACAGTGTGTAATACATTCACATAGGCTTTTTGAATTGAATGTCTTCTGTCGTAATCAATGTAAGTATTTCATATGTTGAACGGCCTAATTTCACCACATTGATATGCTTTTATATCGAATACTTAATCACTTCATTAACTTTGTTTACCTTTTCACACAATATTTGGGCATTTTGTAGCGAAATGCAATGCACAACGGTACTTACGTACCTACGTAATGGCAAAATCAGACACGTAATGCAAAACACCACGTAACGGTAAAGAAATGTGAGAACTGTGAACGCAATTAGAGTTAACATAACATATGATACACGCTTAACATTGGCACCGAAAGTTACAGTTGCAGTCACAATTAGCTTGCAACAATTGTGAGCGACAAATATACTATTAAATTAAAAAATCAAAATAAATTAAATTTCAAATGCAAAATAATGATATATTTTGTAAATTAAATTAAGTGAAACATCTCGACTGTGCTGTTCATTAGTTTTGGCGCCTTTCGGAGCTGTTAATAAAGTGGGACCAGAGAATGCTATGTAAAATATTACGATTATTTGTACTCTATTTCGATATTATTGAGAGCAATTTAGGACGTAATTGTTGCTGCCTTTGTTGTCCCATTCCAAGTAATATATATCTAAAGATGACTACAGATGAGCGCAATTTTAGGTCTAGTTATTATGAGAAAGTGGGCTGTTTTAGTGTCGAAGAGAAAAAGTCACTTAATAAATTGCTACAGGATGATATTCGCAATCCCGCAAAGCTAAAGCACTTTGTATATACTTTTACGGTTCCAGCACAGCAGCGGAGTCTGCTATGGAGTCTGATAATGGGGATAATGCCACTTCATAAAAGCAACACCGAATATGTTCGGGAGCAACGCCGCCAAGTGTATGAAGATCTACTACGCGCCGTGAATGTAATGCGTTTCGTAGATGTGGATAAATCCAGACATTTGGTTCTATACAAAATGTGGCTACTGGAGAACAATCGCCTGCTGCACAGCAATGTGCGAGTTGGGAGTCAGCCAGATGACAATCATTTTATTGAAATTGTACGCACCCTACTTGAAATATTCGACAATGAAATGGAAACATACTGGATTGCCAAGGGGTTTTACCAGTACACACGTGAACTCAAAAAGGAATGCGGCAAACTTAAAGAACTAACACAAGTGCTACTTAAACGCGAAGACATTGCATTATTTTAGTATGTTCTCTGTAAGAAAAAATTTCTATTTATATTAATTACTTCATTTTGATTACAGTGGTTTGGAAAAGCTGGAACTCTTTGACGTCAATTCAAAGCTGTTAGACGATTGGTACACAACTTGCTTTGCCGGCGTAATATGTGAAACTGTCTTAGTCAAAATATGGGATAAGGTGTGTGGAGGCGCCAAGAAGATAGTCGTATTCCTTTTTATTGAGCTAATGAAAGACATAAGATCTTTTATATGTGATCTGCGATCTCAAGAGGAACTAAAAGTGTTGGTCGAAATGGTACGCTGCCGACCTCTCATCATTTATTTGTTTATGACCTTTTTTTATATTTTAGATAAAAGATCAGGATGGCGTCATTGTAAACAAGGCCATTAAATCTTGGCATAGTAATAACAGTGAAGTTGAGTACGTTCATTGAGTAAGACTGCAAAATGTATGTTCTATTAGTATTAATGTATTGGCGCAACAAGTAAAAAGGTATATGAACTAAATGTATTTGAAGACCACGTCTTTCTTATCGGCCACCGTCTGAAGCTCGAGCGTGACAGGGCATTGCATCCAATAAGACAGAAGCTCCTCCGTATAACCAATGAGGAAGTACATTTTGCGTGGGTGGATAGCCTGTCGTATTATGGCAGCAATGCGTATCATATTGTGTTGTCGCTTAATAATAATTTCGGAGCATACAAGGGCATGCCATGTTCCAGTTATAAATTTGCGAATGAACACATCCTCAATGGCTGTTTGTGATGGCCGCAAGGCATCCTTCAACGTAGCTAAACAAAATTATTTTTGACATTTTATACAACTTAATAAACGTAAATACATTAACTTACATGTGTTCCATGAATTCCATGACTTGCGGTGTCCAATAAAATGCGGCGGATTGGCCATTTCGTAGGTGAGCGGCCTGTCCCGTTTCACGGTTATGCGGTAACGTCCAGACTGCACGCGACAGCAAACCGCGCTAGTGTGCAGAGCTGAATTATTGCCAAGACTGAGGTGGGATTCAGCCATTGGCAGCACCCGTGTTGTTACCTACGAAAATTAATCAAATGAATAATACATTTTATTACTAATAGTTTTATTTACCTTTTTAATAAAATTCATAACTTTTTACCGCAAGCTCGAACAGTCAGTACCAGCTGAGCAGACTCAGCTGTTATGCGTGACGTAATAGAAGCTAACTAGTGATGGAACCTAAGCAAAATACTAAAATGTATCGCAAAGCGGTAAACAATATTTTACGAATATCTCTCTTCTTGATATTCTGTTCTCACTTGCTTATTATAAAACAACATCAAAATTAAATAAATTGGAAACCAACATACATACAACAACAGAAAAATATAATCATAATAAAAGCCAATATCCTTCAACATGCTTGTATGGCTATCGATTACTTGTTGCTTTTAAAAATCGATAATTCATAACAGCATCATCCAAACAAAGGCAGTTGCTTCTGCGCTGTAGGTTGGTTTTCTGATGCCACAATGATATACTAAGCATCTCAGCGCGGATCGCCTACCTGCTAGCTATTACTGCTTCATAAAGAGGCAGGTAAATTATAGTTCCTGGAATATACTTAGGTACAACGCGTAGAATAGAGTGTTAAATTTAAGCCCGGCAAAATCAATAAAGCGGAAACCATTTGTAAACATGACGCTGAACGAGAGTGACGCTCACAAGCAACTGGAGCTGACGCGCAACTTCTTGGAGCTTTCTAGAAATACGGACACCTGTTCAGCATTGCGCAGCTCGGACTGCATCCAACTGTTGGTAAAAATCCTGCACGACAATGATGACGGTGCCGGCGCGGGCGGAGCAGCACGAAGAAACGCCAGCCAAGCCCTACATAATATTGTTCAAGGAAATCAACGGGAAATGAAGGTTCTGCGGCTTCTAGATCAAATACATGACTATAGTTGCAATTTCTTACGAACTCAGTTGCAAAGTGGTGGTGAATCAATTGCCGATGATGAAGAACGTCATCCATTGGCAGCGATGAAGCTGCTGATGAAGGCTAGCTTTGATGAGGAACATCGCCAGACCATGTGCGAGTTGGGTGCCCTAAAAGCAATACCAAATCTGGTTCATCTAGACCATGCCGTTCATGGACCGGCAGCAGGTCGTGAGCAATGCAATTTGCTTAGACGCTATGCTCTTATGACGCTGACCAATCTCACTTGCGGTGAAGAGAACAACAAGTCACTGCTCTGTGGACAGAAGCAATTCATGGAGGCGTTGGTTGCTCAGCTGGATTCAAACACCCCAGATGTCGATGATTTACTGCAAGCCACTGCTAGCGTTTTGCGCAATCTCTCTTGGCGTGCGGACAAACACCTGAAGACCATATTTAACGAGCTTGGCACAGTGACAGCTCTTGCAATGGCCGCTATGCACAACAAAAGTGAGAACACTTTGAAGGCTATCCTGTCAGCCCTGTGGAATTTGTCGGCACACTGCAGCACCAACAAGGCGGAGTTTTGTGCTGTCGATGGCGCATTGGCATTTCTGGTACAAATGCTCAGTTACGAAGGTCCAAGCAAGACGCTTAAGATAGTCGAGAACGCCGGCGGTATCTTGCGGAATGTATCCAGCCATATAGCTGTTTGTGAATCATATCGACAGATCTTAAGGGAGCACAACTGCTTGGCGATTCTGCTGCAGCAACTTAAGATGGATAACCAGACGGTTGTTAGCAACTCCTGTGGTACGCTCTGGAACTTGTCTGCACGTTGTCCTCAGGATCAACAGTTTCTTATCGATCACAATGCCATTCCGCTGCTACGTTCGCTAACAAGCTCCAAAAACTCCATGATAGCTGAGGGCAGCGCCTCAGCTCTGAAGAACTTGGTAAATTATCGCAACGCTCTTGAGCTCTCAACCAATAACGAGTTACCTACAAAAGAGCTACCCAACGGACATGCAGACACATTGCCACGACGTTACAGCTCAATGCGACTAAGTAGTAATCCCACAGGCTCACTTAAGAAGGTGCGCAACGGGACAGCAAGCAATAGTAGCAATGGCAGTAGCACATTACCACGCAAATGCGAGAGCAGAGAGTCAATCTATTCCGGTAAATCTGATTCCGACTCAACAAAATTCTCAACTAAGTCGGACAGCGCTTTTGAACAACGAAAGCTCAGTACAAGTACTGCGCTGGGCCATTATAGGGCACCCACGGAGGAGCAACCCATTGATTATTCGATGAAGTACAGCTACAACGAGCACAAGCCGGCTAAGACCAGTTTTGACAATACCATCGACTTAGATCAGCTCACTGATTTCAGTGCGCGCTATAAGGAAAGACGATCTGCCCAAGTCACGAATCCTCAGCCAGTAACATGTGAGGAACGACAGCAAGAGAGTAGTGAAATATTGCTCATATTGGATGACAGTGCGAGCCCCGCTCCTCCGACTCTGGCTAAATCCGCTTCGGCTTGTGATTTGAGCAGCGATCAAGTGGAACGCCCGAAGACACTCAACCTTCGCAGTAATGCTTTAGAGAATCTAGCAGTCGATAAATCCGACGGCTGTTTGCACACGCCCGAACCGGAGCCCGGCGAGCGGCCGATAAACTATTGTGAAGAGGGAACACCCGGCTGCTTCAGTCGCTTCGATTCACTCACCAGCCTAACGGACGTGCATGTAAAGCACGAGAAGCAGCCAGTTGTTCCCAAGGCAACAAACAGCCAACAATCAGTTGTCGAGGCGCCAGAACAAGGCATTGTTAATAACAACAACAATAATAATAGTGCAGTTTGCCAGGCTATTGATTCCGCCCTGGAGACGCCGCTAATGTTTTCTAGACGTAGTTCCATGGATTCGTTGGTGAATGACGAGACAATTGGATGTGACGACAATGGTTCTGTAATTAGTGAATACAGTCGTATGCAAAGCGGCGTGATCTCTCCCTCAGAGCTGCCAGACTCACCCACGCAGAGCATGCCTCAGTCGCCTCAACGCGATCGCAAAGTCAAGCCATCTCTTCCGCCTTCAAGCAATAACTGCACAACCAACGGGCACGACCTCAATGGCAACGATGCGCCGCGTAGCTACTGCACAGAGGATACTCCAGCTCTGCTGTCCAAAGCGGGCAGCAATAGCAATCTGTCAGTGCTTTCAATAGCCTCCACTGCCAATGAGCACAATGGCAATGGACAAGTGACACGTCCTATGCCGCAAGTCCAAAATATGGCAATGAACATTCCCGAGGATGCAATTTCCAAGATGCGCTGCGGTGGGAGCGCTCTTCCCAGTTATTTGCCAGTAACGGATGAGATGAATAAGTACTACGTAGAAGACAGCCCCTGTAATTTCTCCGTCATCTCTGGGCTCTCCAGCCTAACTGTCGGTTCTGCGCAGGTGGGACCAACCCGTGCACTAAAACCGCCACTTCTGCCTAGGAATGCAGAATCTGCTCCAAAGCTGCCACCACGAAGAAGTGCTGTACTAGTAGAAGCTGAGCCGCGTCAGCTGCCGAAACGAAGCGATTCGCTCAGTTCACTGTCAATGGATTCTGACGACGACTCGAATCTGCTAAGCCAAGTATGTATTGCTGAATACCAATCTCATCTGTGCCGTTTAATCCTTGTTCTTACTTTTCAGGCCATTGCCGCTGGTAGCTGCAGACCTCCACCAAGCGGCGCTAGCACCAGCTCGAGTCACACAACCACGCTGCCCAAGCCAAGTAACAACCACAGACGACAGACAATTGCTACTGCCAAGACTGACTACAGCTCCGATGAGTCGCTGGACGATGGCCAATCCACCTCATTGTTTGAGCAGTGTATATTGAGTGGCATGCATAAATCGAATGATAATTTGGAAAGTGATCGCAACGAGCCCTCCAACGAGCGCTTCGTTAGCAATCAGGTGCGTCAGATCGAGTCTATGTTGGCCACGACTGTTAGAGCTACGCCTCCGCGCTCAGCATCCAGTTGCCGACAGCGCCAACAACATCACTGGGTATAACTAATTAAGAATTTGTAGTTTTTAGTTTGCAGTTGGTTGGTCGTTTGTTTTTAAATATTTTCTAATGTAATATACACACTGCAATAATATTCATACGTTCTCAATTCTTCTAGAGTTCTGATTAAAAATTTGCACTTAAATTTAACAATTGCCCATTTGTGTTTCCCGTTACGTCGTTGTTTGTATTACCTATTCCACAATGTCAAAACGAACATCTAACAAGACCCGGGTCATCTAGATAACTTATGAATAAATATCGTAATGGGTACATTCAATATAAATTAACTTTAAAAGGACTTGAAACTTGTCAGCTGCTGCTTGTAACATGATGTTTTGGTCAACTATGCCTAAGTTTGGTTGTATGATGTCGCAGTTGAAGCTGTCGATTTTAGTAAAATCGTTTTCGCGCATTGCGATCCTTGAAATACGATATGGCAAATATTGCCACACCTGCCGTCACTAGGACTACGAAGAGGAGTATGAAAAATATTTTAGCATTTGACATTCCCGGCTTCGGATCATCTTTATGTTCCCGCGGCGGTTCAAATGTTTTAGCATTTGGAATAATGTTGCTACGGCGCATGATCTCCTCGTGCTGCATTAAAAAAAAAAGTAATCAGCATTGCTACACTGACTGTAATATAAGCTATCTATATATATTAAACTTACAGTGATAGTTGTGTCTATATCGAAGAACTTGAAGCTATGAATGTCATGGTTGTCGGACAAATCGCCCGTTGTTGCCGACAAGCCAAAGTAGTAGCCAGTGGGAAGCTCCACATTGTTAACTACAAAACAGTTTTTCCATTCGTTTCGATTCTCGAGATCCGTCGAAACGGACAACACGTCGTTCTCATATCGTATGCTAATAAACGTTTCATAATCCACATTACGGAATCGCACTTCACAGCCAGCCAGCTGTGTGTGTGTACCATCTCTGTCATGATCGTAGCTCCAGGTGCCGTTATTAACCATCGCACTCAAATAGGGATGCTGATGCTAAATTTAACAAAACAGTTACTGCAAATCTGCAAATGTAAATGAACAAGGCACTTACATTATGTGGCCCATTATGATTGCTGTATGTATCCAGAATAATTGCCAGTCCAGAGAAATAATCTTTGCTTCCAAATACAGGACCTGTTTGCATGCGATCTTTTGTATACCAAATGGCAAATCCATCGCCGAAGAGCTCATTGCCCTTGCCGTGTACTTTGAACCCAACGTGAACTTCCCAATTGCGTCCCATAACGGGCTGTGACGGCAACAATATTATCAATAATTATTTAAAATACTAAATAACACGCCCGCATACCGAGTAGTTCCATAGCGCACCGCTTTTTGATTGCAAATCCGGCGTCAGTCTTATATAGTTACTGGTAACCATTGTGTTTCCCAAAAAATCCCAGTGTGGTAGTATAACGCCAACGCCTGAGGTTGATAACGAAACAAGCAATGTTAATACAATTCCCATATTAGATATATGCATCACTGAAGCTTATCTTACCTTGAAATGGACGCACTAGGCTGTGTTCTCGCTTCATGTACTCATTGTTTTCAGAGCTTTTTACTAATTCCAAGGCCACAAGAGCGCCGAAAAATGCCAAGATCCAATTGGTGTTTATCTGTGTCATTTTAGCATACGTTGGCGTCTACTCTACAAAAATTTGGCTGAAGGATAGGCGAATCTTTCTCGCTTTTTCGGTTTTGATGCCGGGTTGATGAGTGGTTGGTTTTTGTTAGCTAGCTGCTCGCACTATCGATAATCACAGCTGTCCTATAATCAGACTATAATTACTAGAAACATCGATAGGTCTCTATAAATACTAATAAAATACTCGAAAAACACTAAATACATGTTCGATATATTGCAGCCGATATAATCGTTACGTTTTGCAGCACTGAGAGTTGTAGCTGTTAATTGTGGCGCTGCCAACGTAACGTAAAATTTAAATAATAACCGCCAAAATTTGTGTGGCAATAATGGTCGAACGGCAAGTGAATAATGAACATGCAAATTGCTTGTGTTGACAAGTAAATAAATTATAAACTTCCCTATCGAAAGTGGTTAAACGGAAACATACTTTGCCTGACATCTGCAACCTCGTGACAACCCGTTTCAATTATATTTTTTGACTATAACACCGACATGCTGTCAGTTTGTCCAAATTATGTTATGCGTGGCTGTTGTAGTTGTTGTTATTGCAACGGCTTATTGCGTACGCATATTCACGCCTTCAATTGGCTCCAAGTGAAAAACTAAAAACCAGTTCCAGTAACAAGAGTTTTCTTCCTTGCAATCTACTGGAGCGTGCGTTACGCTCACACAGAACTGCGGTCCGTTGCGTTGAGCATTGCCAAGGTCGATGTCGTGAGAATAAACGCTAAACGTTTTACACACATGCATTTGCTTATGTGTGTGTGTGTGCATATATGATGCAAATCGAATTGGACCGGAAATTTGGAATGCTAAACATGTGAACTTGCGCTCGCTTTTCATAATTCTCTCTGCATATTTGGGCACAATTAGCTAATTGGCGATTGCAGTTGCAATAACTGTAATATATAAATCGTTAAGCGTCTAATGCAGCATCAGCCTTAGCGACGCTTCCTCGACACGTTGCTAATTGGAATATAACGTATCTAATTATATCAGAAACTAAGTGCGACATCGTCATACACTTAATTATTAACTCTGGAAGGTCAATGAATCACATCGACAACTTTGGGAGTTAAGTGAATGACAAAAAAAAGTTGTGCAATCCAAATTTTTAATACCAAATATAAATAATTTAAGAATTCAAATCTGCTCGCGCTTACGAAATCGATAATCAGTCATTATAAATCATGATGACTTCTATCAAAGAAGATAGACATTTGTTGGAATATAAATATATATATTAAGGACGATTTGAGATTGATTCTTTCAGGTGTTATCGTTGGCTCGTCTCTTAACGCGGATCTGAGAGTGTACGTAAGTCGTCGCTCAGGTTGAAATCATATTAATCCTGTTCCATAATAAGATTTTGGGCAAGTTATTGCTCCTCTTAAACTCACTTGCAGTTGACTTCCTCAAAGGCGAGTATATTGGCGAGATTCATATTAATATAAAATGTATTTTATTTGTAATGTAATTTGTTGTTGTTAAATACTTTTGAATGAAATGCGTATGAGCTGACTTGATTGCTTGGACTCTATAATTAGATATGTGCGGAGCCATCGGTGATTAATGGACTTGTAATTCTCATTGATTTCAGCGCAGTTGCCGACAACAGGATGAGATAACAGATTAGCATTCAAATACTCGGACTATCGTATCAGCTACTATTTTTAGCGCATTTAAAAATCCATTAATTTGAGTCGGTCGCTCATGTGCAGACAAGTTTGAGCCCAACATAGTTTTCAATTCCTAAAAGTGGCATTAACCTCAGGCCGACCCAAGCCATACTGAGGCCAAAAATTTGCCCCAATGATTGATAACCACTGTCAGACGTTTAACTATTTCAATTAACAAAACAAAACACAACAAAAGCAAAGCAAATGGCAATAGCAAAGGCAAAAGCAACAAAAAGAAAGCGAAAGAAGGCAAAGGCAAAAGGCAAAGTACGCACAAGGCAATCTGTTAATTGTTTAGTCGATCAGTAATAAATCAATGGCAATCGACAATTAAGCGCGCTAATTGTTGCACAGCTTACAACAATTGCGCTATCCAATTGGCCAACTGAACTTGACCCCAACGCCAATTGAAGACAATACAAAATATGATTATACAATTCAATTACTGTGGTTTTCTGCGACTTGTGGCATCAACAAAAAGATACGGTTTTTGCGGCTGCCACTCTCAAGCACCTGACAGCTGAACTTGAACTTGGTTTTACTATCGATAATATTATCGACTAGCAAATATAACCTCCCCTATCTTCTCCCCTCTATTAAGTGCGTTGACTGGCGGAAAAAAACTAAATCTAACGCATTGCTTGCATTGCTGCGACAAGTGTGCAATTTGTATTTAATTGGTCGCATTAATGGCGAGGGTCGTTAATTGAGTCATAAAATGATTTATATCTGTGTTTACTCTATTCAGTTCACGAAATCTTTATCGCGAAGACTTTCAGGCAGACAAACCTTTTAAAGTTATTAATACTTGGTTATTTCTTTAAAAGATCTGACAGCATCTGAAGGATGCCAATTGATTAAGTTTAAATTTGAAGCTAGATAGAAGCGCGAATCTACTGAAATATCAGCAACAACTTAAGAACTACCCTCGTATGCTGTTAATTGCTTTCCAGTTTAAGGGTCGTAAATGTCAAGCATATTATGTTGCACACTTTAAAGCAATATCAATTGTAACAAAAGATCGTAATTCACAATATACATACAGAAATAACTCGGCGGCTGGCTTGTGGCTTAAGCCTTCTGTTTACTGCTTCCGGCAAGCAACTCGTGCGTTATGATTATGATGATTATGCATATGGCGATCTTAAATCAGACAATCATACAAATATCACGTAAATTGTCATTTAAATCAAGTCGCCGACGTTCCTCAAAAATGGCCTGAAAGCTGAGCAGCACCTGCAGCAGCAACAACAACTACAGCAATCAATAAAAAAAGACCAACAATCACACGAAATTTTCACGGTCAACACGACAGAGGCGGAAGAAATTGCCAAAGCTATAGTTGCTGACAACACAGCAGCATTATTGTTGCTATCGTTCATGTTGTTGTAGTCGTTGATGCAATTTTTTTCGCTGTTTTCACCTGCAATCAAGTCAAGGTGTTTGCCAGCTTTCCTATCACATTTGCATTAGATTTGCATAAGCGCCTACCGAGGCTGATTGACCCGAATGAAGTGCAACTCAAGCTGGAACTGAAACTGGTTACCGGAAAGCAACATCATCAAAAGCAGCAGAGACCCGCGCAAGCCAAACGCTAGAAAGTTGCTTTTATTTGCCACTATCCGCCCAAGAACAACGACCATCACGTGTCGCACGTAGGCCAGCAACAACAACTTGCTTAAAGGCTCGCACACTCAATGCTCGAGTGAGAAATGAAAACAACAACAACAAAAGTAATGAATGAAAAAACTCACTCAAAACGCAGCTAACAAAGCAACAACGGCCACGTCGACGTCGACAACGGCGCACGCTTGCCATGCTTTATATAAAATCAACTGAGCATTTCTGTTGGAATTCATTAAACGTTTTACCGCACAGCTCGACGTACACTTAACTTACGATCCGCCGAGCCCGAGTCCGATTCCGATTCCGAATCCCCGAGTCCGAGTCCGAGTCCGAGTCTGAGTCAAAGCCAAAGCCAAAGCCGAGCAACAAAGGCAGTACACACAATTTTTAAATACAGCGCAGCGCAGATTCGTGTAAGCCAATACCCAGTTGACAGCCAAACAGCATCCAGCTAACAGTTCCCAGCTCATTGTTAGAGCCACCGAACGCATTCGAATTCGGCTTTTTGTTTCACTTGACTCACGTGCGAACGTTTACAAAAATAATACAAATAATAATATTAATGCAATTTAAAAATAAAATACTAAAATAATCGGAAAATTAAAACAAAAGAAATTGCAAATTCATGGTTAGAAATACCCACAAAATCATTTAATAAACAAGCTGGTGATTCGTGCTCTAAAGAAAAGTGTAGTGCCTAATAAATCACAAAATTAATTTGAAAATATTTGTTAACTAATTGCAGCGCAACTCAGCTCAATTACCGCCTGCAATAAAACACTTCAACTAAATCAACATGAAATTCGTAAGTATATCAATTGAAATGAAATCAAAGCGAGAAGAAACAAAGAAAAAAAAACTGAAGTTACATTTAATTTTGCGTATACGCAATTTTGTGCAAGTTCGTTGCCTAAGTCTTTTATATTCGCACTACCCAATGCCAAGCGACAATTTTCACAGCATTTTTATTTGATGCTCGCGCACGCCAATGCGAATATGCAAGAGCCGTGAGCCATTCACCACAAATTGACCCATGCCAGACCAAACTCTGAGGCTATTGTAGTATTCAGAATTTTTATTGGGCAGTTGAATTTATGGCCAGCCGCCAGTGGACTGTTGCCCGTTGTCGTGTGTCACTTTTTAGCGGCAAGCATTTTGTCGGCATTAACGACTTGACAAAGCCCGCCGCAGGCATATGTATATAAATGAACATATCTATCGTAATCGTATTTATATAAACAAACACACACTCACACTCACAGAGAAGCATAAATGTAGCTGGCTATTAAGCTGTTATGTCGCAGACAATGGACTCGGTCAACAGCATCGAAGCCATAAATTGTATACGATTTGCATAGCATATGAACTATAATTATGTGGCCAAACACGCATATTCAATGTTTCCGCCTAGCCAATTCCACACTCACACACACAAACGAATACGAGTACGCATGCGTGCGCTCATTGTGCAGAACGGGCTGCAATTTGATGATAAAAATCCAAAGCAATCTGGGGTAAAGAGAGAAGTTCAAGTTCATGGTGAAGGCCGTTGCCGAACCAGACAAGCAGCAGACACTTGTTTACAGATCAAGCCAATTGGCAACAAAAACAACAGCAGCTACAACAACAACATCAACAAGCAATGGCAAAACGGCAAAACGTGCCTGGGCATGCGTTTTGTAAGTTAATTGAAAAGTGCGATACACACGCGCCAATATATCCCCAAAGCCAAAGCCAAAGCTGAAGCCAGAGTCACAGTCAAGTGACCAAACTGGCGTTGCCTCTAACGCTGACGCTGACCAACATCTTGGCCATTGCGTGTCCACGTCGCGGCGTCTCGCCAGCATTCAACTCCAATGCGCAGTGTCGTGAACGTGCGCATGTGCGTGTGTGCGACGGCCATAAATTAAACAACTATGAAAAGCCCGCATTCAATTCATTAGAGTCTCTAAGTTATGCAATGGCAACAACAACAACAATTGCAACTGCAACTGCAACTACAACTGCAACTGCAATCCAGCTGACTGTAGTCGGCAATCGGCAGTTGCCGTTTCATCCCAAGCACTCAGCAGGCAGGCATTTGGGCACCCTGGGAACCGCAATCAACGTCTGGCAAATCGCTCTCGATTAGGATTGGGTCATGCGTGCCATGCTCTACACACACACACACACACACACACACACACACACACACACACACACACACACACACACACACAGAGTCTGAACGAAAAAAAAAAAGATTTATTAATTGCTCGACAATCGCTTTAATTCATTGGTTAATCGCTGCCATCGCCAGCTACAACTTGTCCTCGTCGACATGTTGTTGCATTTTACACGCTTTGCGTGTAGAAATTCAAATTAATTGCTATAAATATAAAATTGCCTTGTGTTGCGCTTGGCTTGCTTTGCATTGGCCTGGCCAGACCAGGCCATGTCGCTATGGTCTCAGCTAATGAAGATGCCGCAGCGTAGACTAACATACACTTTGCGAAACACACACACACACACACACACGTGTGTAATTGTCGTG
The DNA here is from genome assembly GCF_054131105.1 of Drosophila navojoa. Lineage (NCBI taxonomy): Eukaryota > Metazoa > Arthropoda > Insecta > Diptera > Drosophilidae > Drosophila > Drosophila navojoa. Next base: position 14,487,049 of record NC_142890.1, read on the forward strand.
CATAATTGTAGCTTGTCTAGGCCAAGTCAAAGTACTGAGAAGGAGTATATGGCTATAGAGTTTCAGCTTAAGCTGATCAGATTCGAAACTAGGCTAAGACTTGATCAAGTTCATTTTGAAGCCTTACGCACTGTGAGACACTTTTAGAGCAGTTTGTTGGCATATAAAATTCGTAGACTCCAATAACTGAATTCAAAGTACTTTTTAATTATTAAACCGTTTCTCACAACATGCACATGAATCCTTTTGGCCAGTTCGGGCGCTCCTCTCAGTTCGGAGCAATGAAACTAATGCTCAGTGTCTTTGGCATTATGCGCTGTGCGATGTCATTTGATATCGTTCATCGCATCAGTCGTTGTTTTCAGTTTTTTTTTGGTTTTGTTTTGGCCATTTTATTATTACAATTCGCTTAGTGCGACACGATTAGCGTTTGCAGCAAAAGCGCAGCTGTCGCAATCAGAGCTGGAGCCATGTCTTGGTCGGCGAGTTAGTCAGTCAGTCAGTCGGACAGCCAGTCAATGCGCATGGCAAGTGCCTGGCATACACATGTTCCACATGTCCAGCTACAGTCGGACATTAGCTTGAAGCTCGGAGAGCGTGTGGTGCTGCCCACATGCGAACGTTGCGAGTGGTGCGAGTGGTGCGAGCGCGAGCGCGTTTTTGGCTTGCAAAATAGTTATGTTAGATTTATCGTCGAAATGGACACGGGACCGGGGCCAGGCCATTACCATATTTATAAGCTACGGGCAGGCAGGTAGGCGGGCAGGTAAACAGCCAGGCAGTCGACATGTGTGCGTTGTGTTTGGCATTTTGTCATGCCTTAAATGCTACAAATTTTTGCAGTTGCCACATGAACTTGAACCAATTTGCTTGCCGCCGCCTGTTTGTTGCTGTATTTCATTTGGGGGCCGCATCAGCAGGAAAAGGAAAACTGTTTCAATTCTCACGCTGCCAAGCGGCAATTGGCACTTCCTAGCCAATGATCTGTGCCAAATTGATGCCTAATAATCGCTTGGGCAACAAGTAATGGCTAAAGCAATCAACAGTGCTCTCCAACTGGCCTGGCCTGGTCTGGCCTGGCCTGGCATCATTTCCAGCTATTAAACACAATTCAAAGTAATTTAAAGCAGCGACCGTGCCGTAGCAGTTGTTGATCTTGTTGCGCCTACTAAACACAGCCGACAGTCGCGCTCCATTTTGGACTTTAGGCTCTAGCTAACGCAAATGCATCCAGACGGGAGCCAAAAGTCTAAAGCCGAGATTCGAGCAGCGAGCGGCGAGTGGTGAGAGCTTGGATTTAGCAGCATGCTTCCGTGTTGAAAGTCAATGAACAGTTGCCCAATCGAGCGTTAACCTGGACAGTTTTAGCATCTGAGAGAGTTGTTGCCGGCCTGCCGCTGCTGCCGCCGCTGCTGCTGCTGCTGCTGCTGCTGCTGTAGGCGTTACAATCATTAACAACCGATAACAATATCAATTTTTTGTTTTCCTTCATTTGTTTTTTTTTTTTTTTTTTTTCATTTTCTTTTTATGGCCGCGTAAACTTGAGCACAACTTCAATTGTTCAACATTCACTTTTGCAATGCTCACATCAAAATTCGTTATGCTCGCTAGCTAAATGACAAACCATTTAAATAAGATTAATTAATGCTCCAGCTGTAGCCAGCAGGCCTCATTTTTCCCCGTTTTCCTGCCACGTGACTCACTCCATGCCCATGCAAATTGACTTGAAACCTGCGGGAACAGCTAATTGAAAGTTAATTCTCAGTTTATTTTGTGCAGCACAAAAATAAATAGACAAAATAAAAACATAAAACAAAAAAGGCAAAACACTCTGGTTACCTGTTCGAATGGATTTGTCCAAGTCTTTGTAGAGTAATAAACAAAAATAATTTATTTTTACTGCACATTTGAGCCAATCAAAATCTAAACGCCAATAAATGCCAGCGAAAAAATGAAAAATCTGATTGAAAAATAAGTAAAATTGGTGCAAAGTCAGTAACACAAATAGCTGAGATACCCTGCAAAAAAAAAAAAAAAAAATTAATTTTCAAAAAAATGTTTTAAGAATCATTTTTTTCCTAAATTTGCCACTGAATTTTGAATTTTGAACTTCACTTTAGCTTTGGAGCTTCTGCATGCCCTTTAATAAGTTTCTACAGGGTATGCTGACTTGTTGCTAACGAGCCAATGTTTTTGCGTTTGTGTTGTTGTTGCCTTCGCAGTAGTCCAGTATTGGGTTGTTGTTGTTGTTGTTGCTGTGCTTTTTATTTAGGTTTTATGCGCTGGCACTGGCACGCTCACATGTTGTTGCACTTAATCATTGTTGTGGGTGGGTGGGTTTTCGCATGAGCCGCCGTTGGCCAACAGTCTCGACTGCTGCCGTTTGTTGCCATGTCGGCCTGCTAGCGCCGCCCAATTACGAAATCATATCTAAGGTCATTTGTTCAACTAATTTGAGGCACTCTCGATAAAAGCGGGGCGCGGGGGGCGAGCTACAATGAGGAATGATTGCGATTTCAATACAAACTGTTTTGTTCTCATGTCCCAGAGTCAAACAAATTAGCTAACATTAGCGTGCGCTGCACGGCTTCACGGCTACCCAGGTGAATTCTTATGTGGATTCCTTGCGGCTAGCCGCAGAGCTGAGCAGCAACACAGAAAATTATTAAACTGGAGCTGCGCTTAATTTATTTTAATTAGCCTAAACGACAACGGTAAATGGCTGCTGTCTGCGGTTACAGCTCGCTGTTCACAGCTATGCGTAGAATGCCGAAATGCAAATCTGTGGAAGCCAGCAGAAAAACACTCAAAGAGCCTGCCTCAGGCCACAGCTGACGACATTTTGACGGTTTACATGTGTTGCATGCCACAGTGGGCACCAAATATATATAGGCACCATACACTGAGCAAAATTATGATCTATTTTTGTATGTAACTGATATGTGATGCAGTAGATGTCAAGATTTCAGGCATAAGTAATTTAAGCAAATCTTAAATAGAACTAAATTGAACTGAAAAAGTATAAATAATTTAAACCCTACTATATATTAAAAATAATATAGTCTAATTTTTGTGCAGAATAAAGAAATTGAAAATTCTTCAGATACAACTAGACTCAAACTTAATATACAAATATCCCTCAGTTCTCTCTTCTGTAAACTGTTGAATCGATTGGCCACCTTGATAACTGTACGTAATTGTAATTGAACCTTAACGATCTAGATCTCACATAATTTGCTTGCAATATGCAAACCAATTCAGCAAATTGTCAATTATTTGGCTCAGTGCAATAACAGCTGTTAGTTGGGCTCAAATTGCTTTAAATTGTTGTTTCCTTTTTTGGATTTTAGAGTCCGATTAGATTGTGTTTATGATGGATCAAAAAAGTTTTTGCCGGCTTCCCATGGCAACCATTTACCTGGCTTCTGGCCGGCAACATGTACAGCTGATTGGCATTTGCTAGAACCGCCCACTGTCAAGTCAGAGCTGAATCACTTTCGGATTTATTTCTCATATGAGATTTGACCAGCTTTATCAAATGTGTTTCATCTGCTCTGGAGAACTGTTTCACTTTGATGTGCCCAGTAGAGCCAATAGCTTGTGCTCTAGTGTGGCAACAGACGTTCTGTCTGAGCTGAGGACAACAACAGAGCACAACTCCAGCAGCAGCAGCAACAACAACCTCAACAGACATGAATTAATTAAAAGCATTTTCACAAGTTTGCGATACTCTAAAGTCTAGACAAGAGTCACCGTTGCTTGTTGGCAACTGTTCGCCTTGTTTGCATATTTTTTTGATTATTTAGTCTCAAGACAATTTGTGCTCTTGTTATTGTTGTTCTTATATATGTATATACATATATGCATGTTTTTGGCTTATAGCAATTAGCGTTGTTGTTGCTGTTCTTGTTACAGCTACTTGCGTATATTTTATTTTGTTGTCTTTTTTTTTAGCTTTTTTTTTTAATTTTATATAAATTTGTAGGGTGCTCGTAAACACTTGCTGCATATTAAATCAATTGCAGTAGCAGCGCAAAATCAACAAAATGCCTGTAAAATTAACATGAGCTGCGAGCGTTCGACCAAATATTGCGCATACGCCCTGCAGTGCAATGCAGATTGCAGGCGCGGCCCATTAGGCAATTAATGAAGCAAAAACCTTTCAAAGCCACAACAAGAAAATGAAAAGCCAGAATTACATGGCAATACGAATGACTGAATGTGGGCTGAGGTGTGATTATTGGCCATAAAACAGCACAATATGAATCCATATTCAGCTGGAAGTCTTTCATATGGGGCAGTTTGGCTTTCTGAATGCGATCTATTAAGTCTTTGCAGCCCTATGATTAGTGTCCGTCCAGTGGCGTCTGTTGCAATTGCGTGACGGTCTTAAATAAGACATTGGATGCAGCAACAACACCCGCAACACTTGCGGCCCAGTTGCCAATTGCAGCTGCCAATCGAGCAGCGCCAGTCTGTCGAGCATTCAATGGGAAATCAATAAATTCAAGCGCCTAGCCGACAGCCAGCACTTTATTTATATATATAGATACATACATATATGCATATACATATGTACATATGTGTATATATTTATAACCACAAAGCCAATTTGCACAGCATGCTGCAGTTGGGCCATTGATGCATGCCGCCACAGCTTCCACAAAGCTTGACCACAAGCGCAGCTCTTGGCTCCTTAACGAGCTAAAGCTGCATGCTTATCACAACATTAGATTCGATGCATTTGGCGCTCTTGTCTGCCGCACTGTTGTCTGCCTCCGAATTGGGTCAGCTTTCGAGATCCGCTGTGAGAGAGTTTGAAAATATTTGGCTGGCATTTCAAGCCGATCTTGCAGCAATTGTCGTAAATATTGTTTTATGCAATTGCCGCTAATTACGCGTTCAAATGCTCTGCATATGAAAAATTGCCCAATAGTGAGAAAGAGATGGACAAAGAGAGAGCGAGAGAGTGAGAGAGGCGAGGTAAACAGCGCTAAGAACTGAATACAGGGTATTGGCACTTGGCTCGTGCTCGACTCAAGTACACCTGAATGGCATTCTACTGTGGTACAAGCCAGAGGCTTAATTGTTTTCCATATGCTTAGCTACGCTGGCATTGACACAGATTGCAATGGTTTAATCGCTTTGGCCGTACTTACCGACCGTATTACCAACTGTATTACCAACACGTAACGATATCTGTATTTCCATTCCGCTTGCAGTTAGTCACCATTGCTGCTCTGTGCCTGTGCCTGGCCTTTGCTGCCGGCCAGCAATACTTTCTAGGACAATTTCCCACCCGATCCCGCTTCGCCTTCGATACACTCTCCCTGGCACAGCCGTCTGCTGCGCAGGTGCGCGATCCCCGCCAGAATCGAGGTAAGCTAGATACATTGTGTATGATGTATAATGATGTATATGTATATTGATGTATATGACTTCGTTTTCTTCTATACATTATTTTTTGTTATATTTTTCAGGACCCGTTGTGTTCCCACCCTCGCCCCCAGATGCGATTGAGGAGTCGAGCGGTGTTGTTGTTGGCGCCTCTGGTTTTGGTTTTGTGCCGCCACAGCAAAGTAATTCACTCAGACGTACGGTCTGAACAATAGCATAGCCTAGGCCATTGTCACTCACAGACACTCACTCTCACTCACACACACTCACACACACACACACTTAAAGCTTTATTAGTGCAATTGAAGTAGTGTTTAAATATTGTTTTTTTTTATTGTTAAATAATTGTCCTCCAACCCACGTCCAATTCACAGGCACAATCTTTGGTTAACTGCACACACACGCACACACACACTCACGCACATAGCCATAAGCACACACACGCACACAAGCTCACACTCAGTTACAGCACAGACAATGCCAAACAGCGGAAACGGAAATGCGCGTCACAGTTAATCGCAATTTGAGCGTTCGCAGCACTTAATCAACTTCAAGCTAAGCCCCACAGTCGGCCACAAAACACAACAAGAGCCCTAACCCATCCCACACCCACACGCACACCCACCCACATATGCCGCACTTGCTAACATAATAATAACAACTAAAATATGTTAAAGTAATAGTTGCTTATTTGCAATTATTTAGTTTAATTATTGTTATTTAGTTGCGAACACAATAATTTTATTTTTCGTTTTGCTTCTTATGTTTTTTAATTTTATTTGGCCAGCTCTCTTAATATATGTATTTATGTTTTCTTTTGCATATTACGAATTTTTATTTTGTTTAATTTGTAACTTAAAAATTATTATTTTTTAGGCAAAAAATAAACAACTAAATTATAAATAAACAAAACAAATATATTGTTTAATGATTTTATGTTTATATTTGAATAATTTTGACTCATTTCGGCCAGACAAGAAAACAAATTTCAGCAAAAATGCAACATGGTATTTTATTTTTATTACTTTTATGTTATCTTATTTTTTGTGTGTGTGTTTTTTTGTTTTTCGTTTCTCTCGATAATTATTATGTAGTGTTTTGAGTTTCACATTCACAAATGCAGCACTTTGGCTTTTTGATATTATCGTACATGCTTATGATTTCTTGTAGCAATTATTGTAAGTGCACACCAAAACAAGCGTCTAATTAACAAAAGACACCTTTGAAGTGCAGCGACAACAATCGAACAGCGACGGCCTGTGCCACGGCCAATCCGATGCTGAATCCAACAACTGTAACGACGCGACGTAGACTACCTTCACATACACACTCCCTCTCCCTCTCTCTCTCTCTCTCACTCTCTCTATCTCGTATTCTCTCCATGTCTTTGCATCTCTATCAATAGCTTTACATTAGAGTGGGCTCAAAATATTGACATGCTTTCAACTGCTCAAGCTGTTTGGGGCTGACGAAATATTGTGACACTGAACGAGCACTTGTTGGAGGACTCACTTGACTCAATCGAAATTGAGCATGAAGGCATAGCTGATGATTAAGCATAGCATAATTAAATTTTCCATTTCAATGTGTAATATATTCACCATCAGCTCAATCCTACTTATAAAGTAGTCCAGCAGCTTAAAGTCGCAAGCCAACTAAAGCTAAGCTTAAGACGGAAAAGTCGAGCGAAATATTATAATCCTTTATATTTTTATCAATATAGAAATAATCTCGATATTTGGATTTACTCCTGTTCATTATACAGTTTTATATTTGAATTACATATGTATCATTTTTTTCTGTCTGGCAACTCAAAACTACTTTAGATATACATAGATATATATGATCAAAATCTTGCTTTGAATCATATTTTGAAATTTCATTCATTTATATCTGCACTTTATCATATGGAGTTTTTCATATGGTTCTTTAGTTCCGCCTTTACCTTACTATTAATAATGTACATTTTTAAATGTGTGAAAAATGTGCTCAAATATATGCAGCCTATGGCTGAGGCAAGCCTGATTGCCTATATAGCTCTCCACATGCCAATGCTATTATCCCCTTGGCAGGCAGCCTGTGATGCCTTAAGTACCCCACAGTGGCAAAGAAATATGAACAATTTTAACGACAAGCAAATATGTTAAGCCCCAAGCTCTAAAGCCAATAACAACAACAAAACCAACAGCAGCAGCAGCAACAGCAACAGGTGCTGCTATAGCAATCAAGACTTAAGCCGCAAAAGGCTATGTGTCTGGCCTGTCTATAAAGTCAATGAGCGTATGCACTGATATTTGCATATGAGACAGAGAGATATACAAAGAGAGAGAGAGAGAGAGAGAGAGAGAGAAAGAGAGAAAGGAGGTGCAACAGAAACAGAGAAACACTCAATGATATGCGCGCCTAATGCTGTGCAAAAAATTTGTTAGTTGCTTGCATTTTTTACCTTTTTTTTAATACCCTGCAGGCATTGAGAAATGAACAACAATGAAAAACAAGCTGCTCTTAAAGTTAGACTTTATATATACCATATTCGGGAAACTATTTAAGTCTTCAGTTGAGAGTATCTTTAAGTCGACTTTTGTGCAGCTGCATTTATTTTATAGCTTTTTGCCGTTTGGTTTTTCGTTTGAGAGCCAAGAAATGCAAAGAAAAACGAAATGGAGCAACTTTTTTGCTATAGCCTAGCCTTAGTGCGCCAGTAGGCCAAGCCAAGCTCAGGCAGGCAATCGAGCAGCCAGAGGACTTGGACTTACTTAGTACACAAATGCAATGGAAACACATTTCACAATGAACGGAGTGAACAAACGAATAAACGAACAAACGAACGACACTAAGTTGAGATAATTTTTACAATTTGACAATTTATGCACGATTGGCCCAACTGGTAGCCAAATGACCGATATCGATTGGCCAGCCAGCCAGACAGTCAGCCAGCCAGACAGCCAGCCAGCCAAATGGCCATTGTGTAATTAATTTTGCAAGCCTAAAAGTTCTCTGAGCAAAATGCAAAAACAAAATAAAATAGTTACGCAGCATATGCTTCCTGGATGAGGACTGCCTGGGGCTAGGCAGCTTGTGGCTGTGGCAACAATGACGCAAATGCTGCACCAGAGTTGCTTTTATTGCTGTTGTTGTTGTTGCTGCTGTTGTTGCAGCCGCCAATTGACAGCCACCCACCATAAAATATGTATACGGACAGCTAACGACGGTCGGCTAATGTTACCAATCATTAAACGGGGCATTCTAAAAAGTGAAGCCAACGCCCCAGAGGCAAGAGCAACAACAACAATAACAGCCACAATGATAATTGCAGCTGGACACTTGCCCAATAACACTTGACGACATGATTGACGAAGCGCCTAACCTTCAGCGTGTTTTGTCAGTTGCCGACGCCCACAGTTGGAATTTCGTTACGAGTTGGCAGCAAAGTATCACCTACTAATCTCAAGTGCACACGCCCAAGCCTAACAATAAATATTATTATTTGTAATTATATTTGTAGTAATGCCAAAATCCGAATGGCCGCCAAATCAATTGACAAAGACTCTTTGTTTTGTTTTTTTTGTTTTTCTTTTGTTTTCTTTTTTTTTCCTCTTGTGCCCCTCTTTACTGTCCAATTCGCAGCAGTGGCAGCAGTTGCAGCGGCAGCTGGCGGCGTGGATCCAACATATTTCAGCACCACATTTCAGACGCCCGACACATCGTATGCCACATTCAACTATTATACCAGTCCATACAATACGCGGTACACATACATCTAAGGCAATGGGGATGCCAGCCCAACAGTCGAAAGACATGGAGAGGAACAGAGAAAGAGAGAGAGAGAGAGTTGGGAGTCGAGTCATGTGTAAGTAGTCAGTTAATGAGGCACCTAGGCAAATATCTAACGATGTTGTAAATAAATGTGTAAAATATGCAATTTGTGTTTAACTTTTGTGCGTCGTGTGGTCGTGCAGTCAAGTGTGCAGCAATATATCTTGTTTTTAAGTTTTTTTTTTTTTGGCTGCCTTGCAGTTGTTAATGCATGCACAAAACGAAAGACTCAGGAAACGAACTTGAGAGCGAGCAAGCGTTAAGCGAACAAATCAACATTTGTTATCACTGCTGTAATATTTGTTATTGTTGACTTGTTGCATAAGTTCGTTCATGTTATATCACACATTCATATACATCAACCAGAGATGCAGGCCCAAGCGATGCTTATCGATCGGCAACGCCCACGCAAACAGTAGCCCAAATCGTAGCAGTAGCCGCCATTAAAGTGTGAACTGAGTACGCGTCATCGTCATCTGGCATGGAATGGAATGTTTATTCGCTTGTTACTGTTTGATTGCAAGAAATCTGTGCAAGCGTTTGCCTTTGCGTTTGCCTTTGCCTTTGCATTTTACAACAGCATTTCATGCCGCCGTAGACCATTGCATGCTGCCATTATATTGTTGCCGTTGCCAGCAACGCCGTTGCTGTGGCTGTTGCTGGTGCTGCTGCTGCAGTTGGCGCTTGCTATTGTATGTTAAATTACGTAGACGCCTAGAATAGGCCAAGCCGGTGCCTGCGGTGTTAATTTCCATTGACACTGGGGCACATTTCCAACAACAGCAAAAATAAAGCCCCCAATTTTTGTATTTCTTTATTTATTTGCAAATGTCTGAGTGTATGCCGCAGTTGTCAGAAGTTGCAGAGCAGCGATGAAATATGAAAAAAAAAAGTCTACAATTCTCTAGCGATTGAGTAACAATGCAAAACAACAACAACATCAGTATCCCAAAAAGATATCATTAATGGTGACGGCTGCATGATTCACTGCCCGAAACTGGAATGTTCAAAGTGTGAGTGCAGACGAGCCACAGGACGCGGCGGGCGCCCGGGCTGTCATAATTTGTATTGAGTGCGGCCAGAACTGCAAAGGCCAATCGCAATCGAGCACTGCCAATTGACAGTCATCGCAGCGTTGATAACCTTGTTGACCACAAGAATTTTCAATGAAATGACAATTTGCTGACTGCAAGCAATATTTATGTGCTGTCGCCTTAGGCAATAAATGAAACTATAAGCGTGTCCCACGTATCTAAGAGCTGCATATAAATGTATCTGTATGTGCATATGAATATACATATGAATGGCACCAGAACAATAAAAAATAAAAAATATTGTTTGGAAAAAAGTTTGAGCCTTCGAGCAAACAACGACTGCAGTGTTGTTTGAATTTGTTACCATTCCTGTTTTTAATTAGCTGCGCTACGTGACTCACAATTTGTCAGCACACACCTTCTTGAGTGTTTCGTCTAGCAAATCCTGTACATTAATCACGTCGACAAAAAAGAAAAACCGAACTGACCTTCGGTACATTTGCATTAATTGATTTGTATTTAATTCCGGTTTCAACAGTACACTACTAACAAGTTTAAAGACCCTTTCGAAATGAACCCGCCAATTTGATATATAATTAACATAATTTGCATTGTCTAATTGTGTTAATTGTTTTCTTATTACTATTTGCCTTTCTATACATTCATATTGTGCGACTTCCTAATACCGGTTTGTTTGTTCTAATTGAATTAATAAAGAAAAAAAGAAAACGACAAGACAAAATGTCGAAAAACCGTTTCATTGATATGCTCACGTTTTTCAACACATTGAATGGTGAATGTTGGTTGCACTTCAACCAAGTTGGCAGCTTTAAAGGGTGTCTATCGACCTGCCGCCACATCTCTTCTCATTTGCGAAGATTCTAGACCAGAACTACCAAAAATAGATATAAAATAATAAAAATAAATATGGAACAATGCTATAACAGAGGTTGTGGACAACAATACGATCCAGCCACCAATTCTGATGGTATGTAAAGCTCAATATAAATAAAAATAATACTGCCAACCCTTTTTTCACAGAATCGTGCCGGCATCATCCAGGTGCTCCATTTTTTCATGATGCCTACAAAGGATGGTCATGCTGCAATAAAAAGTCGGTAGATTTCACAGAATTTCTGAATATCAAGGGCTGCACATTGGGCAAGCATTCAAACATTAAGCCGCCCGAACCAGAAAAACCTGCCAAGGATAACAAAGATGAGGAGAAGACTGTGGAAGTTGAAGTACGTGCACCCATTAAGGAAGCATTACCCAGACCACCGATCGATACGCCTTTTACTGTACTTAACCCAACTGTGGCTCCAGCATTGAAGGACGCCATTGATAAATTAAAAGTCAGCGGTGTTGCTGCGCCAGTTGCAGCGACAGAAAGCGACGGGTAGCTAAGATTTTTTTTCTATTGCACTGGGTTTATATGTATATGATATATTTTTAGAACCATTGCTGTGGGAACAAGCTGCAAAAACAATGGCTGCACTTACTCCTATACGAGCACCAGCAGCGACTTTGGCGAGTGCACTTACCATCCTGGTGTTCCCATTTTCCATGAGGGCATGAAGTTTTGGTCATGCTGTCAGAAACGTACATCAGATTTTGCTCAGTTCATGGCACAAAAAGGCTGTGTTTACGGCCAACATAAATTTGTTAAGGATGTAAGTTATTTTAAATCAGGATTCTGGAACTTTCGCCTAATCTCTTAATGTTTTGCAGGATGACGACAAAAAGGTTATTCAATGCCGATATGATTGGCATCAGACAGCTACAAATGTTGTTGTCGCTGTCTATGCCAAAAAATATCATTATGCGGAAAGTATTGTTGAAGTCAACCCTATTCGCTTGCATGTTATGCTCGTCTTCCCAGAGCAAGAAAATGCTAAGTTTGACTTGGACCTGGAGCTGCGCGGTGTAAGAATGCAATGTTTTAAATAGGTCATGAAAAATGCATCTTATTGAGTACACTTATTTTGTCAGATTGTCAATGTACAAAAGGCTTCCGCACAAATGTTGGGTACTAAGGTTGAGATTACATTGCCGAAGCTGGAACCAGGGTCATGGCCAAAACTTAATTTTCCCCGTGAAGTGCTTCCTGCAGTAAAGAAGGACACGGATCAGAGCAACCGAAAAGCAGTTGACAGTGATGAAGAGTTCTTCGACTTGGATGACATTCAATCTGTTCAAAAGTACGGACTTAAATTGTCCGAAATGAGTTTGGAAAATCCCAATGCATTGGATTGATAACACACTAGCATTTTATTTGTAGTAACTAAATAGAGCCATCATTGAGAGTTAAGCTGTTTTGTTTACAATACACAAGTATGCCTTATGTGACTTTTCTTTTAATATCGCAGAGTGGCTTAATCATCATCGTCGTCAGCCCCGGGTACCCAATCCTCATCGTCGTCATCATCTAAATCCAGTTCGCCAATATCTTGGAACAAGGTTTCATCGATCTTAACATTCTCGAGACTTTCACCGGCCTCCAACAAGAATTTGATGTCAGAGTCGTTCAATGTGTTATCGCACATAAATAGCTCTCGTCCTGTCAATTTCTTGCTATCATTGTTCTTCTCTCGCTTGGCAGCAATTCCTGTACTCTCCTCAAATTCTAATTTCCATTTCATAAATGTCTCAACAGTCACTCGTGTGCCCTCAAATTTCTTTCTTTCCGCTTCTTCGACTTCTTGGACCTTGCGCGCTCGTTCGTCCTCCTGATTCTTCTTGTGCTCGTCCCACTGTACATTCAACCACTCCTGTGCACTACTGACTAACGAAAATATCATCTCCATGCCAATATTTTCCTCGATGGTCTTCCGCAAATGTTCCAGCAGTTTTACTTCGAAATTCTCTTCAAAATTTTCAGCTTCCTCAATTTCCACCAGTGGCGCTTCATCTGGATATAATGCTGTGTATGTAAACACAAGTTTACAAGCTAAGCCCTTTTCACTGTCTTCCGCTGCATCGGCATTGTACTCCTCCGTGGCGATAGGAATTTGAAATTTGTGAAAAGGCTCTGTTTGTAGCACTGCAAAAGGAAGTTGACGATCATACCACTTATTTTTTTAAAACACAATTCGAGTTACCTTCCATTTCGCCGCAATATATGGAATCGAGTGCCTCAACTTCATTGATCTGATCTTCTTTATAGTTTCGGCTCATTGTTATTATTTATAAATATGTATAAACAAGAAGTAAATAATAAAAATATCCGGGATGCCGTTTGTGTTCGGTGTTGTTTTTAGGTTATTTAGTTAGAATAGTCTGGCAACACTCAGCCAGTATGATGGCCACATGTCAACTGATTGGCATGAGGCTACTTACCAATATATAAATTTTTAAACTTATCTAAATTGGAAGAAATAACATATACAACAAAATTAAAAATTTAACTACTAATATATTGAATAATCTTTAGTTTATCATAAAACCAATAATAGAAGCGGTATCGTTTAATTTATGTCATGCAGCTTGAACGTGAGATGCGCGTTGCCACGCCAGCCTACTTAGAGTTGCCACACCGATATTCTTTAAATATCTAATATATGTTCAAAAAAATTTTAAAGAACTTTACATTTTTTTTATTAATAATATCAACTTAAATACCACGAAACTAATAAATAACATCTGATAAAGATTTTTCGTCTATTTATAAAAGCAGTCGTCCAGCAACCAATATTTGAGAAAAGATAAGCTCTAGATTACCGATCAGGTCTTTCCAATCTAAAATAAACAGACATTATATTGGAGCAATAATTAGTTAAATATGTATATGAAAGCTCAAAATAGACTTACTTGTGTACTGTTATAAGGTGGTTCGCATCGACTTTTGTATCTTGTGGAGTTAAGAAACAATACTGTCTATTGGGGAAGTCTATTCCCTCTTGAATAAGTAATTTAGTTATAAAAGTTCTATTCACTTCATCCTGTAAATATACAAAAAATGTATATTATATAATCAATTGATCAATAAAAGTTTGATGCTTACAGTAAAAACATCGTATTCGTCGAGGAAATAAAATGGATGAGATGAAGTACTCCAAAGACCTTTCAGTAAAGATACCGTGGTGAAGGACCTTTCGCCACCGGATAAGCTTCTCATATTTGAAGTCTTATTACCGCTGGGTGGATAAACACTGATCTTCAGCGTCTTATCTTTATGATTGGGTTCCAGATAGCCTTCAAATTGGCGACAGATTAGTGCTTGCTTAAAGTGAAACTCTACCATAGTAAAGAAATGATGACGTGAACGCTGAAATCGCTGGGCCCGAGAATGATATTCAATGCGCAATTTCTCTACGACACATAAAATATTGTTCAGAATATCAGATTCTGTTTTTAGAAGATCGCGCAATTTGGATAGCTTTTGTTCCACTTCTTCACTATTCAGTTTCATTGATTCGAAATGTTTTATCTTCGCTTTATAACGGCTAATTTGATCACGAATGTTTTCTTCCGATTTATTTGTTTCAATAAATTCACCGACTTTCTGCGCCTCCTGGCGAGCTGCTTCTAGTTCGGCTTCCTTATCTTTTTTATCCTTTTTCGTTGTTTTAAGTAACTCGTCAGTTTGTTTCAGCCGTCGCTGGTTTTCCTCAAAATGTCGATCCAAGTCTCTAGCCCTTGATTGCAATTCCTGAGATTTCGCATCAATTTCGGAAATTTTTTTATTGAGACTGTCGAGAATGCCTTGTTCTTTTTTAGTTTCTTCGTTAGCTTGATCATTTCGCTCGGCTATTTCCTGAAGTTGATTTTCCAATATATTACGCTCCTCCTTTAATTTTTCTATCTTCTCACGGCTTGTCGTTAAATGAGTTTCCTAAATGGATTGAAAGAAATAATATAGTCGATTTCAATTAAAGTCGATTTCGTACCAACTTACTAGAACGTCAAATGCAGGGAATTCCCGATACTCAAAGTTCTCAATATCCATAATTTGTTTCATCGCTGTTGTATTCTCAGTGTGATGTGCCTTAATCATATCACTTTTCGCGCTTATCTCCCGTGTGTCAGTTTCCAACTTTAACTTGGCCTTAGCATAATGGGGCTGTAAATTCGCAACACGCTCCTGCAGACTATTTTGCTCAGTCTTCAGTTGCCGAATGCGATCATCGACATTCACCTGAATGAATCTCGCAGGTGATATTTGAATGGAGTACATGGCATAATTGGGTGATGGACAATATTCCAGGCCCAGGCTTGGAACTAATATTCGAGTCAAATTAGGTGGCACGTTTTCCACAGTCGATGTCAGCGACTCGGCTGTCTCTTTAGAGTCAGTAAGCAACACCGTCTCAATGCGCAATGTATCAATAAGATAGTTCATTACGACAGGATCCTCACATCTAATAAGAAAGAAAACAGGAAGGTATAATTGCAAATTTTGAGCTACAAATCGCAAAATAGGACTTACCTAATCTCATCCATCAGCACAGTCGTATTTGAAGATCTACATTGCACTTTGTACTTGGAGACATTGTAGACCCGGTTTGTAAACGGACTGGTAACAATGGTGGGTATATTACCACCTGCATACGATTTTTGTAACAAAGCTCTAAGCGACATTCTATCCTTGTCTGAGCTAACTATGTACGACCGCAGGCAATGGGATAATTGATTCTCAATTAGATCTCTATACTTTGGATTAGGTACAGTTATGTACATGCCAATAGGTCCACGCGGCATTTGGCTTGCGTTGCTGCCGCTGTATTGAGCACGCAGCGCATTGGCCACTTCCATTGCGTGTTCGCCATAAACTGACATTTTATTGGATTTGTTCCGTAATAGGGACTCCATTTCCCACTGCAGGCTTTCTAAAATTGACACCCATTATATTACAAATAATGTAAGGTCTTGCTTTACTTCAGGCTATAATACGTACGCTCCATTTTATGCAGTTTGGTAATTTCGTTCTTTGTAGACTCCAAGTTCTCTCTTGCTGCTGTTAATCGATTTCTGAGTTCGCTTTGTTCATCCCTGAGTCTAGCAATTAGTTCATTCCTCTGCGCCACTTTCTCTTTTAGAGTCGCTAGCGTGGCAGCATTTTCTTCTCGAAGCCTTTTAACTTCTGAATAGTCTGCGTGGTAGTTATTCATATGCTTTTGACAGCCCTCAAAGTTTGTCTGCTCCTCCCTCAAACGCTTCTCTACATTCTTAATGCTTGCTTTAAAAGAACTAGCTTTGAGAAGACAATCTTGAGCAATTCGTTTAGCAGCTCTGAGCGCATTTTCCTGCGCCTGATATTTTTCCATAATCCGCTGCTTGGTTTGTTCAAGTTCTCTAATTATAAAATATTATAGATATATTCACTTAAGAGAACTTCTATACTTACTGAAGAGCGTGAGCGATGCTCTCTTGAGTGCTGGTTTTCTGGGTGGTTTTTTGGGACAGATCCGCATTCTTTTTTTCAATTATTTTAAGAGTTTGCTCGATTTTAGTAAGATCATCCTGGATATGAGATACTTTTACCCAAGCAAGCATTGTTGTAGCCTCTTTCAGTTTAATCTACATAGAGGGGAAAAGCAAATGTAACATATTGCACAAAAATAAATATTGTTCTCATACCTTAAGTGCCTCTTCATTTTTAATTATTGCCAACTTTTCTTCTTCTTCATGGCACAGACTCTTCAATTTTTGCAGTTTCTTAATAATATAATATACAAATTATATTATAAAGTCTTTACTCGCATTAACTAATAATTTACCATTTTAAGCAGCTGTACATCATAATTTATATGCTCGCGACGTTCGTGACATTGAGTTAAGCTGTTCGCGCATAAATCCAGCTGCGTTGCCTTCATGAACAATTTGTAGTTTGATGCGGGTTCAAGACTGTTGTGGATTTTCATATATTTTATGAAATTATTAGAAAAATTATTAGTTATAAACTTACTCTTTAAGAAATTCACGTGATGCTTCCTGATTGAGAACAAATATTGGATTCTCAACACTTATGCCGAAATAAAGGATCATCCGTCGTATTTCATCTAGTTTCCTGGATACCGTTCTGTGATGAGAATCTTTTATCTCATACGTCGAAGATGATTGACGAATTTGTCGCACGACCGTGATATGTGGACCATAAATGTCGGGTTTAAATGGTCGATGACCAACATTGGATAGGGTCAGCTCAATGGATGCATTTGTCTCTCCGTTTTTGATTAGCTCTGAAACAAAATAGTTTTCTAGTTTATCAAAAGTGCCTAAGTTGAGAGTGCTTTAGTGCGTGAATGTAATTGTTGCCGTGATCTGTTGCAAAAATGTGTTTCCCATTGAGCTAAACGTACTCTGTATGCTGCTGGCGCGACTCGTGTTACGCGCACTGCCGGCCAGCCCCAGGGCAAGAGCTGCGATTACTGCACTTTTGCCACTGCCATTGCTGCCAACAAGAAAATTAATATTTGGTCCAAACTCGATGTACAAATGGGAATGACACATAAAATTTTTGAGGCGTATAGAAATAATTTTTCCACAACTTGCAAAAGCATTTGGAGGTGCTAGTCCGTACTATAAAGAAACATAATGAATACTAGTTTTATCTGAATATGATATATGGACTTACAGACGGCTCTTCGCAGGAAGAATTTGCATTAGTTGTTCGCTTGCGAACCGCACGAGATGTAGATGCCTCCACCAGCATTCCATCGCCTTCATTTGTTCCTGAGCTCCGTTTTGATTTCTTTTTCTTTGGAGGCGAGATTGAACTGTCACTGTCTGATTCTGTGGACAGATTTTTATTCCGAGTTCTACTACGACGCATCTTTGGTTTGTCTACAGATGAATATAAGAGATTTACATGAATCTGTTCGAGCTTACATACGTTTGCTTATAGGCGGCAGGAAAACAATTTGCGCGGGAATTTTTGATTACTTCGTTGTTTTTTGCCTATTTAGAGCCATTTGTAACATATTTCCCGATATCTTATTTAAACTTACATTATATTGAGATAACTTAGAAATGAATGTAAGCTAAGCTCAATAACCGCGTAATTTTTGTATTTTAATACGCATTTCACTAAAAGCCGCTACAAATATTGCGAAATGTTTACAAATTGAGTGTGACCAGAGTTCATACCGATGACAATACTGACATTGTCATCGCAAATGCGTCAGCCACTAACCAGAGAGCACATAGACTAGACAGGTTCACTGGTCAGTGGCAATACGTAATTTCTCTTTAAAGCGAAGACTATATTTCATATAAGGTTTATTAATAATAGATTAACTACTGTAGATTATGAGTATGATTTGTGTGTTAAATGACTAAATCAGCTCTACACATACATATTTCAATTACAGGTAATTACATTGCAGCGCAATTTTGTTAGTAACGAAAACATATTTATAAAAATTTAATAAATGTCGATTTACATTAGTATAATGTAGGAGTTGTAAAAATAGCACTTTCACTTAATATTTTTATATGGGAAATCTCCACCAATTGCATTTTGCAACTTTAACTTAATATGTATATCGCGCCATGTAGTTGACTTCTGAGCCAAGATGTTCATATTTCCAATTATATACAAGCCAAAGCGCGCACGGGACATGGCAACGCAAATACGATTCTGTTCATTCAGGAAACCTATATTTGCATTAGTATTGCTGCGTACCAACGAGAGGACAATTATATCTGCCTCCAGCCCCTGGAAACTATCCACTGTCGTAACGAACACTTCTTTTAAATTTGGTTTCTTTGATAACTGAAAAGACACGAATTTTTACAATATCTTCCCGATATACACATAGGTTGGCTTACTTTTTTTTTAATTGATTCGACCTGCAGAGTGTATGGTGAAAGCACGACCACATCCTTATGTCTGTAGCCGCTCACCTCGACCAAGTGATGCACAATCTCAGCTACTTTTTTTGTCTCATATTCATTGTATAAAAAACCATCAAGTATATGTGTCTCAGGTTCTTGATGCTGCAGAAAATATAAATTCAACCCCATATTGCGTACAGAGGGAAAATTATAAACGGAATCATGACTAATAAGCTTTTCATATATAACAGGACAGAGCAATTCGGCAAATGTATTGCGCATACGGTATTGAATATTCAAGACGTTCACTTGGAAATTTGACCTTATCAAACGCTCAAATAAGGAATGCGATTGAGTCGAAGACTTCAGACCCCTTATATAGCTTATATATGGCTTCAGTTGCATATGATCACCAATCATAATCACTTGCTCCGTGTAAGGTGTTAGACATGGCAATATGTGAGCCTCTAGAATCTCTGCAGCTTCCTCGAATATAACTGAAATGGAGCAGAAATATCTACTCTTGTTCATCATACGAATTATTCATTTTATGCTTACCGATGCGTGTTTTCAAAAATCTAAAAACAAAATTCATGCGCGCAGCACATGTTGTTGTCATAGCCAGAACATTCTTTTTAATTATCAAATAATGCTGGAAAATCATTCGTATACATTCGAGCTTCTCTTGTGCATTCCAGATCAAGCGCTGCGTGGCCAATATATCCGAATAAGCCTTATCGGTATCATTAAAGTCAGAATACAATGTCTGTAAGCGCTGGAAATGCTCTTTGATCTCCAGATTTACCATCCAGTACAGACGCTTAAGCCTCGGATTGATCATGTGCGTGTTAGTATCCGCTCGATAATTAAATTTTGCGATTTCCGGCAAACGAGATTGACTACCAAAGCGAACAATACTGCTGGTAAACGAGCTAAGCTTCATCAAGAACTTATCCAATGTATCGTTTGTGTATGTAACCACAACAATGGGCGCACAGAATTTAGCATGCTCCAAGATGGTTTTTATAAGCTGCAAACACATATGAGTTTTACCCGTACCGGGTGGTCCTTGGATTAAATTGAAATTCGTATTCAAAGCGCGTTGAAACGCATCGTGTTGTGATAGATTGAGCGGCATTTTGCGCAGCTTGTTTATAAACTTTTGGCTCTCGTAGACTTTTGGTGGTTGTGTGTGATTCAAATATGCTGGGGATTTTGTTCTGGTCAAGCCGTGGACTATATAATCTGACATTGGGAAGTTTATAACATTGCTGTTGGTCAAATATCTGTAGGCCTTCTGGTAAGGCTCAAAATAAACTGGTGTTTCAAACATGATCAGAAATTTTCCATAAATGTTGCCAATATCGAATTGACGCACTATAGCGATAGAAATCTGAAAGATAAATGAGCTATATTTAGCATAACAGCTTTAGAGTCTTTGTTGCTGGGTACTCACATAACCTTGACGGAGCTGTTTTGCATCAGTATTGACCATTATTGCCAGTATAAGATTATTAAAATCGTAGCTGGTTGTAAAGCAAAGTAAAGTCCCATTTTTAAGTCGTAACAAAGCCTCTTCTAAAGATTTCTCACATTGAACATCCTGATTAGAAGTATTTTTACGCTGCATAGCCAAAATATCAACAAATAGCAATTTGCTGTTATGTGCGTTTGAAAAATTATTATTCAGCTTAATTTGCACTCCCTCAAAAGCAATCTGAAGCGGCATCAAATTCTGAAGATTGCGCTTGCTATGGATCCGCCGCACCAATTCCCGAAGTGGAATCAAAAACTGCTGACGAAGAAACAAGCGTTGGCTATTTATGTAATGTGTCGTATTAGTAAAGCTCATTGTTAGTTTCGCAGCATGGATGCTGGTTTCGCCATTCTCGTTTAGCCATTGCTTAAGCTCCTCTAGACTAGGGTATATCTGTTATACAAATAAAGAAGTTTAGATGTTGTTTAATATGAAAGAAAATGTACCTCAGCAGCTGGGTTTGGCGCCGATAATGTATCCAGATCGACAGCAAAAAGACCGTGAAGCCGCTCTAGAAATTCTTGACATATCGGACGCTCTTCTATTATTGGATTATTATTGTTCTTCAAGTTAGTCCAAATTTTAAATAGGATGTCCATGCCGTTCTCATCCAACACATCAGCCCTTTGAGCCTGCAACAAAAGTGTTTGCATATTGCTAATAATGCTATCCACACGATTCATATCAGTCCACATAGTCCGATAGCTTTTAGTGCATAGTTTACGGACCAATTCTTCGTAGTGCTCAATGAGTGGAGTACACGCAGCAAATTTACTAAGCATATCATTGTGAAAGCCAGGCAACTCAAGTTCGCACAAAGTAACCAAAATGCGCGTATAAATTAATACCCGATCGATATTATCATTAGCACCTATTTGATCGATGAAGAAATTTGGTTCGATTTCAGTTGCCAAATAGAGAAACATGCCCAAGGGCTGCAGATTTAGGATCTCTTGAAGCCCATCGGTTGGAATTTTGGATGGCACCACGGCCCTAGCACGATTCCAATAATTACAATGACGCCTTTGTCCCTGCACCTGATGACGTTCGTTGGCATTTTTGCGTGTTAGGCTTCGCAATATTTTTTCTTTATCGGCCTGAAACCATTCCCAGCAGTCGTAATCTTCTCCAAAAAGTTCAACCATAATGATTATATTCAGTTTTTCCCCGATACATAAATTAAACTAATAAAGTATAGTGTATAATGTAAAAGATAATATATAATAAATAAATTGTTATATTTGCTGCAGTGAAAAAAAAAAATGTGTTTTGAAATACTAACTTGACACTTGCTCTTCTTTATTATTATACAGTTATTACTGTATTATCAAAGCTTGTCAAATCTATAAATTTCGCGCACACGTCGATGATCGCAATGGTTTTTGGTGTGACCAAGACTATAATACCGAATATGGCGAAATTTTGTTTATACTCAGCCAATTGGGTGAGGTATTTATAAGCACACGAATATTAAATGCGAAATTTACTTAGTAACTTTTATTCTTTGATTGAGTAAAAGTTCACAAACTGCTGTTTTAAAAAACTCAGCACAGGTTTGACAACTTTGGTAGAAAAGTCAATTTTCAAAAGTATTAATCGCACTCGTGACTTACTTATAAAATACTTGTTATCAATATGTTGATCGAAATATGGCACATCGCTATTATCTAAATGAAACGATAGGCAACTCTAAAACTGCATACAAAACCCGGTATTCCCACTAAATTTGTGGAGCTTGAAGCACGTAGACAAGAAAATTTTCGCTATGTCTGACTCTGATGACGATTGGTTCAACAAGGACGAGGATGAACTAGTGGAAAACCTGCAGAAACAACTAAAGCAACAAGTTGTCAATGAGACACACGAGGAGCGCATTGACTTTCGCGACAAACCTAGTAAGAAAATAAAACTAAAATGAAAGTTGAATGTAATTTTGAAATATGTTATATCAATGTTTAATAGACAGTTATCTCCAACAACATAGTTTCGATGATCCACAAGATGCTAATAGTCCCGGTCGTTTTACTACCGCTGAATTTGCTAAGGTACTGAAGATGACGGCACTCGAAATATTTCTTTACTTGATGTCCGGACCGCGTAATCTGTTCAAGGATCAGATAATGTCCAATGATTCTCACAAACGTGTTGTCCAATATGTGCAAATACTGACAATACTTTGTCAATTGGAGTTGGGCGGTTTTGATGATCAATTTCTCTCTGGCTTTGCCACGCAATCTGCGCTCTTCGAGCACATTAAACGACTTGCCCTGAAAATCTTTGAATCAAACTCCAAATATAGTTTGGATGACGAAACTCAACTGTTGCTGCGTGGCATTAAAAATTTGCTCATTCGTGCTCACAGGATGGGTAAACTGCAGTCATCTGGATACGAACTAATTGAACATTTCAAAACGTTGATCTCCAGTTGTCAAATCCCTCAGCTATTAGAGCATCCGCTATGTGTGGAATTCGCCAAAGATTTGCAGGTTCTGCCCAATGTTGTTTCTGTAAAGAACGAAATCTATCCTAATCTAGATCAATTATTGCGAACTGATGCCGTCGATACCGTAGCTAAAACTGCACCTGCACCCAACACTGTCGACGTCGCTCGATACATAGACTGGCACCGTCAAATGCTGTGTGAGGACTTTATGCAGCCATTACGTAAATACGTACAGCGTCTGCGCTCCAAAAATAATCTCGACGAATTGGTGAAGCAAAATCTACTTTTCCCCCAGACACAGCTAATACTGAATCCAGTATTTAAGGAAGCAGACCGAAATAGTCTAATTTTCATGAAATTGGTTGCACCTCTTGAAGATGAAATCAAGTATTTAAAAAATGTTAAGGGTGGAACTTTGCTGTGCTTCACCACCAGCTTTGATTTTGATAACCTAATTCTAGCCACTGTAGCGTATACTAGCCCCAATATGATAACTCAAGGATATGTAAGTTTGTTGTAATCACCCTTTGATGATCAGTTTCTCAATTAAAATATTCTTTAGCGAAGCGTGGAGATTGTCAAGCAGTACAATATTGGTAATATCTATGACAAAACGTTGATTATGTTCGAGACACCGGTATTCTTTGAGCCCTATTTACGTGTCCACAACTATCTAAGTACCTGCAGTGCGGATAATTTTCCTATGCGACGCTACATTGTCGAGGGTGAAGTAAGTGGACTACGCTAAATTTGCTTACGTAATCATTAATCATTGAAATTTGGCAGATTGATGTACGGCCACCGGCTTATATACGACCAGATATTCAATTAACTTATTACAAAGCGCCATTTACGGTAGCTGAGCCGCCGCTGGAGACGAAACTGAATCAATCACAACGAGCTGCTTTAGGTGCTGCTTTTCGCAACGAATTCTGCATTATACAAGGACCACCGGGCACAGGCAAAACGCATTTATCCGTAGAGCTGGTTAACACTCTGCTGCAGAATGCCGAGCGTCTTAAATCGGGACCCATTGTTGTGTTGACCTACACGAATGACTCGCTGGATAAATTCTTGCTGAAGGCCGCACAGTACACGGACAGCATTGTACGCTTTGGAAATCAATCACGTTTACCAGAAATCGAAAAATACAATGTGCGCTTAATGACCGAGGATTCCCTTGTGCCGCCGCGCCTCAAACGGTTATGGTGGTTGGTAAAGTGCGAGTTTAAGGAACAGTTTGAACGATTGCAGACTTTGCATGCCGACTTTGATGGCTCCGAACCTGCCTATTTGGAAATACAGTCGACACGAGAGCAATTGGAACTGATTGCCGAAAAGATAAATACGGTGCGCACAATATTCCAGTTTCATCAGGCTCGCGATAAGGCTCTGTTAGCCATGACAACCTCATGTGCTGCACGGCTCAACTTTTTATTTCGTCTGCTTGAAAGCAAATGCTTCATCTTTGAGGAGGCTGCCGAGATAGCTGAACCGCATATCCTGGCATGCCTAACGCCTTACACAGAGCATGTTATACTGATTGGCGATCACAAGCAGCTGCAGCCACATACGGGAAACTATACGCAGCAAGGACTTCAAGTATCGCTCTTCGAGCGCCTAATTACACACAATTTCCCCGCAAGCGTTCTCAATGTGCAGTATCGTATGCGCAGTTGTATTGCTGAGCTTCTGGTACCCATTTTCTACGACAAGCTAATCACCGATGATTCTGTGCAGGCCTACCCAAATGTGCCAAAAATGACAAAGAACATGTTCTTTGTCAATCATACGCATCCCGAGGAGCAGATGGTTTGAATATTTGTATTGATTGGTTGCTTTGAATTGCCTGCTAATTATATCCTTCTGAATTCTAGATTGACTCGTCCTATATAAACAAACATGAAGCTGAAGAGTTGATGAACTTAATGAAACATTTGAGATATGATCCCAGCAAGCTTGTAATACTATCGCCCTACAATGCCCAAGTTGAATACATTAAATCACTACTAAGGAAAAAGAGGCAAAATAGATATTTGGTTACGAGTGTGGATAGCTATCAAGGCCTGGAAGCAAACATTATTCTACTGTCGCTAGTGCGCAGCAATACGGCCGGAAAGATTGGATTTCTCGGATTACCAAACCGCGTTTGTGTGGCCTTATCGCGAGCTCGTTGGGGTCTCTATATGATTGGCAACATGGAGACGCTACAGCATGGCAATTCCGAACTTTGGGGAGCTATCAATGCCAAGCTGCAAGCAGCAAACGCTATAGGCCCAGCATTTCCATTGGCCACTGAAAGTACTCCTTAAGGAATCCATTTAGACATTGACTATAGGCGGTTTGCATTATTCTTGTGTTTTGTAAATAAAATACGCTTGTTATTTAATTTTTTATCTTTGCTTTTTAATCTAATTGCAGTTTCCTTTTCATTATTGATTCGCCGCACCATAAATGAAATTGATGAATTTGATTTTGTTGTCAAGAATTATACACTTAATATTCACTATATAGAACCTGTTGTTGCTCTCAAACCGATATTTTTGTTTAATTTTTAACATTTATATCCTATTGTTGGCTATTGCTAAATTCAAAATGTATTTTTGAAAAATTATGCGTATGCTGCTCGCTTGGTTTTTCCTTTTCGTTGATTACGTACGATACCATACTGCGTGTTAACAATATTTAGAATTTCTTTTTGCTGCTCTCGTACATAATGCATAATATATATGTATATATATATATATATTTAATTTGTCCTGTCCCCTCTGTCACAAATGTACTATATTATGCTCTTACTGTAATTTCTTAGTTCAAAATTGCAGACTTCATAACTGTATATATATATACCTATATATGTATATGCATAAATCTGAATGTACATTATGTTTAGAGAACGCAGCTCTATGTATGTATTCGTTCAACGATTTTATAGTATATATGTATGTATATTTAGTTTTATAATCCTTTTTGTGGCCCAGTTATTGTTTGCGAATTAAGGCAATTTTGAAAATTATCATCAATTGTATTTTTAAATCGTTTTTTTTTTAACTTTGTTTTTTCTTTTTTCTCTTTTTGCTTAATTTATACAAAATAGTTTTTTGCTTAAAATTAGCTTATTTTCTTTTTGTTGTGAGTCTATTATGTATGCATGTGTGTGTGTATGTATGTATATATATATTTGCGAGTCAGCTTATGAAATATGCTAAATGTTGTGTTTTACAAGAACGTAATTTAATTATGTGTATTTATATAGTTTATTCGATGCTAAAACTGAAACTAAAATTGATAAAATAGAACGAGAAACGCGGCGTGTAAGAGCAGCAAGTAAATATATGTTTATAGACAGGTCCGCAGCTCCGTTTGCGTGTCATAGCGCCTCCATAGCATAATCGGTCGAATTTGAAGATATCCTATCGTCCATCCATGGGGCGTCGGATTGTTAACGCACTTGACGAGCCAGCGCACAAAGAAGCGGATCCCCTAAAACTTCGTCATCTTAGAACTCATAAGTGAATACAACTGAATTATTAATGAACGGCGCCCTCGACGTTGAAATTGGTCGTATTTTGCTTTTGTTTTGTTTGTTTTTGGTGATTGATGGGGGGAAAAAGAGGTATGTTGTGTTTTGTTTTTGTGTTTCTTCCCAATTTGGACTCATCCGATGGTTGGCGTGGTTTGCGGTTTCCGTATTGATCCATGGGTGGCTGGGCGGTGGCTGCTGTTGCTGTTATTGTTGTTGTTGCTATTGCTATTGTTTTGATTGTTGCTGGAGTTTCTGCTGTTGCTGTTGCCGCTGTTGCTGCATCCCGGATAACTGAACTGCAGCGTTCCGCCACTCCCGGAGGCTGTCCGAATGGTGGTTGTTGTCGTTGTTACCACCATATTCGTTGGCCTACCGCGCCGTGTCTATTGCTACCGTCGATTGATCAGCCCATTTGGTGGCGCCTGCTGGCTGGCAGTGTGCATTAGCTCCAGTTCAACCAGGAGTGGAAAGTGATCGGAGGGAATATGTGGATGCGGACAGCCGACCACTTTGTTTTCGCGCAGCCAGTCAGTGGAAACAGGTCCCAGCAGGCCCAACGGTACCATTCCGGTCTTAGTGTAGAAAATATAATCGATGATGCCCTTAAAATCGAACGTATAGTTGGTATGCGGCATAATGTCCTCGCTATAGGCCGAGGCAAGCTTAAAGGAATGCGTAAACTCATTGGTGTCGTTTGAGAGTAACCGTTGCAGGCACAGCTTGTAGCCCATGTCTTTGAAGTCTAAATGATCCATTGCAACACGCCCCTTGCCCAAGAACTCCACCACGCCCGAGTCCGGCAACGAATTGAAATCGCCGCAAAGCAGCAACTGAACACTGTTTGAGTCGTTTTTGTGGCCAGGCCGGAAACTGTGGCTGGCTTCGTCAATGATCGTCTTCAGTTCATTGCTCAGCATCATGGTCTGTATGAGCTTTACGTCACAGAATTCGGGATCCCAATGTATGTGGGCGGTGCACACGAGCAGCGGCTGTGAGATCTGCGTTACCTCGGACATTGGCTCCCAGGCCGTCTCCTTCACTTTAAGCAGGGCGGCCAGACCAATGTTGTCTTTGGGCATCACACGATTTAGCATGTTGTCCGAGCCCTCCGCATTGGCCATGGCCAGCTGATTGAATTCAATTAGGTGCTCCTTGATCAACGTAAATCTGCAAGTAAATGTTTTTTTTTTAATTTGTGTTCGAATAACAATCTAAGCTTGACTTACTTTGATGTTCGGAAGAATATCGCACATCCGTCAACATATTTTCTTTCAATTTCCGACATTGTCTTGGCACGCGACTTGGGCGAGAAGATGCCCTCGTATCCATCGTTCTTCAGCTCGGGCAGGAAAAAGTGATAGAACTGTTCAGTCTCGATCTCCTGCAAGCTAATAATGTCCGCCGCATAATGCCTTATTTCGTCGATAATAGATTTCTTCCGATACTGCCAGTCCAGTGCCCACGATGGACAATATCCGTACATTTGCCGCGTCGCATATTTCTCACATAGCACATTGTAACACATAACCGTAAATATGCCTGCAAATTAACAAGTAGTTGTATATTATATATTAGAATTTTCTTTAATATTATAGTTAATATGGGAACCTTAAAAATTATGAGGTAATTGAATACCATAAACTTTGAAAAGCAAAAAGAGTTCATTGGCCAATATCAAATGTGACAAATGTTCAGATTAATAATGTCCGGCCACTGACCAAGAACACAGTCAGTGGTCCAGCTTTAAATATTATCTGAATATCGATACAGCAAATATATATCGATATATTTATACATATTTTGTGCTTCTATTTTGGTAGTTAGCTAATTATTGAGTGCTTACACAAAACTGCATGCGATTGCATTAAGCTTGTCTATTAATGCAACTGCGTGATTTTTGAATGACTACAAACATATGTACATGCTTGTATACATACATACATATGTAGTTAGTTCATTGGAAAGTACTTTGATAATCGTCTTCCCTTACGATTTAATCATTTACTTACAGGCTGGTCGCGATTTGTTGGGCTTAGCGAGCGGCAGCCATGGCCTCTGGGGCGGTGGATTGACGGTAACTGTAAAGAAACGAGAAAAGAGAGCAAACGTTAGTCGCATATTCAATGAACTGGTTGAGGGGAAAAGTTAAAGAGTCGATTATGAAATTAGCGCCCGTACACCCGCACACACACGAGCATACACACACATATGTATGTATACAGCTGCACACCCCACTGACACACTGCGATCTCTTCTTCACTGCCTTTACTATTGTTGTAGTTGTTGTGATCGTGTTCGCGAGCGGTGAAAGTGACATGCAAAAGCAATCAAATAGCTTCCGCCTTCGGTGCGCTAGCAAATGGCAGTCAGGCAGACAGACAGGCAGGTGGCGGCGTCACTGGCGTTGTATTTATTTCCACTATACCTGGATTTCTCCAACTGCTTACGACCTGTGCCTGTGCCTGTGACTTTGGGTGCGCGTGCGGGTGTGGGAGGGTCACGACGCAGCGTGCCAACCCGCCACCACCACCAATCCTGTTATTCGCCGTTTTTGTTGCCGTCAACTGCCGCTGAAGCCGCTGCATCGGCTTACACCATTTTCTTTGGGGATGTAGCTGTTATTTTCGCTATCGCTTCTTCTGCTGCTTGCCGATTCTATTATCGCCTGCCTATTTGGCGTCGTTATGCGTGAGCGTGTCTGCGTATGTTCCGTCCGTGGGACAAACGTGTTGCTGCAGTTTGCTGGTGCTGTTGTTGTTTTTGCTTGCTTGCTCACTGTCGTTTGCTCAGCAGCTGATCGCGAGCTTTTCGTACTCGATTGACTCTCACGAGCGGCGTTGTTGGCGCAGTTGTTGCTTTTTCTTTTTCGCTTTTGTTTCACTTGGCCGGTGTGTGTGTGTGAGTGTTTGTGTCTAGTGTGTGAGTTTGAATTTTGTTTTGTTTTGATTTGGAAGACACTACGATTGTTTTTCGTATTTTGCTTTTCTGTTAATTTTGTGCAAACGGACGAAAGACGATGAAAAACTTTCACTACTTTTTTTTTGTTTTTACTTTTTTTTTTAATAAACTTTGGGATTTTTCATAATTTTGTTGTTGCTTTGGTTGTTGGGCGACTGCGTTCAAGTTTGACTTAGGTCTTTTTTTTGTTCATTTAACGGCCTCTAACATCGAAATTAACTAAATTTGCATTGCATTTTAATTGCTCAGCTTGTGGAGGATACTCCTCAGTAGATTTCAAATATTTTTTTATGGTTTCACAAAATGCAACAAATTAAAAAAAAAAGAAAAAAAATGTAATATTGTTTTTGTAGGTATATAGGAATGTTTATAGTAACTAAATAATGTATTTAAAAAAAACAGCTAACAAAAATATTGGCAATAAACTCAATGCCAACTATGTATTTCATTTGGGTTTTAGGAGTAGAGCACCGCAGAATTACGAAACTTTTACCAGTAAAGCTACATCCGCCCACACACATACAACTCAGTCGATAATTTCGCCAAACCTATGAGTAATTACCAGGGGCAAAAAAAAAAAAAAAAAAAAACAGACAACAGCAGGTTGTGGCGGGGGTGTCAAAAACTTGAGCACACAAATGTGACTATTCATAGATAAATGGGTTACAAAACCGTCAAATATATAAAACACAAGTGGCATTTGCGAACGTGCTAAACCGAAAAAAAGAAGTAAGAAACGTCAAATTGAAGAATAAATGGATACTTAAAGAGTCGCATCTGTTTTGGCATGTGTCATACCTTTTCGGAGCTATTGCTTCTAATGAGTACCTGAATTCCGTGTCTCATTCTTTCTAATATGACCGTAAATCTAAAGTATACATATGTATATGCTTTTGTATACAGTTCTTATAGAATTTTGTATTGGTTTGCTTCACTGTTGTGTTATAAACAATTATCTCTATTGTGCAAGTTTAAAGCTGGCAGTTCCAAAGTACTGTTCATCTTCTCTGTCGAATGATCCAGAAATTTAAAGTTCAGTTCATAGCTATTAAGCTTCATAAATGAACGAAAGTAATACTAAAGTTAAATGGTTTGTCACCAAGCAGTTAAAGGTTTTCTTATAAGTTTTAGATCAGTTCTTGTTCGTTTCCTTTAGTAGAGTAATTCATCTAAAGCTCTGTATAAATAAACATTGTAACAAATATTTGCTGTAATATGTCGCTAAATCATATATTAACATAAATCTCATAAATATACATCTATAGATAAAATCAGATTTATGTACATTTATTCATTTATATAACAGACATTGGATCTGATCTTTTGGTAGGTACATAAAGATGTTATTTATTTCGTATAGCGACCCAGCCCTTTCTACACAAAATTTTTCATGGTCGTTGCCTGTTGCTGCAGTCCCAAACAAAAGAAATTAAGAAGAGAGTGGGAGAGAGAGCAAAAAATAAAAGCACAAAAAACAAAAGTTCGAAAGGCAAAAACCCAAGTGAGCGTATCGAAAAAGAAAGTGAAATTCAAATTGAAATTTGGTGCGATTAACAACAACAGCAACCCAACTCGGGTAGCCTGATCGCTGTCATGGGCTTTGGCTCTGTCTTTGGCTCCAGTTGCTGCCGCCGGTAACCCGACCACCCTTGCTTTCCCAGCAGCAGCAGCAGCCACATTTTGTATGCACAACATGCGACGACGACGATGTGGAGAAGGCTTGCTCTGAATAGAAAACAAAAGTCAACTCGCCACCACTTGCCACAGTTTGAGCTGCAATTAGATAACCCGTTTCATTTGCACCACTTTTTGTGGCAATAGCAACAGTAACAGCAGCAGCCACAGCAATAGCAATAGCAACAGCAACATCTACTGCAAATGACTGCCAATGTTCAATGGCGTTGGCCGCCAGTTGATCGCAGCTAAAGCCCAATCTTGCATTGAAATCATAATAATGAAACTGAATTTAAGGTGCACCACTGTTACACACACACACACACACACACACACACATACCCAAAGAGAAAGAAAGAGAGAGATGTATATATCCATGAGAGGCAAACGCAACACTCAAACCAGTTCAACAGCATTTTTCATATAACATGCTGCATCGAGGCTGCATCAGTCACCCTCCCCGTCAGTCGCCGAGTGTTAAGTGGCCCACGGCTGCGACTATGCGACTACTGCAACGACACGAGGGTCGTTTGTTCAGCAGCAAGTTGAAATCAATTAAGTGCCGATTATAAAGTTGCCCAAAAATTGTTGCATACCATATTTCCACTTCAGCTTCAAAAGCGAAACCAGAACACCCAACTTTGGTATGCAGCGAATTTCAACACTTGACTAAGGTAGACTAACTAATTTATTGTAATGGGACAGTCTACAACATTACATTTTTGCTTCAGAAAAACCTAACTTGATTTAGGCAACAACAAAATTATTGCACTATTGGCTTAAGTGATCTTTCTTGTTCGAGGATTTCAGAGCTTATCAGAATTGAAATTCGAATGTGTCCATTAGCTAAATTATTACATAAGTGTTATATCATCTCGTTTTGATAGTACATATATAATCAGACTTTTGAAAACAACTAAATATAATATTAAACCAATGCACTAAAGAAATAATATACTAATATTTCAATATCATAATCATTTATCAATCAATTTATAGTTAAAATTCTTAGTTATAGTTAATTGCTAGATATATTGAAGGGGCAACCCTCGCGCATCTGACTGACTGTCAACTTACGGACTCGACAGACTCTCACAGATCTGAATGGCTCCTCGCACTGATGATCGTGAGCGCCATATTCAAAAGTCTAACAAAATAAGCCGGACTCGGAGTCCGGTCCGGCGCGGCAAGCAAATTGTGCTGCGTCACATGGAAAATCAATTGAAAGAGTCCGCGCTCCATGATTATGCAGACACGAATTGTGCTCGGTGGCTGATGGCTGATGCATTGAGGATGCTGCTGCTGCAGCTGCTGCTGCTGCTGCTGCGTCGGCTACTGTTGCTGTTGTGTTGGTGGTGCCACAACACGAGCGAGCAGCAACCGGACGACGCATTCGCGTGGGCTTTCATTCGACAACAACTTTGGCATCTTTGTAGGAGTAGTTGTTGCTTTTGCTTTTGCTGTTTCAGTTGCGGTGGCTGCATCTGCGTCTGGGACTCACGCGATGCTGCCACGCGGTTTGGTTACGTTTATTATTATTTTTTTTTTTTTTTTTTCTGTCGCTGATCCACTTTCAGCTCTTTTGCGCGTACTTTCTCCCCCAATTGGAAAGCAAGCAACAGCGAGGCTGAGGCTGACGCCGAGGCGGCGACTGGGACCTAGCCACTCGATGCAGCAAGCAGCCAGCAGCCAGCCTGCCACTGTTGCAAAACACCCAACAGAGCGAAAGCTTTTACGCGAGGGCAACCCTTAGAGTCACAAATTGGCATTTCGAGCGGTTTGCCTTATATGCGAAAAGGAAAGCAGCGCAACAGAAAGTGCTTGATATAGGTATGTCTGAGGAGGCTAATGAGTGTATATTACTTTAGCACTATAACTGGCATATATTCAGTGTACAATAAATCAAATTCATGAAGAGTACTTAACTTTTCACCAAGCATTGCTATATATGGAAATTTATACAATACGAACTTGGTTATATTTTAAGAGAAGTTGGAAGTTTTCAATGTGACTTTATGTACATTATAGCCATGGTAATCAGATGATTGAGTAAACTATATACAATATCAATACACAAAATAAAGTAAATATATAAGTGAGCCCTCCTATATTCACAGATCAACGTATAATCTCATGTCGCCTTCTGCTTAAGTAAGACCACTCTAGTCGAGAGTATTCAGCTAGAAGATATCCTGCAGCCCAATGCAGAGCTGATACTTAATTAAATAATTCTACTCTTCTCTTTTTTAGTAGCTGATGCTATTTTCAATGGGTTTTGGAGTATGCAAAATGCATAACTGACAAGTCTAGCGGTAAAGACGTGTGCTCAACTAACTGAAGCTCGATTACAATAATCATCTGCGAATTAAATGTTGAGCCCGTTTGTTTTTCTCTCGTTGTGGTGAAATTTTTAAATTTGCCCTCGTATGCATCTCAGGTACATGATTTATTTTGCCCTAGCGGCTGCTCATTCAACTTTCTAATCATTTGCACTTCCTTTTACGCAACAACAACCTTGATAAGAAGACACAGAAAATGAAAATGAAAACGAAAACGAAAACGGGCTACGGACCACTTCCGCAACACGAAAACACACAAACTGCTAGTAATAATAATAATAACAATTTTATAATAATACAACAGAGAGGCGGAGCTAATACGCAGGCAATTATCAAGGGAGTTTGCTCGAGGGAGAAATACTGCGCACAATTAACTAAACTAAACAAAGTAATAGTGGCTATACTAAGTATTTAAATAAGTCAAGAATATATTTTAATTTCATTAAATCCCATTTTAAAATTCACACAGGTCAAAGTTCCAATTAATTTAAAAACCAAGCTAAGAAACAAAAATGAATAATACAATTTACGATATAATAATAATTTGTTTATTAATGCAATACAAATGTTGCCAAAATTAAAAAATCAACATTTCCGATTTTTTGCTGTTTATGCATATTTATAAGAATATTTATAAGAAATTTTGCGGAAATGCAAAGACAATTGGAATACAAAAAGGGAACTGAAATTATTCATCTTGAATATCTGATAAGAAAAGCGAAATTTGGAATGAACTCAGCAATATTATGAAATTTTATGTAGACTGTTAAAATATGGTAATCTATTATATATATTAGTATTATAATCTATTATATATATAATTATGCAGAAACTGTGCCTTTTGTCAGCAAAGAACTCGTTCGCCACAAACCAGACCAAATTTGTGACAGAATTTAAATACCCTCGAGACCCACATAAGTGTGCAATGACGCAGCGCAAAATTCAGAAATACAACTTGTACACACATTTTGTAATCGCCAACAACAACAGCAACAACAACAATAATAAGCTAACCAAAAATAAAGACAGTTAACATTGAGGGGAGCCCAGTTGGCTGACTCAAATATGAAGCGGACTGCAGCAAAGAGAGTTAAAAGAGTGAGAGAAAAAGGTCTGAGCACGCCCGTTCCAATTAATGAATCAGTTAACCGGCTATTTTTAATGACATTATTACTATTGTTATTGGAATTGTTATTGTTAATGTTAATGTTAATGTGGCTGTTGTCGCTCGCATTTTTGGCACTAATATTATGTGTTATTGCAGTTATAAATACCGGTTCGTAGCATGTGCTCCAATAAATCATCACCAGCAATAACAATAACGAGGAGAAGGAACAGAGAAGAAGAAGTAGAGGTACTTGGCGCTGACGCGTTTAAAATGCATTACAAAGCATAAATTGTCATCAAAATTAAATTAAATATAAAAGCACAAAACTGGCTTAAGCCAATTAAACGATTAGGTAACAGTTATAGCAGCAGCAGAAGCAGCAGCAGCAACAACAACAACAACAACAAGAAGTACAACACACACAAAAACGCTGACATCAACAACAAATGCAACAACAACAACAACAATGTTGGCTGGCTATAAACCTACATAAAGAAACAAAATTTGTACAGCCACCGTTGTAACCAACAAAAAGAAAAGAAGACAGACAGACGCGACAGACAGACAGACGGACACAAAAAAAAGGCAGAAAAAAACGTAAAAAATTAATTCATGTTGTGCTCATTTCGTGACAACAGCAACAACAACAACAAAGAGTTGCCACCACAACAGCAACAACCACAAATGAAGCACAAAGAGTCCAAATGTCTGATACCAAAAGTCTTAACACCATCTTCAGCTCAGCAGGGCAGACTAAAGAGTGAGTGCAGCCCCCCCTCTGCTTCTTCTTCGTCATCTTCTGGCATGGGCTTTACGTGAGGCGCAAGAAAAAGACATTAGATGCAATCAAATGAATGCGAATGATTTCATAAAGCTAATGGCACATCGAACAACCATTGCCAAGCATCGGGCATTAGCATGAGTATAGATGGATCATTTATGTCTTTATATAATCAACTTTGGATTTATCGAGAAAAAGAAATGTAAATAAGTGTAATAAAGTGAGTCTAACAACTTTGTTATGAGTATAAAATCTAGTTCACATGAAATATGAAATATTTTACACTTGAGCAGTTACAATTACATATCAAGAGTTTATCTAAGAATTGTAATAATGGCCCATTTTCCTTCTTCTGGCACACACACACACATACATAGTTCTATGCTAGAAAGTCGAGTTTCACATGTCGTCCATATAATTTAGTTTGTTCTTGTTAATTGCTTTGCTAATTATCGTTGAAACGTGCTAAACATCTCTGAGTTTACTTCGGTGTCTTAAATAGATTTCTACTTCCCAGAGTCAAGATGTGTCGATTACAATGTTCTTGTTCTAAGTCTTAACTTTAGAAGTTCGGTCTGATGTTATTACAGCCACAGGTGGTTTGACCCACATAAGAAATGCTCTGAGCTATGATTTCAAAGAAAACAAATAATATCCAAAAATAACTTTGTATAGCCTCTAGTTATAATGCTCTTCAATTAAAAGATGAAATCTCTATTTTTATCGATAATTAAATGTAATTATATCGAAAATAATAAATGTGAGCTTTATAGTAGATATATACTTATATGTATATTCGTAGAATTCGTATATTCTTTACATTTATCAGATTTCTGGTTTCTTATATACGATCCTGATCAAAACATACTATCTGTTCCAATAAAATTGTTTACCTCTTTTACGTAGTGATATAATTAAAAACAGATATCACGGCTGTATAAAAGAGCATTCATTACCTTGATCAACTAGCTTACACACACACACACACGCACATAACTTTGTCTGACAACAGGTAGGTAAAGCATAGATCTACCAACTACTTCTGAGTAGTACTTTATGGCTCAGCTAGCTGCTCCGATGTGGACAGGTAAAGGCCTCAAAAGCTTCGGCAGTAAAATGTCTGTGAAAATCAGAAACGAAGCAGCTCTGAGAAGAAGCTGAGCACGCAGAAGAAGAAGAAGAGGAACGACTGAAGGCAATAACAGCTTAAAACACGAACAGAGCAGACGACATTAAAAGTGGAAAATAAATGTAATAATGACATTTGTGGCCGTTAGATTCTTAACTGTTTGACATTTTGCGTAACCTTTTTCGTAGACATTTGGCCTTTTTATTTTTTTTTTTTTTTTGCTTAGCTTGCTTGCGGTGCAGCCGGCTTTTATTTGGCTTGGCGCATTCGCAACTGGGCTATTGGTCTAGTGGACCGAGCGGGCAAATAAAAAAAAAAAACAAAAAACTTTCAATTTCATTGGAAAAGCCGTTGTATCTATCAAATGAAGCAAGAAATGGAAATTGCAGCTGGCTGGAAATGCATGCCAAATGGATTATTCACGTTGCGATCAAAGCACAAAAAAAAAAAGGAAAAAGAGGTGAAATAAAAGATTCGCAGAGCAGAAAAACCCCGCTAAGAAATCAACCAAAGCCAATACATAAATACGCTAACAAGCGTCATTAGTTTAAATAGATTAAAACTTTGAGAGTTTAAGCTTTAGAGAAAATTAGTAGCCAATGGATAATCTATTTAATGCGCGATGTAGACCTAATCTTATAATAGATTTAGATCCTCATCAATCCTCATGATGAAGAGAAAGCCTACTTAAACTATATATAATTTTAATAAATACAGAATGAGGTTTTTTGAAAGAAGTTCGCTGAGAAAAAAAACTTCCAAGTAATAAATCAAAAACATTTTCGAGTTTTCAAGTGAAAATGCGCTCAATAAATTTACTATATTATGGGTATTCCCTACAAGATAATATTTAAGGATTGCATATAGTTTTTAATTTCATTTATGATGTAAGAAAAATAAATTCTGATTCTACATTGCAAAATCCCTATAGAAAAATAATTTAAAAATTCTAACTTAATTTGTAACCATAAAAACAAATCATTTTATTTCTATAACATATAACAGTAACTACGAAATTTATAGAAATTTCCTAGAAAATAATTTCACAAGAACGTAAAAACGTTGTCAAAGTTCACACCGAAATCTCTGCCTAATTGTAAATGAGAGCATTGCAAACGTGATGGAAATACAAATGCAATCTAACTGAAAGGGCATTCGGCAACAATTAAATTGTAGAAGCTTGAAGCAAAAACAGCAGTAAACAAGCATATATCTTGTAGAAGACGAGGCTAACTATGGAATGCTCCGTTGGCCAGCGGCGACGAGAACACGACCTGGCGACCGAGACGTCAAGAGGGAGGAGACGACGCACTTATTGACGTAGCTAAACACATTAGCCGGTGGCTGCCTGGCGTCACTTCATTGTCGTTTGAGCTCCAGCTCCGGCTCCGGCCGGTGTGATGGCGCAAACAGTGTTGCAAATGACCCAATTATCCACTGACCCACTCGAAGCGCGTCCCAAACGGTTGGACGATTGCCGGCACCGGGTTGTGCAAGACTAAGAGAAAGAGCAAAAGCAACAGACAGGCAGACAGAGAGGGAGAGAGAAAGAGGGTGAAGCCGATGTCAGCAAAGCTGTTGAAAGAAGCGACTTAGAATATAAGCGGGCTCTTTAGGAATCAGCCGCCTTATTCCGCTGCTGCTGTTGCTGTTGCTGTTGTTATTGCCGGTCAGCAATTATTGTAGCCAAATGAATAGAGGAAAATGACGAGACCTTAAACCTAAAATAGAGACATTAATTAGCCAAATGACCGGCAATTTGTGGACGCACAAAAAGAAATTAATTCGCCAGTTACGGTTGTTACAGCGGATCTCTGCGAACATTTTCAATAGGAGCTGCCGCCGTTGCTCTCAGTGGAAATAGAAGCGACACCAGGTGAAAGGTAGCCGCACACACAGAGAGAGGGAAAGAGAGAAAGGGAGATTGTGAGAGCGAGAACGAGAGATGGTTCAAAGTTTGCGCAGCAATTCAAAGTTGGGTGGCTGTAAAAATCATACAGAAACAAAAATATACAAAAACCAAAACAAAAACAAAATATAGTTCGTTCGCTGGGCTGGCTGGCTAATGTTTTGGAAAGTTCATTCTGAAGTGCATTCCCGGTCCCAAGATCGCTGCTCCAGTGTTGAGTAGTGTATGTTTATTTGTCAGTCTCTCCGGACTTGCCTATTTGTTTGTCTGTTTGTTTATTTTGAAATCGTCGACAACGGCTCGAACGTGCTCCATTAGAAATCTTGTGGCTGACTGAGCCACTGAGGAAAACAAACTTTTCGGGGCTATCAAAACAGTAATCAGACTTTTTTTTTTTCTTTCATTTTGCCTTTGCCTTTGGCTTTTGTTTGAACACTTTTCCACAGACAATCAATGCTTTTTCTTTCGTTTATTTATATATTTTATTGAGCTCTCGTTCACGCTTAATCAAAATAAATAATAATTGCAGTATTGTGCGAGCAACAAGAATCAAACTTAATAAAGATGCTTAAAGCTAAATGGAATGAGAGTTTGATTTGAAGTACAATGTATGTATATAATAATAATAATAATAGTAATAGTAATAATATTAATGGTAATGTTTTAAAGAGAACGCCATCATTTTGTTATTTGTGCAAAAACTATAAAGTATAAATGATGAACATGCATTTGAGCTTATTTTAACACAATTACGATTACAATTACAATTACAAGCTAGTGAAAATCTTAATTAAATAAATTAGTTGCGAGCAATAATTTTTCTTTTAATGTGGGGAATGGTAACAAAAGCAGCCGGCACCATACCGGGCGGCCCCGCCATTGGCCGGAACTCGGCTTGATCGTGGAAAACTGTGACATTTTTCCAGCATGCCAAGCAACAGCAGCAATGGAAAACTCTAGACAAGCAATGCAATGCCTGTGCCCGCTCGCGAGTTTCTTTTAATTAAAAAAGGCGAAAACTTTTACTCGGCGCCAACTGCTAAATAAGCAGGTAACTAGGGCTGCTGCTGCTGCTGCTGCTACTGTTGTCTTAGATTTTATGCTCAGTGATCAGAGCTTCGCATAATTGGAAAAAGTGTCTTACAAATTAAAAAGCGCGGCTCCATTGATGAGCCGACAAACCTTAACCTTCATTAAAACAGCTGCAAAGATGCGAAAAGCCGACCCAAGAATCAATTTCAAATGAGTGCTAATTCAGTCAAGTGAATAATAGGTTAATGTAGATCCAAAGATAATAGTGAATGCAATGAATATGATCATTTCAATGAATACTGTATACATTCAAATGATGCGGTTGGCGTGTTCACACCACCCGAAAGCAACAATTGAATGACTCGAATATCTTATACTTGAAATGAATGAAAATGAATATGCGAAATATAAAATGCTAGCAAATATATGATAAATGTTAAATAAAAACTTGTATATATGTAGCATAAAAATGAAATGCAAGAAAATACAATTGTATAAAAAATAAAACCAAAAATAATAAAGACGAAATATAAATAAATCAAATCATGCTGATAGTATTCTAATTTGACGATTGAAAATGACAACCCCTAAATGTATTTCTATAGATTGAGAACATATACTACATATTATGATCTGAACTCGATTCGAGTACAACATTTGCCAGAGATCAGTGCGTGTGATTTGTCTCAACAGCATTTTCGATTTAATTAAATTCGAATTCTATAAATAACTTAGATAACTAAGAAAAGTTCACTTCGTAGCGCTCTATCAAATAAACCTTATCTAAAAAGAAACACACCGAATACGAAAACTACAAATACCCAAAAATACAAATTTCAAATAAGAAGACATATGTTAATTAGGAACGTGACTTAATTAGAAACAAATTATTAGCGCAGCAAGGCAAACAATTGAGGTCACAAAAACCAAGAGCTAAACGCGAACAGCGAAAATGCTAAGAAAGTGAAACAAAATATATATATGTATGTATATGTACATACATATATATTGATGTTAAACATTAAAATCAATATTTCCTGAATTGATTACCCTCGATTTTCTTGACCAATTATTTACGTTGCCATCTAACTGGGTCTAACAAATAGATCACCGATTTAAGCTCGTCAATTATGGATTGTTTTGTCTTTGTTTCGGATCAATCTCAAAAGTCTTAAGTACTAAACGTTTATGCACAAATAACAAAAGAGAGCAGAAAAAAAAACTATAACAATTGCCAGAAAATGTTTAGCTTTTTGTATGAAGTATGCGTCATTGCTTATGATATATACAACTATATGTATATATATATTTATATATGCTGTATATAGAGTACAGCTGATAGATCTACACACTGTTGCAGCTGTGTGTAGTATTCGCATCCACAATTTATTAATTTTTTTTTTTTTTTTAGCTGGGCCTCTTGTCAAGGCACGATTTCTATTAGTTTTGCGGCTAAAAATCTGCATAAGAGTTTTCGTCGTTGTTGCTGCTGTCGTTGTCGTTGCTGTTGTTGTGGTTGTTCATGTTGTTGTTGTTGATGTTGTCTTTGTGGTTGAGTCGGCGCTTGTCTGAGCAAAAACAAAGCGATTCCGCCGCAGTGAAAGTGAAAGTTTTACCATGTACATATGCATACATATATGTTTATATATATTTAAATATATATGTATATATATATATATATTTATATAGACAGATCTACAAGGTTTCCAGCGCAGACATCTTTAGTCATATCGCCAATTGTTGGTGTTGTTGTTGCGCCCATGGCGCATTTATTTCAATGTCTCGTTTATTTCATTTATTTTTTATTTTTCCACCACGTTTCGTTTCAATTTCTCTTCAGCCGACAATTCGCTTCATTTGTGGGTTAACGGTTTTGGTTATGCAACGCACACGCCCACGCAAACGCAACCCACATGAAAACTGTTTGGCAATTAGCTCAAATTTCCAATGCGACGCCAAAGCGTGTCGATCGTAAATCCCAACAGGGAAATTTAACCAAAATGAACAAGAACAACAACAACAGCAACAACAACAACTGCTGCTACAGCTGCAGCAACAGCCAAATGGTTTCGTGGGCTTTTGGTTTTGGTTTGGATTTCGTTGATGTGTGATTAGTTTATCGTCACGAGATGGTGGAAAATGCTGGCTTCAATTTTCCAACCGTGCCCAGTATTAAAGTTGTGGGTGTGGCGGCATTGCTATCGCCGCCTTTGCCAGCTGTCATTTGGCTTGTGATATTGTCGCTGCTGCTGCTGCTGTTGTTGTTGTTGTCGCTTTTGGCGTTGCCGTTGCCGTTGTCGTTGCTGCACCACACCAAGTCAAAGCAATTGTTGTAAAATTGTTGCTGCTGTGCCGTTGACTTGCTGCTGCGGCTGCTGCTCTCGCTCCTCTTGTTGTTGTTGCAGTCTAAGAGAAAATCCAAAGCCGTGGGCGTCACAAAATTTGTATCCATCAGATTCAAATGCTCAAAATTGAAGACAAGCGCTTCAGAGTTATAGCTGCCAGCACTATCCAAGCCACTGTCGCTGGCAGATGCTGAGCAGCTGTCACTGTCGCCAGCAATGCCCTCGCCACGACAGCCCAGACCCCCACCACTGCCACAGCCGTTGCTGGCGTCCGCCTCATTTGGCGGAGGTTCGTTGACGGCGCATGTCTCGATCAGCTTGCGCGAAATCTCGTTGATGCTCTCGTCGAGCAGCGTTTCGGCTGCGTTGGCAGCAGCCGCAGTGCCAAAGCAGCTAGCAAACAGATCGTTGGCAATATTCATGCCGCTTAGGATGTCGCCATAGCCCGAGTCGCTCGAGTCGCTGAGATACAATGCCGGAGCTGTTGTTGTTGCTGATGCAGTTGGTGGTGCCGTTGCCGTTGCCGTTGCTGATGTTGATGCTGTGTGGGCGTGACTGCTGCGCTGTGAGCCAATGACGCCCACAATTTCGGCGCGACTGCTGTCGCCGGTGATGGGCGCAAAATGTTCCGTCTCATCGAAATTGTTAGCCATCGTCTGGGAGCAAATCGAGCTGGCGCACGAGCTATCCGAGTGCGTGGACGTTGACGAATTGCTCGAGTTACTTGCGCCCTGCCCGCTGGAGGAGGCATCCGACAGCGAGCGACGCAACGGATAGTCCCACAGTGAACGCAAAGGATCGCAGTCACGGC
Organism: Drosophila navojoa; assembly: GCF_054131105.1. Classification (NCBI taxonomy): domain Eukaryota; kingdom Metazoa; phylum Arthropoda; class Insecta; order Diptera; family Drosophilidae; genus Drosophila; species Drosophila navojoa. Next base: position 14,529,666 of record NC_142890.1, read on the forward strand.
AGAAGCAAACGCCATGGCTATGATCATGCTGCATGCCCCGATCTCTAGCCATGGGCAGCAACTGTGCATAGTTGGCTGCATTAAGGGCCTGATGATGATGATGATGATGGGGATGCACCGATTGCGGATGGGGATGGTGATGTGGATGATGTTGAGGTTGATGTTGATACTGTTGTTGTTGCTGCGGTTGTTGTTGTTGCTGCTGCTGATGCTGCTGCTGCAGTTTCGGCTGTAAGTCCGCATCCATTTTAAGCAAAACTCCATTAGCGGGCTTGCGATCCTTTTTGCGACGCTTGCGTGGCTTTATGATGCGCGGCAGACAAGTGTCCGTCACGGACGACGTTTGCTCCTGGCCAGAGCAATGACTGTTGCTGCCGCTGCTGCTGCTGCTACTGCTGCTGCTGCTGCTGCCATTGCTGCTGTTGTTGTTGTGGTTGCCAATGCTGTTTAGGGTCTTCTGCTGCTCTTGGGCACTGAGCACTGCAGGTGCAGAATTCTGATAGCGCAACATGCGTGATTTGTCCGTCAATTGAAAATTGTTTACGCGCATGGGCAGCTGATAGCTGGCAGCATGCGCCGGCCAGGATTGCGGCGACAACTGTTGGTGGTGCAACGGCACATGATGTTGTTTGATGTTCTGTAGCAGCGGCTGTCCCTGCGCATGCACCGCCAGCTGGGACATGGACTGTGCACCAGCGGCCGGCCACGGCTTGCCCGACTTTCGCAGCAAGCGATGACGCTGCGATGGGGCTAGGTGACTGCAGGCATTCGATATGAGCGGTATGCCGGCGCACTCATTGATGCGCTGCTGATTGACCAGCAGCTGTTGAGGCTGTGGCATCGCCGCTGCTCCTGCACCTGCACCTGCTCCTGCAGATGCATGGTATATGCTATGATGCTGCAGTTGCGCATGCAGATTATAGCAGGCAGCAGGAGCTGTGGGCTGAGCAGCATTCCAAAGCGCGTGCGGCTGTAAAGATTGATGCTGCTGCTGCTGCTGTTGACGTGTGGGAGGCGCGTGGAGCGCGTATCTAGCGAACTGGCAACCGTTTGCGTTTTCTGGTGCACGATAAACGGCCACATGCGATCTCATAATCCTGCCTAGTTCGTATCTCACTTGGTAGCTGCGTCAGTTGTCCTGGTCTACCGTGCGTATCGCACATCACTTGGCCGCGTTTGCAATTTCAACACTTCAATGCATGCAGACGGCCATTGCGAAAAACATTTCCACACGCGGCAACGAAAATTCGCACGAAATGAAAAGCGTATCAAAAGCGAACTGCATAAAAGAAACTGGCACAACTGTTGATCGCCCAGCCAGCAGCAACTGTTGCCGCTGTTGTTGATGGTTTTGTTGCGGCTGTTGCTGTTGTCGAAATTACGAAACACTTGGCGCAGACGCAGCCAGCGACGGGAGCGAGACAAGACGAGACGGCGCGACAGTTTATAAACTCGTTTCGACTACGCTCAACTACAGACTTGAAGCGTCCGCTCGCGAGCCAAGCTTGTGGCAGACTGATGGCAGTGAATTCAATTTCATTCGTGCACGAGCTTTGCCGGCCTAACAGTAAACGCACTTGAAGCCGTTATGCCCGCGCTCACGCTCTCACTCTCCCTATCTTTTACTCTCACACATACACACACAATCTTTGGCGCTTACTCTCTTTTAAGCTCGCAATCTCTCTGTCTCTCGCTCGCACTCTATAAAGCTGCTGTTGCTGCAGCTTCGGGCCAACGTCCAGCAGCTTTGCATGTCGAGGTCATGCAGTGTTGCTTTTGTGCTGCCATTGCTGGTGTTGTATGTTAGTTGCGTTGCATATGATTTTGGCGCTTACATTCAATTAAATTATAATTGATGTCTGCTCATGCTTATGCTATTGCCATTATTATTAAGAAAAAACCATGAGTTTGAACTTTAATTGCCCGATTGAGCGATCGCAAACCGGTTGCGGTTTTGGCCATCCTGTCAACCATGGCTTGCATTACAGAAAAAGAAAATATGATCGATGTGCCGATAATTAAACACTCTAAGTACGAAAATGGCGATACATTGACAAATATTATGTGCATATATTATTGAATTGATCTACAACATAATAAGCAATTATAAACAAATAGTAATACGGCCCCTTGCAATAAATGCGCAACTGATATCAGTACAGGATTTTTTAAGGGGAAGAATCAAAACAAACAATGAGCATATGTTTTGATTCTGTACAAAGCATTATTTGTATATACAGTAAATGATATGTTCCCCTCACATTTTTAATGGAAATAGCATGACAATGTATTTCGGGATATTTATAAGTTATGTATATTGCCGAAAGTGGCGCAACCAATTAAGATTATATCATTAATTTGCTTAAAACTTATTCACCTAAACACCTATACCGCTCTACACTAAATGACTAAAACGAAGTTAAGCAAATTTGTTGTTTATTGCAAACAACAAAAGACGTTAAACTCAATTCATCATTATGAATCAAGATTATATATGTATATAGCTGTAAACGAATCTGTCCTTTAATGGGGTGCTTATGCGATTACACAGTCGTAATACTGTATGAAAGGGTACTCACAAAAATATATATATCGACATTTACAACATAAGAGAACTTTCTCTTTTCGCGAGCCTTTTGTAACTTTCCTTTTTGCCCATATGCTCGCATACACAGACAGGAGGTCGCACAAGCATTCACTCTCTCACACACTCACACGCACCCACACAAATACATTTTTAAATATATAGAAATAGCAGTACTCACATGATAAGTTGTCCAGCATGTGATTCAACAATTTCGTCGTTCCATTTGGCTCATTATAGATATTCATGAACTCCTTTTGCAGGGGATTGCCCATCAGTCCGAGGATGACCAGATGAAACAGCTTGCCAAGTTCATATGGCAGCACTCGCAAAAAGTTATTGTTTAATAACAGCTCTCTGGAAACAGAAACGAATCAAATTAGATTGGTATTCACTTTTATTAAAAAAAATGTGGATGACGCTATCCCACCTCAGCTGTATGAGCTCGCCCAGTTCAGCGGGCAGGCTGCGTAACTTGTTGCTGGACAAGTCAAGTGTACGCAGATTAACCAACATGCCCACATCCGCTGGCAGTCGGAGCAGCTGGTTGTCATTCAGATAGAGGGCTGTCAGATGCTCAAACTCCCACAATGTGGGACTGATATTACGCACGCAACCTGAAAGCAAAGGATTATTAATTATTGAATGATTCTTAATTGATTTTTAAACAATTTTACGTACCTGTTATTTCGAGCCCAGTCCAATTTGTCTTCTTGCCAGCGGCAATATCCTCGGCAGACAGAAATATCTGCTGCCGTCTATTCGCGCTGTCATATTTGTCTTTGTTACGAGACATTTTATAGTAATTGCTTGTTCCTGAATAGTGGAGAAACACGGTCAGTTATTTTTGACACTTGTTGGTTAGGGGAAGTTTCACTATGGCTGTTGTTGTTTTTGTTTTGGTTTCATTTTAGCAAGTTAGGGCTCATGTTAGGAGACAAAACCCGGCTAGGCAACGGCAACGGCAACAAAAATTACGTACATATATGTTTGCATATGCACATATATATAATTTGTTAAATCATTGCTTTTCCCTTGCAGAAAGTGCATTTGTCATTGTGTGAGCAATACATTAAGTGATTCTTGTTTTTAATGGGAGCTGAGTCTCTTAATTATACATCTTTTGGTAGATTGATCAGACTAAATCATCGGACAAACTCTGATGCGTAAGCAAGCCAAATGGCCAGTAACATTAAAATATTTCTATTTGATTTTTCTTATCGGACCCACATTTTTTTCCTGTAAACTGAGCTACGATGAATCATATGCCCTTCTACGATATGGAGCTCGCTTTAAGTCAACTATTTACAAGTAGTTAAAGATCTTTCACACATCTGCAAGGGTATTTAATCTTCGGTAATCCAAAGACAAAAGTCTTATTTTTTTTTTTTTATGAATGTAGAGGAAGGATGTTGAAACAAATCATAACCTTTCATAATAACCGCCTGATGATTTAAGCGTCTCTGCAAAATATTAACAAAGTGATTGAATTATTATTTGTATTAGTAAACGAAAACACAGACAAACATTCGCAAATAAAAATCATACACAGATGTTTAAGAATAAAATGCAAAATGAAACAAAAAAATTCTTTTACGATTTCGAAAGCGCGCGCGCAAAATTCATATCAATTTTTAACTATGTATGTATTTATATATAAATACATACATAAATACATCAAGATGTGCATTAGTATGTATTTATGTAGTGCTAAGGAACAATTCAAATGTCTTTTGGTGGTTAAGGCAATGGATAAATACAATTTCATCACAATGGATAAATACAATTTCATCACAATTTGCAGCTAGGTTAAGGCGGCAAAGCTTCATGTATGTATATATAAATGCATATATACATTATGTACATTTACATATGTACATACATACAAATGTGTATAATGTTCATATCGCGTTTTAGGCAAAAAGACTGCGGATTTGAGTGTGGTAGTGAAGGAGACGCGAATAAATGTAAAATATACCCAGCACTCATTCTTTACCTATGCTTATGTTAGTTCTATCTTGCTTAGTTGATTGAGTTTTATTTCTTGCCGCCTCTTCACTCGCGCCTTCTCATTGAATTACCAAACAATTTTGAATACGGATGATTTTTCTATTTTTTTAGTCTTTTGTTGTTATTCTTGTTCTTTGGTGTATTTTTACAAATGTTGTTATTGACTGAAATGCGCGAAACTATAAATTTTGTACTAAAGCGACGAAATTGCTAATTCTCTTTCTCGTTTTGGGTCGCTTTTTCTTTTTTGCGCGTTTGCCTTCCATTTATTTATTGTGCGATTCGTTTTCATAGTAGCTTCTTGTTTTTGTATACATGTTGGCTTGGAGTTGCCACTTATTGTCCGGAGAGTATATGTATATTGCAAATGGGAAGAAATTGGATATAACTATACATTAAATTTAATATTTAACAATAAGGATTTTGATAGATATTTCAAATATTTTTTTATTTACACAAACAATTTACAACAAACTGATTTAATCAAAACAAAACAAGCACGTATAAACACTCAAAAAAACATCTATATACACACACACACACACATGCACAAAGTTACTGAAAGATGCACCATGCATATGTATACATACAAACACAATAAAATTTCTTATGTGCTTTTCCAGCCACTTTATATGGTTCTGTTTTAAAAATAATATTCTTTCTTTTGCTGGCAACTATTTTTCCTTATATTCGTGACTTAGCTGCGACAAACTTTTCTCTTTTCGCATATCTCTTGCACACGCTCTTTTACACTATGTGACCAAAGCGAAGAAGCAGAAAAACGCGAAACTGCGGTATTAACATATTGATGCGATCGCGGCTCTTAAAGTCTGTGGCTCATAAACTGATCCTATCGTACTATGCTGGTCACACTAAAAAAATATATATAGCTTTAAAGATCCTGTAGTCCAATTAATGGTCAGGTTAAAGAAAGCTCTTAATACTAATTTCCATTATGTGTAACAATAAACTAACATAATAAATGATAAATGATATTTATTTCTTATTAACTTATGTATGTACATACATATACTTTTAATACATTGATATACATAATTATGCAGCACATGTAATCATCCTACTTCGATGCACAGGTGGCTTTAATAAAAAACAAACAAAAGAGCCTTTCCTTCCAGTACTGAATCAAGGCGAGCTGGCTTAGCAAGCACGTCTTTGTAAAGGCCTCTCTCGAATGTTCCATAACCATGAAAGCTGACATTTTCTTTAGATAACAGTTCAGAAAGATAAGAATCTAAATAAGGAACGAAATTTGGAGAATAAATTAAAAAACGACACTTAATAGTATTTGTAAGTGTTGACAAATATGTAGCTTTATTATTACTATTTTTTCGTTTCAAAGGCAACTCTTTTTTAAGTGACGTTTTGACGTTTTAGTATTTTAGTATTTATTAGTATTTTTTGGCTACCCTGTCTAATACAAAATCTAAGCAACTACATTCCATCAGTTTTAACAAACCGAATGATAGAATGGCGCGTTGTTTGTCGGAAGCTTTAATAAAATATCAAAACGCCGAGGAGGCCAAAATCTTAAGCATTGCGGATGAATTGGACGAGCCTAGCAAATCACTAGTGCGCGAATTGTATGAACCGCTTGTAAGTATAAAAATAAATGAGACACATTACTGGAGACGAAATTCTCTACTATTTGTTAATTGCAGAAAATAACAAGCGAGGATTTGTCTCGCGAATACAGTGATTCCGATAAAAGACAATTATGTTTACGCACTAAGGTTCGTGTTAATATGACACTCTTCAACTGTGTATGGGATGCAAAGCGACGCTTGGAAAAAAAAGGACGCCTTGAAAACCGCTCGCAGCGTTTCATCAATGCGATGCTAGTGAAGGCAGTGGCCAAGAAAATGGTATTGCCCTACACCGAAGAGGAGATAGAATATTGTAATTATATAAGACGTTGCCAACTGAAAAAGGAGAACAATCGTAGACTTAATCGATGGAATTTGGAATCTTCGCAAGAGAACGTACTCGATTGCAGCCATCTGAGTCCATCTCTGATGCCTGCGCAAATAGCCAATGAATCGCATCCCAACAGCCAGCAACAATCAGTAGAACTGCAATTGAAATTGCCAGCTACTTTGGAATCACAAAACACCGAATCAACGCTAGGGATTTTAACAAATGGTCCGGAAATGTGGGTTATTGAAGAGTCCCCAGCACCGGAAAATAAATCAGCTTCGGAGATCGTGGAGAGTTTAAGTATGCCAGATCTTGGAGCAGAGACAGATTGGGCCCACGCTGCTGCACAAATCAATACAGAATCCATGACCATTGGCACTCTGGAGTTCGATTTGCCAACTGATAGCCAACCCATCATCTCAAGTTCCGAGAATTACGACAACTTCAATACCCAGGTTCCGGCCACATCCACCCAAACTCAGCCTCAGCCTCAGCAACAGCCTCAATCTCAATGTACTGAACCATTTCTGTAAATTTATTACGATAAGTTAACAAAATTTGATGAAGTTTCCAAAAATCTTAAGAGATATTTATTTTTAAACATTCCCAGGAATATGTTATTGTACGTTTTGAGTATAAAAATGTCCTTAAAACGTCATACATTATATAATATACATATATATTTATTTATTTATTTTAATGCCTTATCCTAGTTAAAATCGCGCCTTGTCTTAAATGTTCTCTATTCTATTTACCAATTGTTGTACAGTAAAAACTTATGCATAAATATATATAAATGTGTGTTACGAAATTAAAATATATATCCTTGCAGTGGATTAATAGTTGTTCTTAGTTTTGGGCCATAAAAATTGTCAATTATTATTATTTTTATTTTATGCTTATGATATGAACATATTTTTGTTACACAACAAATATATTTACACTTACGATATATACAAAATTGTGTTACCGGTTCTATTGGGAGTTAGGGGCAGCCCAAAACGGAATTGCCGGCATTATTATTTCAGGAGCAGTACAAGGATCTGTAGTGGACTTCGACATGCCGAAGGATAACTTATTCGTCAACGGAATTATATACAAAGATTTACATTAACACAACATAAATACAATTAAGCCTAATAGTCGCAATTGCTGGATATCAACTGTACAGGTTGCAATTGATCTAGCAGTCCCGTTGCCGGGACCAGCTACGGTTATGGGAAGTGGTCAAAGATGAACTGTTCCATGAACAGTGATTCCGTATGCTAGTTGGATGAGTTTTCGCCCAGCTCGCTCACAGAGATGTGCATTTTCTCGTCCCCGCTGTCCTCGTCATCGTCCTCCTCCTCCTCCGTTAGCTCCTCATCGTCCTCTTCGGTCAATTCCCCATCTTCCATTTCATCGTCTTCGCCAAAACTATCAGTGGACGCACCGCCAACCACATCGTCACCGCCTAATGTGGGCAGCTGGACAATCGTGGCACCGCCTGGCGCTGCCGTCACAGTTGAGCCCGCAACTGTTGCCGCCACACTGGAGGCGCCGCTGCCATTTGCCGGTGCACCGCTCGTTGGCAACTCAATGGTTACAATGCCGCTCACGGTGTTAATACTTTTGGGTGCATTCATTTTCGGTTCCTGCTTGATGTTCAATTCGATGAGATCGACGCCCGAACGCGTCTTGAAGTGCGTCTTGATGTGCTTGGACAGGTGATCGCTGCGCATGAACTTCTTGTTACACTCGCGGCACTGGAAACGCTTTTCGCCCGTGTGCGTGCGCCGGTGTCGCTGCAGTTCATCCGAGCGCGTAAAGCGCTTGCCACAAAATACCCAGGAGCAAACGAATGGACGCTCGCCCGTATGCCAGCGCAAATGGGCGCGCAGATGTGACGTTTTGCCGTAGACCTTGCTGCAGCCAGGTATGTGACAGATGTGCTGCCGCTTGCGATCCGAATGCTTCTCGCCGTCGGTGCAGTTGGGACAGGTACAGGCGACGCGCTTCAGCCGTGGCTTGATCTCCGGCACCATGCTCTCGCCCACATTGATGTTCACATTGACACTGGTCGCCGACGTCGCAGACGACTGCAATGCTTGCTTCATCAGCTTGGTACGCGCCGGCGTTGTCACTGCCACTACCTGGCCGGCCGAGCTCATGGTTATTTGTGTGCTAGTGCTCGTGCTGCCAATGCTGGACATGGTCAGCTTGGGCGTGTTGCGTATTGTTGCTGGCGTCGCTGGTGGTGGCAAGGCAGTAATCTGTATGGAGGCTGGTATGCTTACGGCGGGCAGACAGTTGCTATTGCTTCCATCAGAATGCTGCTGTTGTTGTTGCTGTTGCTGTGGTGACTGTGGCATTATGAATTTAATTTGTTGTTGCTGCTGTTGTTGTTGCTGCTGCTGTTGTTGCTGCTGCTGCTGCTGCTGTGCTGTTGTGGGCGTTGCATTTGAAATGGTCGTGACACTGCAGGTATCTGGCGGCTCCTGCTTAATGTTTGTGATCAATTGGGTGGGACTCTGTGGCTCCTGCTTGGGTAGCATGGTCAGCGCGGGAGCTGCCGCATTTGTGCTCTGCACGTTCTGCGCCTGATTTCCGATTGCTGTCGTCGTCTGCATGGGCATGGGCAGCTGTGTGAGCACCTGTTGGAAATTGGCCGCCAGATTTGCTGGCAACTGATTCGCCTGTATAATTTGCACCTGCCCCAGGCCGGGTATGTTCTGTATGGGCAATGCCTGCAGATTACTCGACTGCAACTGCATTGCAGCGGCAGCTTGGCTGGCCCGCAGTTGCTGCAACTGTTGCAGCTGCTGTGCTGGTATCACTGTCAGCTGTTGTCCCTGTGCATTCGTAATTGTTATCGGTTGATTCGCTGGCAATTGTCCGCCCGCTTCATTGATGGCATTCAGTAGCTGTTGTTGTTGCTGTTGGTGCTGTTGCTGCAGTGCAACTGCTGCTGCAGCCGCCTGTTGCTGTTGCGTTTGTTGTTGCTGTTGCAGCTGTTGCGCCTGTTGTTGATGTTGCTGTTGCTGCTGCTGCTGTTGTTGTTGCTGCTGAAGCTGAGCTTGTGGCTGAATAAACTGCTGATGCTGCTGCGGATTTTGTATGTGTATAATATTCGCATTCGGAGGCAACTGGGAATAGTTGAGCGCATTCAGTGGTGCCAGTTGTACCTGAATGTGACAAAAACATAATAATATTTAGCCTGATTATTTTTATTAAAGATTTTGTTTGATGCTCACCTGCTGTATTTGTCCATTGGGCGTGACAATCTGTGCAATTTGCGCAAACTGTGGTATAATTTGCATTTGTGCAGCCGCCTGTTGCATGGAGGCAGGCAACGCTTGAATGGATTGCGTGAGATTGGACAGCGTGGGTTGGGTGGCTGCCGTTGCTGGCGCTGCTGCTGCCTGCACTGGCACATGAACAGTCTGGTAGATTGTCTGACCGTTGGCCGTTTGAACAGGTATCTGCACAGCAACGGTTTGCTGCAGCGTTGGTGCCGCCGGCGCTGGCTGTGGAAATTGCAGCAATTGTGGTGCAGAGCCAGGCGCTGCTGTGCGCAGTTGAATATTTTGCAGCGATTGACCATTCTCCAGTTTAATTGTCGTTGGTGTGGCGCCCAGAAGGTTCGTTATGTTGCCCAGAAGCCCATTTGCGGCAGCCACAGAGGCGGGTATTTGTATGTTGGTGCCGGGAATCGTGATGGTTTGTGGTGTTGCCGTTGCTGATGACGCAGCTGACGCCTGATTATGCTGTTGCTGCTGTGACTGTTGTTGTTGCTGCTGCTGCTGCTGGGCTTGTAGAGCGGGCGTAGCGGACTGTTGGGGCTGCTGCTGCTGCTGTTGTTGTTGTTGCAGCTGTTGCTGCAACTGCGGCTGCTGTTGCTGCTGAACAATGTTTGCCAACGGTATTTGTATGTTGGTTCCGGGTATCGTAAACAGCTGTGTCTGGGTGGGATCGTGTGCTTGCAGCGCCTGCGGCGCCCGCACTATTTGACCATTTGGCGTTATAAACGCCTGCTGGCCATTTATGTTCACTGCTTGGGCCGTGGCCAGCTGTGCATTCAGATTGGGTATAAAGATAGCCTCCTGGCCGTCAATATTCACGGTTTGCATGCCCATTGGTTGAACGATTTGAAACATGTTTTGGGGCAGACCAGAGACTGTGGTTGCACCCCCAGCCTGCTGCAGCTGTGCTGCTTGCATGAATTGCGACGGCATCTGATGTATATTTATTATCTGTTGCATTTGTGGTGCGGGCGTGCCTGTGGTCGCATTGCCAACACCGACTGCACCCGCACTGGTTGCTACCTTTGTGGAGGCAGCGGGCGTGGCAGCGGCCGCTTGTCCATTATTATTGTTATTGACCACATTGGCAACGGTTGCGTTAGCGTTTTTATATTGCAGCATTATTGTTTATTGGCTGCTTTACGAATATAGTTATATTTTTAACGTTTTGTGGCCTTTAGCTGCGGAGGCCAGCACAAGTGCATTGGCTATTAAACTTGGACATGTCCATTTTTTCTTGCACGGGGTAGGACTTTTCAGACGACAAGTTCTTTACTTTACACACAATAAAATAGGGACACACATACACAGAAACACATGGGGACGTTATTTACACTGCATTTTGTGAATTTTGCTTGGATTAGAAGCTAATTATACAATAATTAAATTAATTTTTAATTTTGTTTTGACAAACATAAACGCGAAAGAGAGATGAACCGAAAATATCGTCGATGCTATCGATAATTTATGAAAAATCGACGATTAGCTATCGATTATACCCAGTTTATTATAATTATAATTAATACTTATTAATTTTATTTGTACAGGAACAATATAATTTCTAAAAGTCTTTTTTTGTTTTTCAAATAGCAAATAGTCTTTAAGCTAAGCTAAATTTTTCGCACTAAGCATATTGTTGCACTATCCATTATCGTTGCTTAGTTCCGTCTCTAGTTTTCAAGCTTAAACTTATCGATATGCCTTAGCTTCTTATCGTTAGTAATGCATATCTGCGATTACATACACTCCAAGCATACCGATAAGCCATAAAAGGTGGCGATATGGGCAAAGACAACAGCTAAATTAATAGTTTTTAATATCACTCAAATAACGTACAAAACATGGAGGTGGATCAACACACTTTGGCCGATGTGGTGTTCGTGATAGAAAGCAGTGCTATTAATGGAGCCTACTTGAACGAACTGAAAACGAACTACATTTTGCCCACACTGGAACACTTTACACAGGGGTCCATTGATGAACGCGAATTTCTGATTGCCGAACGCTATGCGACCCTCTACGGCATTGTCACATATCGCACCGCCTCGAATCTCCTGGAGCCAGTGTGTACCACATACGGCCCATTTGTGCAGCCCCAGAAGGTGATTGAGACAATTGAACGTCTGCCGCTGGTCGGTGGCGGCATGGAATCGCATGCCCACATGGCCGAGGGATTTGCTGCTGCCCATGGATGTTTCGACGAGATCAGCGAACAGCGCCACATTATGGAGCAGGGCAATATACAGCGCCACTGCATATTGATATGCAACAGTCCGCCTTACCAGATGTCCGTCAATGAATCCTGGAAGTACAAGGGAAAGTCGTGTGAACAGCTGGCGGCCTTATTCAATGAGCGTAAAATCAATTTATCCATCATTGCGCCGCGAAAAATGCCAGTGCTGTTCAAGCTGTTCATAAAGGCCGACGGCGACCAGCCTATAACGACCAAAAACTATGCCAAGAACATTCGGCACTTGGTGCTGCTGAAGGGCTACAGCCTAAAGGAGCGTGCGCCCAGTCCCAACAGCATGTCCGTGGGTGGCTCGGCTGCAGCTCAACATCAAATGGGAGCTCCACAGGCACAGCAAACAGCAGTGCAGGTGATGAACAATAATCCGAATGGCCAACAGCCAGGTCAGGTGCTGAACATGCCAATGGACACAACGCCTGCACAGCAGCAGCAACCGGGTGGTGGACCACAGCAGCAGCAAGTGATGACCATGAATGCGATGCAGCAGCAACAGCAACAGCAACAACAACAGTCCCAACAACAGCCTGGTGTCATGACGCCACAGCAGCAGCAGCAACTGATGCAACAACAGCAACAACAATTTGTTCCCAATCAAATGCAAAATGCAAACTTCCAGACAAACGTTGTACCAGGTCAAAATCGCTGGCTGTATCCCAATCAGCCCGGACAGCGTCCTGCCTTCATGCAAACCCCGGGCAACAATATGCCGTTGCAGCAAGCCCAGAATCCCAATTCGGCCTTGATTTCCCGTATAAATGCGCCACCTAATCAAACGGTCAACTCATTGCAGCAGCAACAGCTGCAACAGCAACAGCAGCAGCAGCAACAACAACGATTGCAAATGATAAACCATCAGCAATTCAATCAGCTGCAGCAGCAACTGGCGCAGCAACAACAACAGCAGCAGCAGCAACAACAGCAGCAGCAACAACAACAACAACAGCAGCAGCAACAGCATCCACAACAGCAGGTGAATCCTAATGCCAATACCAATATGTTGCCAACTGTTGGTAGTGCTGCTAATGTTCCAGCACTGCAGCAGCAGTCAGCGCCACAGCAGCAGCAACTACAACAGCAACAACAGCAGCAGCAGCAGCAACAGCAGCAGCAACAACAACAACAGCAGCAGCAGCAACAACAGCAGCAGCAACAGCCACAAGAGCAATCATCGTTACGTGAAAAAATCTGGACCGGCGTCCTCGAATGGGCGGAGAAGGCCAAAAACGATCAGCAAAAGATTCCTCATTCGCTGCAGTGCACCGTTTGCACTAACATTAAGGATGGCGAGCCTGAGATCAAAGCGGACAATTGGCCGCCCAAGCTACTTATGCAGCTAATGCCAAAGCATCTTGTGGGCAACATTGGAGGTCAGTTTCTCAAGGACTCCAAAATGGTGGTATTTCGTCCAGCGCCAGGCGAGGCTCTCGACGCTTTGGCCAAAATGATGACCACCGGTTATGCTGGCTGCGTTCACTTTTCGGCGCTGCCCAATACGCCCGCCTGCGACATCAAAGTGCTCATCCTGCTATATACGGCCGATCGCAATGCGTTCCTTGGCTTCATACCTAACAATCAGACCATGTTCGTGGAGCGCCTGCGCAAGGTGATACAGCAGAAGCAGTCGCACGGTAATATGCAGCAGCAGCAACAAATGCCGCCGCAGCAGCAAATGCAGCAAATGATGCAGCAGCAGGGCAAATCGCCTATGGAACTGCAACAGCAGCAACAACAGCAACAGCAGCAGCAACAACAAATGCAGCAGGACAATTCGCAGCAGCAACAGCCACATTACAATCAATATGCACAGCTCAATATGCAAATGGGCGGCGCGCCTGGGGGCAATGGAGGTGGCGGCATGCCCATGCAGCCCCAGATGCAAATGAACATGATGCAGCAGCAGCAACAACAGCAGCAGCGCATGCCATTGGGTGTGCCTGTAGCGAATCCCAACCTGCAACAGCAACTGCAACAACAGGTGCCGCAACAGCAACAGCAGCGCATGGTACGTCCTATGCTTGGCAACAACAATCCGGGACTACGGCAGCTACTACAGCATCAAACGCCCGGAAATCAATTTCGTCCCCAAATGGGCGGACAGCCAAATCAGATGGGCGCCGGCGGGCCCATGGTTGGCAATCGCAACTTTGACGATGGCAGCTATGATTTTATGTAAAATTTTAATATGTTCTAGTATATATACATAGATATACATTGTCGTTCAGTATCAGTATCAGTCTACCCCTTCTCCTCAACAAAACTTGTTTGTATATTGTCAAGTCTGTCTCTCCCTCTGGAGCTCTTCTCTCTAAAGACATTGTGTAATCAAAGACTCATATCGACGCATATACATATATCTATTTAATATAAATGATTTTATTTTAGTACGTGCCCATTCAAATACAACTGTATTAAATGCGTCTAAAGCAAATTGGTTTAAAATTCTAAATAGATGAGGTATATTCCGATGGGAATTTGAATGTATGCTTGCCGGTGGATCGCACCGATGGCAGTAGCCCGGCATTAGGTATTATGTTCCAGGACAGCGACAGAGTAACGTTCTTGTTATCCTTTAGACCGTTGCCATCGTCCCAGAAGTAATATTTGGTGTTCATGTTCTTGAAGTCGAGCACTGCATTATCGCCACGAAGAATGATTTTGTCCCAAAGTACAACCTGATTGAGTTGATTCGTTGCTGTTTCATATTCGGCCGTTAAATACAAAAACAATTGCTTCACATTCCAATTAAATATATTTGTTAGATTCGTCTCCAAATCGAACGTAACATATCCAAGATCGTGCTTCTGCCTAGATGCACCGTAATCGGGTACGTTTTTCACTAGCACTCGAACCGTTTTTATATTCGCATCAGTTCTATAATCCAAAAAAACTGTGGATATAAAACAGCAAAACGTTAAGCCGGCTAAAACGCTTAAAGTATAGGCAACCGTTGCATTTCCTCTAGTTAAAACCGTATGCATTTTGTTAAGTTTATTCAAGCAATGCAAGTGGACACGTAGTTTGCGTATGGAAAAGTATTTATGTATGTACGTGTAAGTATCGTTCATCTATCGCCGGGACTGGCGATTACAATCGATAACATCAAACAATTGAACAGCATACTTGAAAATAGTGATAAACGATAGTGATTCACGATAAACTCTAAAACGAACGATACAATTGCTTTCATTTTTATATTACCTGAATTTATTTGTATTTTGACAACTTCGATAAGTTGCTAAAGCTCGTTTATTTTTAAAAAATATATGAGAGCAGTATGCTGTTTATATCAATCAATATTACAGAAAAAATAAAAAAAAAAAAAAAAAAAAATAGAAAACAAAATAATTTACAAACTAATATCATTTCTTAAGTGCTGGTATTTTTTAGTCAATCGAATCGTTTTTGAGACATTTTATGTTCACTTTTACTTAAACTTATTTTCAATTTATTTAAAATTTTAAAAACTAAACTCAAAGATATTATCCTATAGTTATCCTGAAGAACGCAGATAAAGTATTCCCTTTACGTTACGCATTACGTAGCGTAAGCAATAGGAGCCGACTGATTCATCTCTTACGTTGCCTACTAGTTCAATTCAATATCCGGGAATAATATGGCGATCCGAAACTGTGAATGACAGACTGTGAATTTTATAGTTGCTGAAAATTTTATTTATTGGCCAAAAATTTCAAACGGTAATACGCGAATCTATCGTAAAATTAATGGATAACATATGCCCTATACGCTATGCATGTTTTCATGTTTAAATGCAGTGTTAAATTAGTGAAAAATTGCATCGGAATAGCAGCGAAGAAAAATTTTCCCTTAGTTGCTTAATTTGCCTTCGTCGTCGTCCGCCTGCTATTCCACTTTGGCGTGCGTGTGATTGTGGTTTCGTTCAACTCAGTAGCGTTCTCTCGCTTGTGCACATACTGTGAATGCCGCTGACTGGCTGGTTGGCCATTGTTATCTCGCTTTGGCGCGACATTCGCTCGGTTTCGTTCGCTGTAAAATGTGTAAAGTGATTTTTTGTCTGCGCTCGTTTGGGGCGAAGTCGAAAATGGTTGAAAAAGTTTTATAAATAAAATATTGTAATTTTATATATACATCAATTGTAAATCATTTAAAATGCAGCGCGATCCTTGCATTTATTTTGTGTACATGCTACGATTATATAAAGCAGAAAACCACGCTATGTCAGCATCTAATCTGCCAATTGCGCATCGATTGGTCAACCACAAGGATAATCTTATATCTTTTATAGATATATTTTAAAATAATTTGTGCTTTTCCTCGACTATCTGCGGGTTTCTAATTTTTTTTATTATGTTACCATCGTGAATTGAGCAAACGGAAAATTAAATGAGTGTATGTATGTATGTATATATGATTATATACTACATATGTACAACGGCGAACGAATGAGTGTGCAATGCTGAAGAAGTGAAAGAATGCGCAGCGTTGCCATACGGTCGCGATCTCCCTATGCATGTGCATGAGAGTGTGTGCGGATGTGTGTATGAATGTGAATGTGCTTGTGTGTGTGCCTTTATATATTCACATATATATGTCTAATCTACCTCAATTCCTTAACAAAATCGATAAAAACGCAGCACGCTTTGTCTAAGAATATTACAAAATTACACGAAGTTGTGTTTGGCGTTTTTGTCAATGGCAAAAAGTAAAAAAAATATATAAAAAACCTGAAAATGTCAAATTCATTGAAGTAATTTATTATTTAATATTTTGTTAAAAATTCGTATTTGTACACGACAAGCACGCGTGAATTAATTTCAAAGGGAGCCCAATCGAGACTAAAATGAATAATGATGCGAAAAATCATGATGGCGATGACTTGAACTTGAATTTAAATAGCGTGGGTCCTGCGTATTTAAACAAAAACAAAGCAAAGACAACTGCAAAACCAACAGCAGCAGCAACAACAACAAGAACAACAACATCAAGTGCAGCAGCAACAACAACAGTAACAGTAGCAACACAAGTTAAAGCTAACAGCGCTGCAACTGCACAACGAATCGCAGCAGCAAAGAATAACAGCAACAACAACGTCAGACAGGTGAATTGTACCGGTCCGCGAATAGCAGCCGCCCGAACCTCTATAGCGGCTGCGCTCATTGCGAACAACATCAAGAATACGAACACCAACGCCAACAATAACAACAACGGCAGTAGCAGCAACAATAGCAAGAAGAAGCATGAGACGGCGCCTGTTGTTGCCAAGGATCTGACTAAGGCTACAACTGCAGCGACTGCAGCTGAGCTGTCCAAACTGAAGAGCAGCAACAACAACAGCAACCCTAGTGTCAGGTTAAAAGTGAACAGCAACAAAAGCAGCGCGTTAGCCACAGCCACTGCCACTGCCAACAATACTAACAACAACAACAACAACAATAATAATAACACCAGCAAAATGTCGAAAACGGCTGCCAGCAAAACAAACGCGCAAAGCGATGCGGCTGCAGCTGCGGCTGCATTTGTTACAGCTGGCACCACAACCACAGCTACAGCCACGCCTATGCCCGCCACTACAGCAACAATAGCAACCACAACAACAATAACAGCAGCAACAACAAGTGAAACGGCAACAATAAATGCGCCCATAGCAGCCGCTGTCGCTGCAAAATTTCGAGCGGCCATCGCCTCAGCGCCCGCTCCAGCACCTGCGCCCGCTTCCACGCCCAGCAGCTCCAAGAAGACGCGCGCTGCATATGCGGCGATCAAGCGGCAGGTAGTCATGCAGCAGCAGCAACAACAGCAGCAAGCGCCTTCGACTGGGGCACTTAGCTCAGCCGCTAGCAGCAAGGACTCTGCGCATTTGAAATTTGCAGCGACGACGTTGCTTATGGGAGCCGCTGCAGCTGCGGCGGATAGCAATGCCGGCGCTGGCGCTGCTGTAGGACTTGGTCTGACGCCGCAGACGAGCAGTTCGAAATCCACAGCTGTGGCTGTGCTCAAGAAGCTGAATCCTTCATTGGGCGCCATATCGAATGCCGCTGCCGCTGCTGCCGCCGCAGCAGCCGCTGCGAATCGAACGGCAGCCGCCGCCGCCTCGTCGTCGGCATCGTCCAACTCCTCGCCACTGTCGTCGTCGGTAGGCATTGTGAATGCTTTCTCCTCAGCCTTGCAGAACATCATCACGGATACGGATACGGATACCGAGTTCTATCCCCAGCCTGCCACCACAGATCTTTCCGAATCCGAGGAGGAGTCTGTCTCAGAGGTGAGTCTATGTGAAGCATCACAAAAGTATTTTATATATGTATATTATATCCTGCTGATAACTGAACTCAATTATTTGTTATTTATTGATTTGTGTGTATATGTGAAATCGTTGCTATTTTGATTTTAAGATGAAGGTTCAGTAAGTTGTTTAAACCAGCAACCAATTTAACGAGCTCAAAATCAATTATAGAACAGCTGATTTAGAGCGAAACTGAGATCACAAGTCTTATCCGTTACAAAATTTATAATCACTTATGATATTTTAATATTGTTTTCATTTAAGTTTAACCAAGTCAAATATACTATTGGCTAGGGCAAATAGAACACGTCATGAATTTACAGTTTATCATATTCATTTGTGATAAGATTAAATACCTTAATACAAGCTTCTTTGAATCTTTTAATATTTAAAACAATTCAGTTTTGGAAAATATTTAAATATTTACATTTCTTCTTGTCTACACAGAAATTTATTGGCTTATTTGATATATTAATATAATATCATAATATATGTACGTTCTAGTAATTTCCTATAGGTGCTATGCTAGCCTATTCTCGCATTTATACAACTATAAAACTTCTAATCTCTTCGAATTAAGTCCGCCTTCCGATCTCTTTCTCTCTCTCTCTTTTATCTTTGTTAATGGTGTAAAACCCGTTTCAAGTAACAATTCGGTATGACTCGATTTTAGACGTTTTCTTCGCTGTGCGATGCTTTGTGAATTATATTCGTTTATTCGTATTTTGTGTAAATACATACATACAAAAATCAGCTGTGCAGCTGCTGGTTTGTATTTGTGTTTGTGTACATTTCTTTGTCTGGCCTTTTGTGGATATAGCACAGCGTGTACATGCACCTATACATATGTACATGCATATATAGATGAAATTGTTGCCCACTTAGCCCAAAGGTCATTAGCCAATTCTTTAGGATTTTAAAATGAAACGCTTCTATAAAAATATTCGTTTTTCACCGTCTCGCAGTACTTTATTAATGAACTACATTCAGCATTGGTGTTGTTTTATATGCCGTTTAGTGGTGAACATCGCGTTGCGGCTGCAGGTTAATTTGACAGCGTTTAAATAGTCTGGCAACACCAAGCGACTGATGTTTTTGTTGTTTTTGGCGAGTGAAATCGTGTGTAAGAGCAATGGTGCAAAACTGCAAAAAATAAATAAAATAAACAAGAAAAAAAAAAACAATACAAGACACTTTAATAAAAATAAATAATATATGGTTAGGAGGTATGCTTATAAAATACTATTTATATCCAAAACTTTTTGCGGAAGGTCAATATATAATTTGTAGATGTAACTTGCAAAATATTTATGTAAATATTTATAATTTCCGTAAAAAAAATACATACGCACAGACGATTCACACGTTGCATACATATCTACATTCAGACACACTCACGCACTCCAACGCCCGAAACAATCTGAAGAAAAAAAACGCACGAGAAACAAAAAAAAAAGCATGTCGTGGCAGAGACGGCGATTGAACTCGTTTAGGTTCTCTTTATATACATACATATGTACATACTTATATTCTGTAAATACTTTACGTGTGTTATTTATTTGTATGTAAATAATACTATGTAACTAGCGTTGTATTGATCATTAAAGGTGACGTCCAATAATTATTGTCACTTGAACATACATACATATACTGTTTAGGCATGTATGTATGTATGTAGGTTCGGTTCATAAAGCACGGTTTCCCCTTAATTTTTAACTTTTTCAGTATATGTATATGTACATATGTATGTATGTACAAATACTTAGTATATAATATACATATATATATATATATATACATAAACATATGTATATGCTACGCAGTGCACTGAATGGAAATGACTCATGCGATTTTTAAAATTCCAAAGAAACCGTTTCCTTGCCTCACCCCTTTGACTTGCAAATTTGTAATAAAAAACCAGCAAGCTGGCCAGCATACGCACACGCACACACGTACATACACACAGGCCAATACAAGCATTTAATTTCGCATGAGTATTGGCGTTTAAAGTGCAAAATGGAAATGGTAATGAATGAAAGCAAAAAGCACACTGGCAATAATAATTTGTTGGTTTTGTTTTCCTTATTATTTGTGCTGCCACTGCCACATCGAAATCTGGCAACTCTGGTTGTAAGAAGATTCGCCGCATATTTTCAAACTATTTTATGCACATGCATATGTGTATGTAAAGAAGAGAAAGGAAAAGGAAATCGAAATTTCTATTGAACAAAACTTTAGTGTGCGTGCTAGGGTAAATTCAAATTCAATTTAATAGTACGCCTTGTAAATATAATCATATTTCCAGATCTTTGACAATTAAAATAACTCAAAAAATTCTTGTTCTAATTGCATTTAATATCTGTCAACTACTCATATCACCCAAGAATGGTTAAATTGTCATTTTTTGATAATATAATGCGTTGTGCTTCAGTTAAAGATTTGCTACGGCGTGCAAGAACCACCATGGACTTTGTGTTGCAGTCCTTTGCTCAAGTAATATCAATATTTGTGTTTCGTTGCGTTCAACCCAAACAAATATCAAGCCGCCAAGCGTCAATGAAAGATTGTGCTGGTTATTAATTAGCAACATACATGCATTTTCATTCGTTTCAGTTATTTTTATTATTGTACGTCTCTTACGTTTCTCTTTATTTGTAGATCCTATTGGCATTCTTGTGTTTAAGGCCAGATCTCTTGGTAAGTTTCGCGTTATAAGTGCCTTTAAAACAACCATAATCGAAGCGCAGCAGAATTAGTTTGCAATTTATTCATCGATAAGTGCAAATTATTAGCCATACTTACCCCAACTAAACTAAACCAATCAAATTTTAACCAACTGATTTGAAGGCGTAGAGCCAATTGATTGGAAATAATAATTTGGCCAACACAATTTACAATTTACGAACGACATTTATATTTTGGACTTTAAGCAAATGCAAAAACTGGGTTAATTTTAACAATAATAATAATAGTAATTGTAATAATAATACCATCAACAATAATACTACTACTATCACCACTTCGATTCTGTAACAACACACAAAACAACATATTGCTGGCCTTAGACAACAAGAATGTGCTCTTTAAGTGCTCCACTGAATAGTTCTGCCTTTATTACTTCCAGCAATTTTCAGCAACCTTCTTTACTCACCTTTTAACTGATAAGCTCGAATATATATGTTTATATATATTTAATCCGTATAGAACAAACTAATAATACAAATGCTACGTTTGTTTCCAGGATGACATAGCCGAGTCTGATCACGATAGCTGTCCTCATGAGGAGGGCGACGCGCGAGAAGACGATGATGAGACGGAAGAGGAATCTGAGGATTCAGATGAGTCTGAAGGTGATGACGAGGAAGAAGATGAAGAGATTGGTAAGCATATAAAAAAAACCATATGAATTAAATATCAATGTAATATTGTTGACCAATCCACAGACGTACTGCAAGATAACGATGCCGACGATGAGGACATCGACGAAGAGGATGATGAGGAGGATGCGCCAGAGGTAAAGAACTTTTTGCTTGAGCCCAACAACAAGCGGTCGAGCAATCTCACGGCCCTACTGGAGGCAGCCGCTAACGAGAAGGCGCCCGTTCTCCGGCACGCCACGCACGCGATCGACGAGACCAAGCAGGCGCTAACAAAAATGCGCTGTGCCAATAGTCCACGCGACAAGAAGTGAGTAACATCAATAAGACCCATAGATTAACAGCTATCCCATGTGGGATTGTGTGCATACGTTTCCTAAATTGGTGTGTAACTTTCAACTGAAATTTACAGTAGTGCTTTCTCGCGCAGCCTTGTCAACGCCTGCGCGGACAATGATGTGAACACTGTGAAACGGTTGCTGTGCAAAGGCAACTTGAACGAAGCAACTGCGTCCACGGACGAGGGCGAGTCATTGTTGTCGATGGCCTGCTCGGCAGGATACTATGAGTTGGCACAGGTATGTATTAAATATGATAAAAATGAATACACCAATTAAAATATAGACTATAAATATATCATCAGTAGATTTCTTTCAAGCTCCCAAAAGATCTTATATAAACATGTCATGAATTCTAAAAAATTTAAGTTTCTATTAACTAAAAATCTTCCTGACCACGCTGTGTGGCAATATCATTTCTAATGTGTAGTGGCAACATCATATTGAACAGATTTGCAATTTTGTCATCATCAAACTATCGATATTTCGATAAAGTACTAGAAATGGCTGAGCCATAAAAGAAATCTAAATTATTTTAGTATCAAGAAGAACGCGATTTAAGGCTTATATTGAATTTTGTTTTAAGGTATAATCTAAATAACCTAAAAAACTGTAACGCGAGTTAAGACTTATATTGAATTTTGTTTTAAGGTATAATCTAAATAATCTAAAAAACTGTAATTATTGTTTAAAATAGGTTCTGCTAGCTATGTCAGCTGCCCAAGTCGAAGACAAGGGACAAAAAGACTCCACCCCACTAATGGAGGCTGCATCTGCCGGACATTTAGATATTGTTAAGCTGCTGCTTAGTCACAATGCTGATGTAAATGCGCATTGTGCAACTGGTAATACACCGTTAATGTTTGCGTGTGCTGGTGGCCAGGTGGAGGTTGTGAAAGTACTGCTTAAACATGGCGCTAACGTTGAGGAGCAAAACGAAAATGGACACACACCGTTGATGGAGGCTGCGTCTGCGGGTCACGTCGAAGTAGCTAAGGTAATAATTTTGAAACATTGATTTATGCTCATTATATTTAAATTACATGTTTAAAATAGCAAGTGATTAGAATCCGAGATTTGATTATTTTGTGGGCCAGTTTCGAGAATCGAGTTACTGATTCTGAAATTTTGAAACGCAAATATCATGATTTAGTTTGATCTTATCTGATGCATGAATTGTTATTATTGTACTTGTTTGAGTTTTGTTTATACAACGATTAATTCGAAATGATTATATTGCAGGTACTGCTTGAACATGGTGCCGGCATTAACACCCACTCGAATGAGTTTAAGGAAAGTGCGCTCACATTAGCCTGCTATAAGGGTCATCTAGATATGGTACGCTTTCTGTTACAAGCTGGCGCAGATCAGGAGCATAAAACCGATGAGATGCACACAGCACTAATGGAGGCTTCAATGGATGGACACGTAGAGGTGGCGCGCCTATTGTTAGACTCTGGAGCGCAAGTTAACATGCCAACTGATTCATTTGAGTCTCCCCTTACGCTGGCTGCCTGTGGTGGTCATGTGGAGCTTGCAACACTGTTAATTGAGCGCGGTGCCAATATTGAGGAGGTCAACGATGAGGGATACACACCTCTGATGGAGGCGGCACGTGAAGGACATGAGGAAATGGTGGCTCTGTTGCTTGCCAAGGGAGCCAATATTAATGCCACCACTGAGGAAACTCAGGAAACTGCCCTTACACTTGCCTGTTGTGGTGGTTTTAGTGAAGTGGCCGCTTTCCTAATAAACGGAGGCGCTAATTTAGAGCTAGGCGCCTCCACGCCCCTAATGGAAGCCGCACAGGAAGGTCACACAGATTTGGTACGATTCTTGCTGCAGAACAAGGCAAACGTTCATGCGGAGACGCAAACCGGAGATACAGCATTAACTCATGCCTGCGAGAACGGGCATACGGATGCTGCCGGTGTGCTCTTATCGTATGGTGCCGAACTGGAGCACGAATCGGAAGGCGGGCGAACACCACTTATGAAGGCTTGTCGTGCTGGTCATTTGTGCACCGTAAAATTCCTTATTCAAAAAGGCGCCAATGTAAACAAGCAGACGACCAGCAATGATCACACTCCGCTTTCGCTGGCGTGTGCTGGTGGGCATCAGTCAGTGGTTGAATTGCTGCTCAAAAACAATGCCAATCCCTTTCACAAGCTCAAGGATAACAGCACTATGCTGATCGAGGCCTCAAAGGGCGGTCACACACGTGTTGTAGAGCTGCTCTTTCGGTACCCCCACATTTCACCCACAGAACTGTCTCCTGGCACAAGCGCGCAGTCAGTTAATCACATGCGTCAACAAAAGTTGCTGCAGCAGCAGATACAGCACCAGATGCAAATGCAACAGTTGAATGCCCCTCCTGGCCTGCACGAGGTGTCCGAGGCAGCACGTGCCAACAACCAGCAACTGTTATATCAGCAGCAATTCACCGGAAATGGCCCTAGCAATATTGTGGCCCTGGGTACTGGTGATTTTCTGGATGCCGGCGAGCTTCAGCTGACGGCGGCCTCTGCTGCTAGCATTGCCGACGCGGCAGCCACAGAGGAATATGTCTCTACAATGGGTGGCGCCAGTGGCGGTGGCATTGATTTGACCACGCTGAGCGCACAACAGCAGGAGGGCCTTATTGCCAAATCACGGCTGTTTCACTTGCAGCCGGGATTTGAGCAACATCAGCAAACGACACTGCCGCCAACTGGTGCCCAGTTAGTGCCTTGCAAGCACTATGACATGGATCACATCAACTCCCTAACACCTCCACAAAAGGCTCCACCAGCGCCACCTGTTCTTATGCACACCGTTTGCCAACAACCCGTACTGCAGCAGCAACAACAACAGCAACCAAAGCTCAAGGGACTTGGGTCGCGCAAGAATCGTCAGCAAGCTTTAAGCGAGAAGACAACTGACTCGCCACTGGAAGGAATTGATTTGCCGCAGGAGCAGATACGCTCCCAACCGCTGGGCGAAGACGAGAAGCAACAACAGCAGCAGATATCCTGTTCTGCAGATGAACTGCGTTTGCAGAGAAGGCGAGGCTTCGATACGCCCGGCGATGGTAACGATGGCAGCGATGCAGCATTGGAAACAAGTCAAAAAGGTAAATGCACACGGACATACGCCACAATTACCATATGCTCAACAATCTATATATTTTTTAGTTGCCGCAGCCAGTGATAGCAATCAGAATTCACTAACTGCAAGCGAAAACGGCTCTCAAATTCCAGCGGTAAGAAAGAGATGATTTATAATTGTGTTCATTATTAATGTGTGCAATGTTTTTATTCCAGCAGCTCAATACCAGTGGCTCTAGCGCCATCACCCACTCCTCGGAAGTGCTGCAGAGCACCGCAATTAGCGATCGACCCAAGGTCAAAGCCAGCAATAAGAACAATCGTAAGCAGGCGGCCACATTGGCAGCGCGGGTGTCTACAGCAACTGGACAGCAGGGCCAGAATCAAATGGTCTCCTTCTTCAACAATTTGGTAAGCATTTGTACATACATTTAATTATTCGGTATCATGTCAATCGAAGCCAACAAAAACAAAAACAAATTGATCGTTTTTGAAAATTGATTGTGGCTTAGTTTATTTTTTGTTTTCATACAAATTACATGTTGCTTAAAAACTTACACTTACCCAATGAAATCTTTCTATAAATAATAGCAATTGCAACAGCAAAAGGAACTTCAATTGCAACAACAAATGCAGCAGACGCAGCTCAAATTCCAGCAACATCTGCAGTTGCATCATCATCAGCAGCGCGCCGCGTCTCTTGTGGACTACTCAAATTCTCCGGCCTCACCGATGGCTTCCCCAACCGGATGTGGCGGCAACAGCTTTGCCGAACAGCAACCGCCCATGGAAGGTGCCAGCAGTGAAGTGCTGCATCAAAAGTCTGCCATGGAGGACTTTCGAGGTCTGCTTGAAACGGCGGTTAATGAGTCAATGAGCGCTCAATCGTTGGTCCGCTTCAATGACAAACTGGCCAGTGCTTCGCAGTTAAAGTTCTTTAAGGAGGGCTGGCAGATGCACAATTTTTTTGGCGAACAGCCCAAGTCACCTACTGAAACGCCGCCCGAAATGGAGGAGACGATCATGTCGCCAAATATGGAGCGGGTTGAGAACCGGGCTGAAATGAAGAATCTGGCAACACTCTGCTCCGCAGCAGCCATGGCCGCCCAGGTAACAGCGACGAATAAGGAAATCGATGAAATTGTCACCGACATCGAAAGTGAGGAAGGGGAGGCTGACGGCGAAGAAAATACCTTGCCACCGGAACCTATTGAGCTCACGGATACTATAATAGAGGAGGAGGTCGTTGATGATGACGATGATGATGATGAAGATGATCCGGACACCCAAAGTGGAGAAATTGATAAGTTGAACTACGATGATGATGATGCAGATGCGGAAGTTGACTACATAGACGAAGATGATGGCAACGATGATGACGACGGAGGCGATGACGACGACGAAGACGATGAGTTCTTCTTGGATGTCAATGTTGCCGTCGGGGATCAGACCGACACCAACTCTAAAAGTGGGACAGCTCTGCGGCCAAAATTGCGCAAAATGTCAACAAGACTGGAGAACTTATCATTATGCGATTTTCGTCAGGATTTGCCCAATTCTGACCTAATACATATGCTGCCCCTTAAGGCCGCGGCCGTCAACAATGCTGCTCTGAACACTCTCCTCCAGCAACAGCTGGCAGCAGCAGTGCATGCCAAGGCCCACAGCCAACAACAGCAGAACGCTGAACAGTGTGGTAAGTGCTAACAAATAATTTCATACAAGAATTGTGTAACGAATTAGAATTGAATTCATGACAACAGATGATGGAACACCTGCGGCTGCAGCTGGGGAGCTGTACGGTGGCCTCGACCATTTTGCCAGTGATGGAGCTGATGGAGGACAATATGAAATAACTGGTGAAATGGAGGACATATTCCTGGTAATGAGACATTGCATATCCAGTGTCTGAAAATATGATGACTAAATCTGTTTTCAACTTGGTATTTTGTAGGAGCTGGCCAGCAATCTGCAATGTCCAGAACTCGCAGAGTTCAGCCTTAATCAGATGTGCAAGGGCAGGTTCTCCGGCCATTGGTCTCAGTCGTCTGGCAAATGGAGTGGACAGGAGCAGCTATTGGCAGCAGCAGCCGCTTCACAGAGCCCACAGATATTGTTAAATGCCGGCGATGCTACAGCGGATGCGCAACAGCAGCGTCAGGCGAATCTCGTTCTCCTGGACTATCCCATCCAGGCTCAGCAAGCACTGCAACAGCGTTTGCTTGACGCTGATGATCTGCAGAATATGCAGGTAAGGCTGCATGATTATGAATGATTAACTATTGAAATTAATATATAGAATATGTTTCATTCTGAACAGCACCAGCAGACATCTGTTGCATTACTACCATTCTCTGCAGACAGTGCCGCAGCTGGTGTTGCCACACAGCAGCAGCAACAGGTTCACTCAACACTGCCCAACAATGCCGAGTTTCAGGTGCAGCATCAACAGCAGCAAGCATCATCGGAAGGTGATCCGGAGTTAAAGCAGCAGTTGCAACAACTGCAGCAGCAACACTCAAATGCACGCATTATTAAAGCCGTTGCAGCGGCAACCGGCCAACAGCAACAGCAACTCCAGCAGCCTTCTGCCAACTTCGTCTACAATGTGGAGAGCGGGGACAAAAACGCACCGCCAGTTCAGTTCTTGTTCCAGCTACCGCCGGTCATGACACATCAACCGCAGCAGCAACAACAACAGCCACAACAGCAGCAGCAACAGCAGCCTCCGATATCTGAGCAACCAACAGATCTTCAGATGCATCAACAGCAGTTACTGCAATGTGACCAAAAGCAACAGCATATGTTCCAGCAACGCGCCGATCGATTAATCCAGCAGCAACAGCAGCGACCGCCCACACAAAACGAATTGGAGCAGGTGGCGCAAGAGTTGCTGCTGCAGCAGCGGCAATCACCTGCCGTCGGTTCAGTTGCTGGAGTCCAGGCGATGCCCATAACACAGAGCCTAAAGCAGAAGCACTTAAATTTGCAAGAGCAGCTCTTGATGCATCCACCACCACAAATGCAGGCACCCACGTGTGTGCAGCACCAGGTATGTGTCCCTAAACTAGGATTCTCTTGATCCATTATAATAAATGTATTCGCTCGAATTTACAGGTGTCCACACAGACTCATGCAGGCTCTGTTATTGTGCCCCAGCAATTCACTCAATTTGCACTTCAACAACAGCAACAACAGCAGCAACAGCAAGCCCCACAACAGCAGCAGCAGCAGCAAAATGAGCTATCAATTTGGCCAATGTCCACGCCCAATGCACCGGCAGTGGGTGCAGCAACTGGTGCAACCAAATCAATGCCCGGGGGCATTGCCAAGAAGGCAATTGACAAGCAATCTCGAAAGGATCGACGCTGTTCCGGATTTCGTCAAACACCAGCTGGTAGTCAAGGTAAATATCGTATAAGGCTATTTGCTAACCACTGCCAAGACACTCTGTTAATTGTACAATATTCTCTTGATCGAACAGTCAACACTAATCAACATCAGCAGCCGGTGACAACAGCAACGGCGGCGGCAGCAGCTGCAGCAGCAGCAGCGGCGGCAGCCCAGCAACAGGCACAACTACAAAATCAACTGGCTGTTGCTGCCGCTGCAGCCGTCGATAAAACTATTGAGATCGACTCGGAAACGGAGTCCAATCATGATACGGCTTTAACGCTGGCTTGCGCTGGTGGACATGAGGAGTTGGTTGAGCTGCTGATCAGTCGAGGTGCGAATATCGAGCATCGCGACAAGAAGGGTTTCACGCCTCTGATACTGGCCGCCACCGCGGGTCACGAGAAGGTCGTGGAAATTCTGCTCAAGAATAATGCAGAGTTGGAAGCGCAATCTGAACGCACCAAGGACACACCGTTATCATTGGCGTGCTCGGGTGGACGGTATGAGGTTGTCGAGCTGCTGCTAGGCGTTGGCTCAAATAAGGAGCATCGCAATGTATCGGACTATACGCCACTGAGTTTGGCCGCCAGCGGCGGATATGTGAATATTATTAAGCTGCTGCTCAATCACGGCGCCGAGATCAATTCCCGTACTGGCAGCAAACTGGGAATTTCGCCGCTAATGTTGGCTGCCATGAATGGGCATACGGCAGCAGTTAAGCTTCTTCTGGATCAGGGATCTGATATCAACGCACAGATTGAGACAAATCGCAATACAGCCCTCACGCTCGCCTGCTTCCAAGGGCGTCATGAGGTTGTCAGTTTACTGCTCGATCGTCGCGCAAATGTCGAGCATCGAGCTAAGACCGGCCTAACGCCCCTCATGGAGGCCGCATCTGGTGGCTACATTGAGGTGGGGCGTGTACTGCTTGATAAAGGAGCCGATGTGAACGCGGCGCCAGTGCCCACGTCTAGGGATACGGCACTCACTATTGCCGCCGACAAGGGACACCAAAAGTTTGTGGAACTGTTGTTGTCGCGTGGTGCCAGTGTGGAGGTGAAGAACAAGAAGGGCAATTCGCCTTTATGGCTGGCAGCACACGGTGGTCACTTGAGTGTGGTAGAGCTGCTGTACAATCACAATGCAGACATTGATTCCCAGGACAATCGACGCGTTTCCTGTCTGATGGCCGCTTACCGCAAAGGTCACACAAAGATTGTGAAATGGATGGTACAGTACGTGTCCCAGTTTCCGTCGGACCAGGAAATGATCCGCTTCATCGGCACCATTAGCGACAAGGAGCTGATTGAGAAATGCTACGATTGTATGAAAATACTGCGAGCCGCCAAAGAAGCACAGGCGGTCAAGGCTAACAAGAATGCATCCATATTGCTGGAAGAGCTCGACCTGGAGCGTACGCGCGAGGAGAGTCGCAAGGCGGCCGCTGCTCGTCGTCGTGAGCGCAAAAAGAAGAAGAAAATGGAAAAGAAAGAGGAGAAACGACGCCAACAGCAGGTCAGCAATGGACCGAACGCCGGAGACGACGATCAGCAAGGCGACGACGACGATGCCAGCGACAATGAAAAGGACGACGACACTGACAAGGAGGATGATGATGAGGAAGCGCCGCCTGCACGCGAAGAAGGCGATTCAGGCATTGATCAGGGCTCCTGCTCCAGTGGCGATACAAAAGCCGCACGTGTCACGTCTAGCCAGGCGGACACTGCCAATGTCAACGGTGGCAGTGGCAACACCTCAGCCAAAAAGACTAAAAAGCAACAGCAGAAAAACAAATCCCAACAACAAATTCCACCCAACAACGAAGCAGCCGCCTCAACTCCAGCCGTGGCACCAGTGGCGTCTACGCCCAACGCAAAGAATGGCGCTGCGATTAAAAAGGCGACCACTACGGAAAGCTCCAAAGTGCCCTCCGGTGGCAGTCAGCCATCAGCTGGTCAGCAAGTAAAGCGCCAGGCGGATACCAAAAAGGAGGAACCCGCTGTCACAACAGCAGCAGCAGCAACCTTACCTGCAGCAGCTATTCCTACTGCCAATAGTAGCAAGAAAGCGGCCAAGGAAACGGGTAGCAACAAGCGAGAGAAGGAAAATCTGGCACCGAAGGAGACAATACCAGCGCCAAAGCCCCAAACACCTGGATCGGGCAGCAAGCTGCTGCCGGTTAGCAATGAGTCCGTCAGCAACATTGCAACTCGGAAGGATGCCGGAAAGTCAGCGGAAGTCAAGTCTGTGTCTGGCTCTGCTCCTCAGGCCAAGCGCAGCGAAATCGACGGCTGGAAGGAGGTTGTGCGGAAGAGCAGCGCTCAGCAAATGACAGTGGTTGGCAGTGCAGCTGGTGGTGCTTCCTCGATTGGAGCTGGCGGCGCTAGCAGCGCCAACCTGACACCGAACAATTCGACAACCAGCGTGAACAGCGGCAGTGTGGGTCAGCACCATCACTCGGTAAGCAGTTCTAGTGCCAGCTCGCTGGCCACCTCCGCGCCAGAGATGACCTGCAAAAAGGTTCAGGTGCCGGTGAATGCCATATCGCGAGTGATTGGACGCGCCGGGAGCAACATCAACGCAATTCGTGCCAAAACGGGCGCTCACATCGAGGTTGAGAAGCAGGGTAAAAATCAGTCGGAGCGCAGCATTACCATTAAGGGCTTGGCCGACGCCACCAAGCAGGCGCATTTGCTGATCGTGTCGCTTATCAAGGATCCCGATGTAGACATCTTGCAGATGTTGCCACGCATCAACAGCAGCATCAAGGCCGGCAACTCAGTGCCACCAGTGAGTGCAACTAGCAGCAGCGGAGCCACTCAAATGTCTGTTGGCACTTGGGATAATCGGACGGCTGCCGCGGCTGTATCGAGCACAACGGCTACGGGTAACTATTCCTCTGCTGCATCCACAACATCCACATCGTCGAGCTCCTCGGCCGGTTCAGCGCCGGCCGTCGCTTATAGTAGCGGTCAGGGTCAAAATGCCAAGCAGTTGCAACAGGCGCCTGCCAGCGGTGCTAAGGCGTCAAGTGCACGCGGTGGTGCATCCAAATCGAATGCCGCAGGCGGCAAAGCGTCCAGCTCAACGCGGGGCCAGAGCAGCCGGGCATACAGTAGTACCCAGCCGCAATCTGCACGTGGAGGTGTATCCACTTCGTCCAGCTCCAATGGCGTGGCTTCCACATCATCTTCGAAAACAAAACAGGAAAATGGCAATTCGCTCAAGTTAATAACTACGTTTACTAATCAGAAGAGCTCCTCGGCTGCAGCACAAGGAAAGTCCACACAAAGCTTTGCCATGAAGGTAGCGCCAGGTGCAGCACAGTCGCCCAAGAAACTGGATGCACCTGGCATCGGTGGGCGCAGCAGTGGTGGTGTGGTTGTTGCGCCCTTCGGGCGTGGCAAGCCTGTGGGCGGCGCAGCTGCAGCTATTTCGCAGCTGGGCAACAGTAACAACAACACATTGGCTGGACCAATTGGCACCTTCAACGTGGCCGATGTGGCCGCAGTTAATGCTGCCGCAGCGGCGGCTGCAGCCAGCAACAGTAACAGCAGCAACAACAATAACAATGCTAGCAACAGCAATGGAAAGCCTCATGTAGTAACGCCTATTGCGCCACCCAGCAAGCGAATCACCTCGCCCGTACCACAGAATCTGCAGCAGCAACAACAGCAACAGCAGCAGCAACAAAACCAGCAGCAACAATTGCCACAGCAGCAGCAGCAGTCGTCTCAACTGCATCAGCTCCAACAACAAGGGCATCAGCAGCCAACTCAAGCGAACAACAACCAACAGAATTTGGTCATCAATACGAACGTATTGAACGATATGATGACCACCGATAGCTTCAGTGCTCAACTGGCTGCGAAACTGTCCAGTGCATATTCCCTGTTCAGCGATTACCAGCAATCGCAGTGGGGTAAACTGGCTGTGGATGGAAATGCTGGCGGTGCTACAGCCGGCACAGGCAATGCTACTGGCTGCGGTTTGAATGCCATGGTGGGCGATGTGTTGCCACAGGCTGATGCCTCCAAGGCGCCGGGCTACAATCGCAACATACTCAGCTCTCCTGTGGGCAGCTCAAAAGCCTCCTCGAATCATTCAACCTCGCCGCCGGTGGGCAATGCAGCGATGCCAATGCAACAGCAGCCTCCGAGCAGCCAACAGAGCGTGCAGCAGGCACTCAACATAATCACCAGTGGAGCTGGGGTCAGCGCAACAGCAGCCAGATCACCATTGGTGGCCGAGCCTACAGCAGGCGCCAACGGAGTTGCTTCATCTGGAGTGGTAACTGTCAATGGCACCCAGAGTCACGGAGATAGCACCAACGCGGCAGCCGCTCACTCACCTGGCGTCATCAAGCCCCCAACAGCACCAATTCAGAGGCCTTCGATCCCTATGCAAATGCAATCCGCACCAGAGTCTGCATCTGGCAGCAATTTTGGAACGGTGCCCGCTTTAGCAGCAGCAGCTGCAATTGCCAATGCAGCAATGATTGATCGCCAGGTCCAGGATATGCAGCGTCTGCAGCGTCTTTATGACAAAGTGGGGACGCCTCAGCAGCCGCATAACTATCCAATGGAACCTTCAAGTCTCCACCATATGGTCGATGGCATCATGCGACTGAATCCGCGAGCAACTGTCTTCGGTCAAGGCAACAAGGCGCCGCCACAGCAACAACCTAGTGGCAACAATCAGGCGCCAAGCGCGCAACAGTCCAATATGTTTGCCAATCAGGGCCGGCAGGCGCCTGGCGCACGCCAGCAGCCCGTGGGCGGTGCAGCTGCTGTGGCACAGCAGCGGTGGTATGGTGGCGCCTTAGAGTATCCAGCTTACAGTGGACGCGACATGCTGCATTTGGAGAATGGCGGCGGCCTAGCCGGCTTGAGCTCACCATCTGCCATGTCACCCAACCATGATGACATACGCAAGATGCCGCGCCCCATTGGCACCGAGCGCGCAGCAGCCTCCTGGAAGTATAACAACTACAATGTGGCCGCCACTGCGCTTAACATGGATGAGGCTTTGGTAAATATGCATGTGCCATGGGCGAATGAGCACAAGGCGCAGCCACCAGGCTTACAGCAGCAACAGCAACCGCAGCAACCACCCAATTGGCTGAAGCAGCCATATAGGCCATACAACAATGGGCCCTATCCGCAGCACGAGCCGATGAACGTAAGATATTCTTCACAAACAAAGAAATACCAAAACAATAAATATTTTTAAATTAATTTTTGCCCACATTTAGATGCCTATGGACTATCACAACATGCAGCAGCAGCCGCCACCGCCACCTCCGCAGCAGCAACAACAGCATGTGAATCTAATACCGCCGTCGTACGTCTTTCAGCATTTCGCTCACGGCGCTGACGATGTGTCCTCACATTTGCCCAACAAAGTGGAGCCTTGGGAACACCATGATAAACACGTAAGTGTAATCAACCTAAGCCAACCAATTTCATTCTGATCGGGTTTCTGTATATTTATATATATACAGCAGCCCTGGGCAAACTATACCACGAACTGGTCAAACTGATGCGCCAGCGAAAAGGATGCAGCGGCCAGTGAATGGACATCGGGCTAGCATGCTGCAACGAACTGTGTCAGATCGGATTGTATCTGATCAAATCTTATCGGATTGGACTATATATAAAACAAGGAAAAGTCGTTGCCAATACACATGAAAGGAAAGCACAGCAATATAATACCGGGCAAAGTCGTCGTGAAAATGTAAATGCCAATTGTTGGCTCGATTGTCTTTTCACATTTTCTGGGCGCCTTCACGGAAAGAAACACTTCATACTCTCACTATATACAGAACACATACACGTACAACTACACGCCCCCACACATAGGTATACACACAATTACACATAAACACAAATTAATAATCAGCTGACTTTCAAATTCAGTGAAGCATAGAAAACCCTTGGCCTCGTTAATTACTAGTTTACAATTTAAGTTTTCATTACCTCGAGCAACTATTTAAATTTACAGGTAACTTAATTTGGCAAAAAAAAAAAAAAAACGTACGATTAGAACAACAAGAACAACCGGCTCATAATAACCCCCTCCTGCCTTTATATAGACACACACACACACTCTCTCTCTCGCATACACTCGCAGATCAGGCTCGTACATCTACTGAATACACGCACGAAAATATATATATGTATATATATATAAATATGTATATGTATAAAGATATATATATGTATATATGTATATATATATATACATCCGATAAACAAAAATCATAGAAAAATTATATATTATTTATTTTAAATGTAATTTGAATAATTTGATATTCCTTGAAGTAAACAAATGTATAACTTATATTATTTCGTGTGTCCAAGCTCTAAATTGGTCGAAAAAAATGTGATGAAGATAAGGCCAACACACATTTAATTTTAAGCTAGTACTACTCAGTCATATGAAATGAAAATTAAAATTAAAATGAAATTTGAGAAATTTGAACACATATAGCGAGCATCTACACAAACACACCCTTACACATACATGTGGAATATACATAAATACATGCCTAGTTAATATTATATAATAAAATCATCTCGTTTTGAATTACTAAACAGTAAATCTAGGCGCGCACTTTCTTTGTTTTAAAAAAAGTCAACTTCTTGATAAGGCGACAGGTTGAACTTGTTGTTAGGTCCTAGTTAGAGCCGCAGACTGCGTAAAAAAATGAAAAACGATACTAAAAGCAATAAGATACGCTTGCAGCAACAATAACAGCAAAATTACTTAAATGCTATAAATTACACATGCACAAGCATTAAACAGATTAAACAGATACTTACAACTACCTACACTAAACTGTTAAAACATTTTGCGAAAATTCTACGAAAAAAAAAAAAATTAAGCAAATACATAAACAATTACTTACGTGTTTAGCTAAGAACAAATTACACACATATACACACACATAAAACTTACACACCTTTATACAAAGGGAGAAACCCAAAATTTTAGATATGTTCTTTTGTTTGTATGACATTTTGTGTTGTAATTTTGGAGTATTCTTTGGTTCTCGTCAGATTGCATAGGGAACGGATACTAAAAATGTAGCTAGTAGAAATTCAAATTGCTTAATTAACTTAACGTAAAACAAACAAAGGCATACAATTTAATATTCCATTTAAAGAAAGATAAAAACAAAAACAATCTACTTTTCAAATGCATAAACGACGTAAAAGATTAATGGCTTGCCGACTTTTAAATGCTTATCCGACACACACTACGAGTAGAAGGTCTTAGAGATAGAGCACAACAATACATAGCATAGAATGTGTTTCCACAAATAATACAAAAGAAAGAACAACAAAAACCACAAAATATGTAAAAATACACTTGATAAACAAACGAAAACAAAAACAAATACTTGATGAATGATGATGAGCAACGCGGTCGCTGATTGTCCAAAACCGTGCCGTGTTGCAATAATTGCTTTGTAAAATGAATAATATATATCTATAATATATATAAAATATATATATACACACATATATATATGTATTCAAAGACAAACCACATACGCGTATACATATGTGTGCGTATGTAAACAAGTTTGCGCTACATTGCCTATACACTTGCATACAAACACAGACAATTGAAACAAAAACAAAATGATGAAAACGATGATATGAAATTACCTTTAACTGCGTTAAAGCCTAAATAATCTAATAGAATAAAACAGAAAATAATCGATATAACTTTTTTTTTTGCCTGTTTGGTTTGTTTTGTTTCAAACATTGTTTTAGCTGCAAGCAAATTATGTAATGAATGCAAAATGCAAGGATTCGTTGATGAAAAACAAACAAAAATGTCACACACCGCACCCATAAATACATATGCATACATATGAACACAAACACTGACACACACGTACACACTAGACGGATCATAAAATTAAAAAATGAAATCAAGCAAAGCTGAGTAAATAGCTGCTTGTGCCGAAAACAGCCGTTATTTAGATTCTTTATCGACAGCAAAGCAGAATAATATAGATTTTTTTCATGCGAAAAAAAATATGAAAAATGAAATTCATAGATTTATTAATTTAAAATTTAAAAATACACACAAAGTACTTCAAATATGAATTATTTTGAAGTATGCATGCAGAAAACAAAAACTAAAAATAAAATTAAAAAAAAAACTACATACATATATGATATACATACATACTATACGGATTATTATTACTCTTATAATTATTATTGTATTGAAGGAAAAATATAAGAACATTAAACAGCATAAATAAAAAATACTTGATTTTTTTTTTGTTTTTCGGGGTTTGTGACCATTTATTATGACTTTTAGAAAGTTTTGAACAGTTAAATTGTCATTAACGGGAGCTGCTTATACGAATGGCTCAATTGTGAACTCAACCACTGAACAGGGAGTTGTTAACTCGAAGGCCTGAAGCACGCTCGGATGCAGCACTCCAATTCTGCCGATGACGGCGTCGTTGTACATGACATTCGCGCATCGCCCGGGGAAGTAGCTGGGATCTGTTCCGAGCAAATGGTATTAGTTAGTTTCTGAGCATCGAATTTCTGTTCAACTCTCACCTTCAGTTGCCTGGAGATAGTAGCCCTTGTCGGCGCCGCCCGTCTTCCAGGGCACAGAGAGCACCTGCATGACACGATCCAACAGCCCGTGAACCACCTCAAATCCGGCGCTCTTGTTGCAGTTAACCGCACACAGGCGTCGCTCGTTGCGAGCACCAACCTCTGCACCTTCGTCAGCCAGCACCACATCGCTAATCTCGAATAGTTTCATTGGCAGCGGCATCTTACGATTTGCCACCAGAGTTTTTAACAAGCCCGGCAGCAAGGTGGTGCGCACCACTTGGAATTCCAATGTCTTGGGGTTACCTATATGGACAGCAGGCAAGGCTTCGATCTTTTTGTTCAGCTTGAGCGCTATGTCGTCACGTGAGCAAAGCGTGAAAGTGAGCGCCTCTGTGAAGCCAGACTGTGCCACCTGTTCGCGCAGCTGCTCCGTTAGTTTGTTAAGTGGAAACTGTTTGGCGATTTGCATAAAGGCTGGCAATGATTTTTTGATGTTATTGTAGCCAAAGGCAATGGCAATGTCCTCGTAGACGTCGCAGGCATGTATGACATCATGACGCGTTGGTGGAATCTTCACGTTTAGTGAGTCGCCATCCTTGGCATCGACCTCGGTTTCCAGATACATACGTGTCAGCATGTCCGCCAGCTTGTTGGCCGGTTCGTTGATGCCAATGTATGCATTGGCTCGCTTCACTGATACACGCTCTGTGCGCACGGCCAGCTCTGGATAAGAAATGATGGTACCATCAGTTTGTACCACATCACATGGCTCGACAGTGAACTTCTTAGCGCAGTGCTCGGAAAAGAGGCATACAATAGTGTCCAGCACAACCTTGGCTTTGGTCAAATCTGTGGCAGTGCATTCGATGAACACATTTTTGGTTTTTAGCGAAATTTTCGAGTGATCTCCATTGATAATTGGTGGCAGCGACAGAACTACACGATTGGCATCGTAAATCACTGGGTAAACGGGCGAATCGCGTATGATGGGCAAATATTGTTTCAGCTGTGCATGCGTGGCATAAAAGTCCATGAGTTGAATGCCGTTCAGCTCTTGCGTTTGGTTTAAAGGAACAAATTTGATTTGCTCCGGTGGCAGGGCCTCATAGCTGAAGGGTCCTTTTATGGTGTCCAGATCGTGAGTGCCAATGGCGACCAAAGTACGTTTGCGGCAAATATTCTGATGCAGCTTGTCCTGCAGATCGATAAAGCTATTATAGGAATCCTGCGTAAAGGTAACATTTCGCAGCACTGCGGCCACAGCAAATGGACGAATTTGCGCTGTGGATGGGTTAATTTTCAGCACTTGGCGCTGCGCCGGTTCCACAAACTCAAACTTAGGCGGCTTCACTCTATAGTATTAATTTGATTTATGAATAATAGGGTTTTTGTGTAGTCGTTTTTCTACTCACTTGCCCTGAAAGACTCGCAGAGCCGTAACCAATCCTTCCAAACAAAGCAGATCATACCGATTAGCTGGTATATCAATCCTGTAGATGATTTCCTCACTGGCATCCGCCGCTGCCGCAACATCGCCTTGCTCTTTGGTGAGCATTTGCTTCTCTGTTGTCTGCAGCAAATGTTTTGAATGTTGAAATGATATTCATTATTTAGTAGTACACTCCAATTGCTTACCACTTCATCCAGCTCCAGGCCGAAGGCGAAACACAGTTCTTGGAACTCATCATCGGCTAGTGAAAGGACGAAGCATTAACATTGAAAATCCACGTGGACTGCTGCCGGTCAACTTACTGTATTTCTTGCCAAGTGCATCAAATAGCAGATCACGCTTAACTCCAATTGTTGGCATTGTGATAATTTAAATAAATTACAGATAGCTCCTAAGATTTAAAATTTCTTAATTTTATATTTTAAGAAATATTAAAAAGTATATTTGTTTGATTAGAGTGTGTACACACCTAATTTATCAATTTATTGGGAAATGTTATTTAACATAACACGAAAATAACATGAGCGATTGGTGGATTATTTTGAATGATGAAATCATATTTTAAGAATACTGTGTCTTTAAGCACTGGTTGCAAGAATATTTAAGATATATAAATGAAAATATCTATTAGTATAGGAATAGATAGAAAACGTTGTAAATTCTAGAAAAAAGCAAATTTAAACTTAACATTGGGAGTTTATTATTCACAATAGAGATGAACGATATGCACGATTTAATATGATAACTATCGATTCACACTTTTCAATAAAATTAGTATTTTTTCAGTTAATTAAATTTAAAAAATATTTTATATTTAAAAGATTCTGCATTTATAAAAATTGGCACAAGACATTGTGTCATGTTTATTATAAATAATTATTTTTGTACAAAAACGTGTCTTAAACGCCATATGCCACCAGTTTTGGATAACTGCAGAGTTATATTCAGTTGGACGCACGTTGTCAATAAAAAATAAAATAAAAACATGCCACACACTGCGTGTCGTTGTGTTGCTTATATGGATTCCAAATCGACAGAAAAAAGTGTATACTGGTGGCAGCTGTTATTGTCGCCTGGCGCTGCATTTCCAAGCTGTCCACACAAGAAATCGGAAGTAAAAAGCGTCCCACTTTTTTAGCACTCATCTTTTTTTTTTTTATTTTAGACCGAACGCAGTCGGAACGAGGTGTTTAGATAGAACACTGTCGACAAAATACAGCGAAAACTGGATCGATCCCAAGGCAACTTAAGCAATTAAGCAGGCAACGCGACGTCAAGCGAGCTCCTTGGCAGACGCGCGTCAGACTGGTACCAAAAAAAAAAAGTATGTATGTATGTGTATGTATAAACGATAACAAAAAAGTATGAAGCGCGTGTGGCCAAAAAGTTAATGAAGCGTTAAAAAATCAACTTGTGGTCATAAAAAAGCTGCGACCCATTTTAAACAGTTATGAGCTGAGCTGAGCCTTAACGAAGGCGGGGCGACACCATAGAGGATATAAATATATTGTCTATCAGCAACAGTCGTCCAATTATATACTTAGATGAAAGTCAGAAGGAACTCAGAAATGATATAATCAGCCAGAATTTTACAGATTTCCTTCGTCTACGTTTTTCTTTACCTCTAAAATTGGAAAAGAACAAGTTAGTCGGACATCCCCAATGGAATCACAATGGTATTGTATTTTTAAATATGCATTATTGGCTTCAATATATATTTCATTTGTGATCTATTTCCCTCATAAATATGTATTAAATTGAGCATTTTTCCACAGGATTTTCTTTTTTCTCAGTTTTTTGGGCTGTGCCCAAAGGAATAATCAATTTAAAAACGCCTTCAACTGCTCTCTGTTGCATTTTTCATAAGCATGTCCTTGCGCAGAGGCTTTGTGTTTGTTTGTTCAACCCTTGAAGAGATTGATTATTGTTTATATTTGTGCCTCCTGTGTGCATACGAATGCAGTGCAAACATACTCATCGCATCGGATTGTGGCCTGAACGACGCCAACGCCAACGCCAACTCTT
Organism: Drosophila navojoa; assembly: GCF_054131105.1. Classification (NCBI taxonomy): domain Eukaryota; kingdom Metazoa; phylum Arthropoda; class Insecta; order Diptera; family Drosophilidae; genus Drosophila; species Drosophila navojoa. The sequence goes on from NC_142890.1 coordinate 14,570,258, forward strand.
CCATTTGAATTGGGGCAATTAAAGTGTGTGGTACAACTCACGGCTGAATAACTCTATAAACACGTGATAGATGAAAGGCCGGCTGAGCCGATTTTAACTGCGCTGCCCAATAACAACAACAACAACAACAACAATAAGGACAGCAACAACAATAGCAATTAACATTAACCCCTTCGACCTTCGTCGCTTGGCAGCGGGGGCGTTAATTCAGACACGAGTTCTTGGTCAATTTATCAAATAATGCGGCCAATTCCTGGAAAACGAAATAAAGTGATTATCAAGAGAATTGAGAATCGGCCATTATTATTGACCAGCATATTTTTCATCCTTGCTTTTGTCCTGGCATTGCTTTTGTCTCGCGGCATCTCTAATTCGTTTGTAATTATGCTAAATATTAAATTCATAACTTTATGTTCATATATATGGTCTACATATGTATTTAATATTTAAAAATTTAACTGGCATAGATGATGATTATCTGATGATATGCGTTGTAGAATATTTAATATTTCTATATTTCATTAAGCTACTAAAAATGCTGTAAATTAAAATTACGAATAAAATAAATTTTCATACAGCTCTCTGAAATCTCGCCAAAGTAAAAACATGATGGGTTCTTCTCACGCATAAGCCTCTAAAAATTGCCCTAATTGTTGACTAGTTAGTTTTTCACACGTTTGCTCCAGTTACAATTATTTGGCATCCGCCTCTTCCGCTCTTCCGGCAAACATGGCAAAAAATCAGTCGAGGCAAACATAAGATCAATTCATCATGTTGGTAATTGGATGGGAACGTGTAGATTTTCACTGATCTCTTGCCAAACCCTTGTGCTATTACCTGTTCCGCCAGCTGACCATATCTGACCTGCTGCTGTGTGGTCAGATTCATTTGAAATTAACTATATGCCATGTCGGCATTATACGATATCTGCGGTTGAAAATATCAATTTTCATATAATGCAATTGTCACCCAAGGACCTCCGTGTGAACTGTCAACGGGGCTGCACGTATGCTTCTGTCTGCATACGATCAGATCCCGAGAGTCGAAAAAGAAAATCGAAAATAGAGAAAAGGGATGCCTCGATCAAATCAACTTGTAGACTTGTGCTAGGCTTATCTGATGCGCAATTTTTCAATTTCATGAGTTGATGTTGAGAAATGACCCAGCATCGATATCAGTTACAATTTACATTTTATTTTTACACCGTTTGCGCACAGGTAAAAGATAAACATATCAATTACTCAGCATCGAGGCCCGTTGACAGACAAACCGAACTACTGCCACTGCTACCAGCTAAAGCCACTCCTGGATCTAACTCATCGTTTCTCACTTCCGAGAAAGTCATTTCTCACACTGGGCACTGGGATTTGTTTGTGTTTCATTTGGATTTCGATTTCGATTTCAATTTCTTTTGTCTTCTGGCCAGACGTAGTCTCAAGTGTCGCTTTTGGAAAGTGTTGCTACTTTTGACTTCTGGCTAAGTGTTTTGGGCCGCAGACCCTTCAGGTGCCAATGCAGCACCTAACAGCATCTATGGGAAATTATATGAATTATATTAAACGGAGTCCAACAGGGATAAGCGAAATCCTTGAAACCGTTTGAAAGTTTCGCTTTTTATTTTATTTTTATTTTATTTTATACATACACAAATAAATTTTGTTGGTTGTATTCGAGACGCTTGGCAGCAGACGTTACTATAAAAATACCCTGTAAAAATGTTGAGAAATGTAACAACAGAATGTTTATCTTATATAAGTATATGTTTAGATTCATATAAAAATATGCATATTTATAGATATATATAGAGAGATGCAAATCATTTCATTATTCATAAACTCTATTTCCAATAAAAGAGATTAAATTAAAATTGATTTCAGATCGAGTTAAATTCATTTTAGGTTAGTTTCTCAATTACCCACATTGTCGGCTCTGAGAGTCAGTTCAAAAGCCTAATATTTCCACATATGCAGAGCATCTGGATAGTGGTGCATTGCCGAGTGTTCTCGCTTGCTGTTTAACTGCGATTGTTACCCTAATTTTGAGTCGTCTTTAAAAATGAAACGGTCTGATCGCCAGCCTGACCGCTGGGCCCGGCCCAGCCATTGGCAGCAGATCCAACCACGCGTTGGATCGCCCGTAATGGCACAATCAGAATAGCTAGGCTGCGGCGCGGCGCACGCGTGTCATTCCTGGGCAGCAATCAAAGTGATGGGAAAATTGCGTTTGGGTTCAACAGGTTCGCTTGGCTGTGCATGATTTTTGTTTTTGTTTGCCCAAAGGTTAAACGTGCGAATTTCACCAATGGCAACAAAAATGAAAAGAAGATGGAAACGGAGGCCACGTCTTCAGCTCGAGGTCCAGGCCCAGGGCCTTTTTTGATCAGCGGTCGATCAATGAGTATGCGAATGCGCCACAGTTTCGTTTTCGGTGGTAATCGTAATCGTCTGACTTCTTGTGCTGCTCCTGCTCTTGCTCCTGCGCCAGCTCCTGACATCATTGGGCGCATACCGTACGCGAATTTAAAGCTTTTATATATATGTATATATATATCAGCTACAGCTACAGCTACAGCTAAAGCTAATTAAATGTAATTTGGTACTTCCTTTTCAGCCGAAATAATACATATAAATAGTATCTTTAGTTTACATTTTATTCGCGCTCTTCTCGGCCGGCCTCTGCGCTCATTATTATAAATTTTCGTTTTCTTACTTAAGGTCACTTCAATTCCATACAGCTATACATATATGTTCATGTATATGTATCCTATATGCCAGGGTTAGTTTGTATGCATGCTTCAAAGGAATTCGCTCGTTGTACCTCAAGTGCAACAATACAACAATTGAGAAAAGAACTAAACTGTGGACGCAGTGGAAAACCGAAACTGAAACTTGTTAATTGTTTTGCGCTCGAGTGGCGCGGCCTCTGTAGGAGCGCGCACGCTCTTCAGTTTCCACTGAAGAAACACTTTCCATTCAAGCCCAATAAACGAGCCATTGTGAAAAACGTTGGCCCATTCATGAAAGCACCTAAGAGGGGCACCGCGTTCTGTGTCTGAAACTGCAATTGTTGCGCCGCAAATTAGACGCTCAATTACTCTACAAAATTCCTGGATAATTTCATTGAAGTGAGTGGAAGGAAGGCGTACGGGCTTTGGTTCGTATAGGGAGTAGAGACACAGACATGCCTAGCCTCTCCTGCTGCTACGTCTGCACGAAAGTGAATCTTGACCACGTGGTGTTTCTTTGATTGTAACCCTTCGCTTAGACGATCATTTTTCATAATTTATCCTCTAGCCACATCCTTCCGTAAAATGTTCTCACACTTGACCCGCTGCGCTCGGCAACGCCCCGCCAAGGATCGGAAGTTGTTCCTGTGCCGCAGCATCATCATCGGCCTCGGCATCATTCTAGGCGCACTCAAAAATCTTGTTGCTCAACAGACGAGTAGAAAATCTTATTAAAATTTGTTATTTCTTTCGTGGCCCTTTTCTCTTGTTATATTTTTTGTTTTTTGTATTTTTTATTGCTTTAATCATTTTTATTTTGTGCGGCTTCCGTGCCACCTGTTATGCTCAGCGTTGGCGAAGGTGTAGCAGCCAGAAGCAGCAGCAACAGCAGCAACAGCAGCAGCAGCAGTAGTCGGAGCAGCAAGCAGCAGCAACAGCCTGAGGTCCTCGGATCCTTGAGGCCTTTTTGATTTTTCTCAAGTGATTGCGTAGTTTTCATCTTTTGTTCGCTTATTGTTGTAGTTCTCAGTGTTTCAAATTTGAATTGATCATGGCGTGCTGATCTGGGTAAGGGTAACGTGGGATCGCCACAAAAGCCATGTCCTACATCCGACCCTATCTAAATACCAATCACAATTTGTCGATCGATTATAATGCCTACTTCCGATTCCGACTTCGTTTCCGTTAATCCAATTCGAATGCAGCATGAAATTAATTTCTATTTGCAAAGACAAATGGCCTTGGGCCAGATGACGAATGCCAGCGAATTAGTCAAACTTGTTGCTGGATCAGGATCTGGATCAGGCCGGCGCCAAGCGGTTGCCAAAGATCACCAAAGAGATGGCTATCGAGTGCCGTCCACTCCTGTTGGCAAAACAAAACACAGGCACAGAGCAGCTTCAAAGTCGAGCCGTGCGACAAAAATTGCTACGCTTCACTCTGATCCCATCAGATGGCTGATAAATATATATGTGCATGTACATACATACAGATATAGATGGATAGATGCCGGCAGGTTGTGATAACCATCAGTATGCAATCTATAACAACAGGCTGCCTGCAGGCGTGCCCAAACAATGACACAGTGGGCGCTGCATTGACCTGGCCAGGACAACATTGCCTCGACTCGACTCGAGCCCGACCCTATCCAACCCTCAACTGAGCGTGTGTATAATCTAGTTTTAATTTTCATGGGAATTAACCCATGTCCTCATGTCCTTACAGCAATTTTGTGTAAACAATGTGCAATTTATGCGCTCTGTATTTACACACGATATTCATAAAAATGTGAAAAAAAAAATATAGCTTCTGTCCTGTCGATTCCTGCCGCTGTTTGAGCTATTATTTGCTTTGATTTTCACTTGACTCTTTTTTTTTTTTGCGCTGACTGAAGTGTACATATCATATTTGCATCAATTTTTTCTCAGCGCTCGTCAATATTTGCTCAGCAAGTCAAACAGTTGGCACATCCCGGGCACACAATGCTCCAGTGCTCCTCCTCGTCTGCTGATTTCTCTTGGACTTTGGATCGGCCAATTGCATATTTAATTTGCCTTTAATGAATTTTCAATTTGACAATGCCGCACACGAACGCGCCGAGGCCACCCACCTGAAAACATGAACATGACTACACATGCAATCCTGTCTCGGCTCCTCGTCCAATTTCCATTCGCAATCCCATTCCGATTCGCAGTCGAGATGCCATTGCATGATGCTGTCCTGCTTCCGATTGATTGACTTTCGCTCGTTGCATTCCTTGCGAGATCATTTTGGGCGGTGCTAAATGCTAATAAAATAAGTAACATACAAATTTTCAATTTGTGTTTAGGACAAAAAATAAGTGGGCTACGGCTGCCGAAAATGATCGCAGTCCCGGACAACACTTTCACGGCCCAGAGGGACTTACTAATGGGAGTCGTTGACGTGCGCCTACTTTTAATCTTGATTGGCATCTGTACAGCTCCTACACGTTCCACATATTGAACTTTAAGAATTGGGGTATATCTATCTCATTGATAGATATGTGCAATATTAAAGTTATATGAATACAATTAATAATTTAATAATCAATTTTGTCTATTCGTTTATAATGTGAAAAGAATATAAAATTCCTTTTTGACTTTGAATTATTTTATAATAATAAAATGTATTTATTTACTAATTAGACATGATTAGAGAATAAGAAATATGGTTTAGTAAAAGGCTAAATGTATTATTAATTTCCTTTGAATATCATCATTATAAAATTTCCTTGTGATAAAATCAATGAATATGAGAATGATAATACAATTTGGACTTTTTAATACAACTTCTGAATAGGGTAGGCTATATTACAAACTCTATTTCATAGCAGCTTTGTTTTTGCAGATTTAATCTCTTTTGGTCTCTCCTTTGACTTTATCACAGGCTAAATTCGGTACATTTCACAATTTTCTTACATATTCTTAAGACTTAAATATGATGAATATTATGGTATGATAATAATAATGATACTGGAAGCAATTAAAATAAATTATATAGTAGTTCCATTCTACAACTATGTAAACTAATATCACTTAGGGCATTTACGTTTCGATCAGTTGCCGTAATATAATCTTAACAGCTTGTTGCATGCGCTTTCTGGAAGCTGCTCCACATTGGCAGATCCCAGCCCGACTCTCGAGCAGCAGACATAAGTTGCATTTATGCGTATTGACATGAAAAGTATGACCCGTTACCCGTTACCCGCAAGTCAGAACTGGCCGGAGATGTGTGTATTGAGGTACGTATGTATATTATGGTATATGCCGCATATTGTTCATCTTTAACCGGCTGTAAGTGGCAGCAGTTTTCGAATCGCTCGTTAAGTGACAGGCACGCAAGGCGCCGTTGCGCATGGGCTGGATGCAGCATGAAGTTGCCTCTCTGAATAGCTAACCCTTTTCCATTGCATGCCGCAGCACGTGTGCCCTTTAACATATTGTTCTTGTTGTTGTTGTTGTTGTTGTTGCTACCGTTGTTGTTATTGTTGTGCGTTTTTGTCAATACGCATAAAATTCAAATCGATATGCAAACGTTGGGTTGGCGGATGCCTCAACATCAGCCAGGATCGATAAACATAAACTTAACAACAGCAAGAGCGCTGCTCAGGGATATGGCGATACGATCGTCGTTGTTCGGCTGCAGGTGTAACCGAAGGCGTCACATGCCCAACTGTCACTTGTGCGCACTCGCAGCCAGTCACTCGTAAATTGCACTTGCAGCAGAAGACGAACAGCAAAAGGATACGCACAGGTCCTGTGCCGGGCAATCGGGGGTTGTTTGCTGCCAATAAATTTGTTGTGCCTGCACTTGCTGCGGTTTGTTGTGTGACATTTTTATCTAATTGACAACGTTTTATTGCCGCCTCGTAGATGTGCACGTCTGATAGCCCAGCGGCAGGGGCAACTGCAGCTTGGGGCGTGCTACCTCAGTTAGCTGAACGCCCACACATCAAAGGCAGCGACAGCGGCAGCATAAAGTGATTTCTTTAATATCAAATGCACTCGCACAATATGAATTCCAGCGAATCATTTGGCTGGGCGTTGCTCCGAATCGAAGATCGACCACCAGGCGAGTCCTAGTCCGACGAGCTAAATGCGCTGTCTCATGCTCGGCGTACAACTAAATTGCCTGCGCGATGCGAGGCCATACTAATTGTTAGCGCTAAAATGTGAGCCTAACTATGCGAGTTAGTTAGCGCCGGGCACGCTTATTAGGCATGCCCCTAGACATGACCATGCGTACCATCAAGCGTGTCCTTGACGCTCGGCTAACAAGCAAGCGTCGAGCGCATCGACGCCGGGTCAAACCCTCAACGAGCATATCAATTGGAAAATTTTCGCCAGGTTGTAATAAACAAGATTTTCATTGCGATATAATTTCGGGCCACGGCGGCGGTGGTCAGCGGCATGCCGAATTGCCTGAGCGGCGGCACAGTTGTGAAGGTGTGTCCAGCAGGTAGAGTTTGGCCTGGCCAGGCATGAGGCATGAGTTGCTTAGCGGCTCAGTCTTTGGTCCTGGCGACGATTTAGATAAGATATTGCTGGCCATTTGGTGCTGACAAATCATTGCGGCCATCTATGGCCTGATGTTTGGATTTTTGCAAATTTCGCAGCGCTTAGTGGTCAAAACTAATCCTGTTATAGGTTTGTTTGCATTTCCGCCCCTTGTTCCGGAACATCCTACCACCACCACCACCACTACTACCCCATAATCATCTTGTTAGCGGCTTTAGATTGCCACCGATAAGCGCCAGCGCATCTTCTATTCCATCCAGCCAGCGCCATTTTACAGGCTGGGGCTGTGAATGTGCCTCTCTTGCTGTTGCGGTTGCCTCTTGCCTCTCAAGCTCATCGAGCCAAAGCAATTCCAACACAGTGCAACCCACCACTGCTTGCCATTGGCTGTTGCTCGGGCACGGCACGTGCTGCCTGTGGCCGAGGTAGGTAGGCAACTCGTTTACCTGTTCCTCGCTCTGCTCGTCTTACCTGTCTGCAGTGGTAGGTTTTGCGTGGAGCGTATAAATACCGCCGCCAGGATAAGGCCACAGTCAGAAACTCGCCAGCAGCCACGGTGAACGGTTCAAGTTGTTCATTGCACAAAATCAATTGAGAATAAATATATTGCTAAAATGTCGTCCAGTGAGATATATCGCTATTACTACAAGACCACTGAGGATTTGCAGGGCTTCAAGCCGGGTGCAGCGGAGCCCTACTTCAATCCCATGGCCGCCTACAATCCGAGCGTCACGCACTATCAATTCAATTGCAATACGCTGGCCAGCTCCAGCAATTATATGTCTGCCAATGGGTTCATCAGCTTCGAGCAGGCCAGCTCGGACGGCTGGATCACCTCGTCGCCGTCCAGCCATCGCTCCGAGAGTCCCGAATACGTTGATCTGAGCACCATCTACAACAATGGCTGCAACGGCTTGCCCCAAGCGCAGCAGTTCGCATTGGCGCTGGAGCAGTCGGCGCCAGCAATGCCAGCGACCGCAGCACAGCCAGCCCTGGAGATCATGGGCTCGCCCAATGTGGGCACCTGCAAGACACTGCCAGCAGCAGCAGCAGCGCCAGTGACGAAGCCCAAGCGCAGTTATACGCGAAAGAACCAGCAAGCAGCAGCAGCAGCAACAGCTCCAGTCACCGCCTCTGTAAGCCAGACCAACTCTGCTCAGCCTGCGTCCCAGTGCAACAACGGCAATGTCCAGTTATATGCCGACGACTTTCAGAGCTTTGACTTCGATAATTCGGCTCTGTTTGACGACAGCGTGGAGGATGATGACGACATGATGCTGGACTTTGACGACGACTTCGATGGCGAGGGCAACGATGGCTCCTTTGCTCTGGGCGATGGCGACAGCGAAGATGCAGCTGGCAATCCCAATGCTCCAGCCACTGGCGCTGGCAAGAAGCGTCGCAACAAGCAAATCTCGCCCGTTATCAAGCGCAAGCGCCGCCTGGCAGCAAATGCCCGCGAACGCCGCCGAATGCAGAGCCTCAATCAGGCCTTCGACCGACTGCGTCAGTATCTGCCCTGCCTGGGCAACGACCGGCAGCTGTCCAAGCACGAAACTCTCCAAATGGCCCAGACCTACATCACCGCCCTGGGCGATCTGTTGCGCTAACCGATCGCAGCCTACGTTCATTTGCCAAATGTTGTACCTTCACCTGTATATATGTATGTCAAGCTAGAGCCCAGTAGGAAATTATTGTTTAAGTATTGCGCTGTTAATTGTTTAGTTAAATATTTTCAATTAAATATTAAGACTTGAAATAAAAACATTTAAAGAAAACTAAAAACAAACATCTCTCTATTTATTTTGTATAGTTTTTTTATGTATAGAAATTTACAAATTTTGAATAAAAATCACAAACATACATTTGTATATCTTTTAAAAATTATGGTCATCAAAGATCTACGGAAATCGATTGAAAAAGATGTTCAGTTCCTTAAAAAAAATTATTTTCAATGTTTGGGATGAATAAATAAATTTCAGAATCTTTTATAGGGAATTTTATTTGATTCATAGATTTATTTAAACATGTTTACTTAGAGAGAAAAATGTATAATTATAATAATTAATAAATGTATAATTATTCCAATTCCAATTGCCGTCTAATATATGCTCTTAAACTTATTTATCCCACAATATTTTTATTTATTTGTTATTATATTATTTATTCTAGAAATGTTTGTATTTTAAAATGTATCATGTGCAGCAGTAGAACCTTAAAATTGCTGTATATGGAATAATTTATTTATTTAATAATATTTAATTGATTAAATTTTATTAAAATAAATGATAGCATTCTGCCGTATAAGTAATTCATATAAACCGTTCCTCATCTTTATTTATTATTTTATATTTTACTACTAATATTAAAACTTCCCATCATATAAATTGCTCATGGCTGTTTAGCTTATGTTAGGGCTTTGTCCTGCTTGACTTTCGCGGGCGATCCATCAATCTGAGTCGATCTGAAGCTCAGTTAATGTCTTCACCTTTTGCGCAGAACTTGGCGCTTCCTTTCCAGGCGCCTTATTTAACGCACTGCATCGATTCTCACACACTGCCCGGGTCGATTCGATTCGAGTCGAGTTGAGTTGAGTCGCGCGCAATGCGTTCAGCTTTATTATGTGGAGCAAGGTGATCGATTTGGCGCTTCGCGATCAATTTGTAGACAGTTCAGCGAAATTAGTCGCCAGCTACACAGGCTGGCCAAAACAAATACTCGAAAAGTGATCCCCGAACAGTATTGTGCCGATAATTATATGGCCGAGCGCAGCGGAGTGTGGCTGCCAAATTAAGTTAAGTGTGGGGCGCTGATCTGCTTTCAACAGCCAAAAAAAACAAAAACAGAAAAACAACAACAAATCATCGAGCGCCACTCACAAATCGTTTAAAGTTCGATTGATGATCGTTGCTGGCGGATAACCGACAAAGGCTGGGGCTTAGCTTAGGCTGGCTTAAGCCTGGATTTAAGGGCTGCCAATTCATTCAGCAGAAAGCGTTACAGTTCCTGGCCATGTCAGTCGGGTCAGCGATTCAATCACGCGGAAGATACAAAACCAATTTGCTGATAGCACACCACCGACTGACGATCGCCTGCCACTACACAATCGCAGTGGGAACCTCTACGGGGGGCATTGGGGCGCGGCAGGACATTGCTACGTGGGCCGAATTTTCTGTTTGTTTTATAAAATGATTTTCGGGCGTTGCCGCAAAGCTTTCGCAGTCCGCGGCCTGGCGTGGCCTGGACAATCAAAAGGAAATTCACATAATTAGTTAGCGGCGCGGCTTGGACAGCGCTTCGTTAAATTGTTAATGACTTAATTTAGAGCTCTCCCTCGCATTTGGCTAGCCAATGCAGGCCTGACAGTGGTAGCAATTATGCAGGTAGCCCCAATATCCTGTCGTCTCTGTCTCCGCCTCAGCGTATGAGTGTGTGTGTGTGTGTGTGTGAATCTCTTTCGGTGTGCCTGGGATCGCGCTCTTGTTAGCGACAATTTACGGCTTTGAACGCTTCCGCACAATGCGTCGCCGTCAATTTGTCAATTACACAAATTGTTTAGCTCTCGACTCGCCACGACACCAGCCACCACCACCAACAACAACAACAACAACAGCAGCAAAAAGAGTAAAGGCAGCGTTTCGATTTTGGCTGCGTTGGGGCTTCTTCCTGCCAAGCATGAATGGCTTTGTGCAACCGAGCTACGTTCCGATCGCTGTGCAGCTGCACAGATTCGATCCAGCTTCCATCTTTTGGCAAAATGCAACTGCTTGCCAATACAATTAGTTAGAATTCATGAATGGCAATGGGAACTTACGTACAGCCGCCGACCCCAGCCAGCTTTTGGCAGTGCCCGATGCCGCCAACAGCAGCAGCAGCAGCAGCAACAACAACAACAACTGAAGCAAAAGTCGGTGCCCCAGTCGGAGTCTTGCATGTCTTTGTCAATTTATAGACAGCTTGCCTGAGCATTATTAACACGTATTATTATGCATTCGAATTGGAGTTCAGGATCGAGCTTAAGGGTACGTCGCCCCGTTGCATATTTTGTGGGTTTTTCGTTGTCGTTGCGGCAAAGAGGCAACAGGCAACAGGCAACAGGCAACAAGTCGTAAAGGAATTAATGTGCCTAAAAATTTGTCATGTCGATAATTGGCGCGCTTTATTTTGAGGTTTCCTTCCTCGCCTCCTGCGGCCATTGTTGAGCTGCAAAAGTCTGTCTAAGCGGTTACTGATCTTAAGTAAGCATATCTGTGTCTGCGCTAAACAAGTTAATGAGCCTTAACACCATCAATTTGTCACTTCTGATTAGCGTCCCCATGGGGCATCGCGATCGACATGGCCAACCGCATGTCAAGTCCATTGAATGCTGACAGCTAATTGGACCTCAACTTAGTCTCAAGTGTAACAATGTCGTTGTGTTTGTCGTATTATTTATAAAGTTATTGCATCTCCACCAATTATTTAAGACTACAGATGTATAACCATGTAACATTGTTGCAATTATTATATATAATTTTTATAATCGCAGTTTTGGACATTTAAATGTAGTTCCCATTATTCCTCTAAGAATTTTGGGCCTGAAACTTAAAAATGTATCCTGACTAATAATCGCTATAACTATATTTAGGGATTGCACATCAATTACTAGTTCAAATAGCTTCTGATTAAAGTATTACTAATAAGGTTAAACAATTTATATAAATGTATTTATATAATTTCATGAAATTAATGTGTATATTGGGTTTAGGCTAAATCGTATTAGAAATGCTAATCTTGTAGAACAATTATCTATTTATTGTTATACTTTGCTATATTCAATTTTCTTCTATATGTATCATTTTCTTGTACAATTTCTTTCTGCGGTTTTCCTTGGTATTTTCATTGTTATTTTTACAATTTCCAAGAGAATATTTTGTTGTTGCCATAAAACACTTTCTCATGCCTTGCTGGGCACGTTATCCGTCCCATTCAAAGGACTATTAAAAAACATACAAACCGCAACATTTTGTAGATGTTTTTTTGTAAATAGTTGTGGTTGAAGTGCACATAGTTTCCGTTTCCGGCGGTTTTATTTTGGCATTGTTGTGTGAACATTTTACGCTGATCCTTTAATTATTACGCAATAATTGCGTGCGCCAATGCGAACTCCAACAAAAAATGGAAACTCGAATGCATTTGGCTGATTGATGTGTGCTCTGATCCTCTTGCAGGTCTTCCAGGCTGAGGTAAACCCAACCCACGAAGGATCGGCGTGCAGACGCGTGTGCAGCGATCGGTGTGTGTGTGTGGGCCCATTCTTGGTCTTGGCCAAAAGTCAAAGCCGAAGTCGATGCCAAACGATTGCAATTATTAAGCCATAAAACGAGCTGCGTTAAATGCCAAGTCTGTAATTAGCGACACCAAATCACGTGGGTCACGCCCCGGCCGGCAATGTGTGCGGCCCGCAATAAACGCAGAGAAATGCCAAACAACGTTACCTGGTCGGTGAAAGTCAAAGCCGAGCCCAATTATAGATCGCTGTTTGTTTAAGGAAGTTTGGGCCAATTAGTCAAACATTCGCTACGCTCATCTTCCAGTCAGCTAGCCAGCGAGCCAGCCATCCAGCCTGCCAGTCAGTTACCATCAATCAGTAGCTCCGATTACTGACGAGCGTTGCAGGAGCAAGAGATTTAACCGTTACAGGTTGACAAACAATTCGCACGGCCGATCGCTCGACTGGGCAACTCAATTAGCCACACAGACGCATCGCTCCAGTTGACTGACTTCACTTGCTGGACCCCTAACAAACTCTCCAAGTAGGTGGCAGCCATCAAAGGCCTCTCTAAGCCTTTGAGCAGAGGCTTGTCCGTGAGTCGAGTATCTCACGCTGCACACAGCCAGCAGCGACGATCGTCAGTGAAAGTGCATCAAAAATCAAAGTCGACGTTGATTTTTTGACAATTTTCGGGCGAGGCATCAAATTAACACAACAAAAACGCAAAGATGCTACCAAAGATGCAGAGCCAAGGCAATGAAAAAAGCCAAGCTAACAATGAAAGATTATTTAACTGAATAACGAAAAGTGAATACCCTATCAGATAGGGCTTAAAATCTTCGTAAAGGAGCACTAGATTTATCGAGAGTTTGCTTTCAATTGAATAAATGTGGGCGATTGAGATATTCATGATAATATATTAGCTGATGTAGTTGGATCTTTTCGATATTCATGTAAATTATTTACGATATGTGATAAATTAAACAAAAGATAATGATAGTACTATGATGATACGATATATATTATAATCTTTCCCACTCATCTTTACTATATATAGTTTATGATATTCTGCAGATAAATATTTTAGTACTCCAGCAAGTAGAAGTATTTGTAGCCTCACGTTAGAGTATTTAAGTCCAAATCTTAAAGAACTTGCTGTAGTTTTTTTTTTTTTTTAACTGAAATTGCCACACGCAAGCCATCTCCATCGCTTTGTCACGTTAAGATGCTACAAAGGGATCGAGACAGAGACAGACAACGAAATAGAGAGAGGGAGATAGAGGCATGCAAGAGCATGAGGCGAACTTGACGCAGCATTTTTTGGCAAATATTCTGGTCTTGCGGTCTGTAATTTTGTATTCGCATTCGGGGGTCATTTGATACAGTTTTCCAGCTCATTTGCTTGTAATTGGGCACCAGAGGTTCGCGCAGGCTCCACATGAAATCTCTGTCCCGTTGGTCCGATCGTCTGCGCCGTCGAGCGGCTGCCAACTTTAGCTCAGGTTGACGACTTTTCAAATTATCAGTTAAATTTTTGGGTACTTTTATATACATATTTATTAATCAGGATTTCGTGTGAAAAATTCATCCAGGGTGCGCTCATATTTTGTGTTTAAGCCCAGCTCAGCAGACAACAAACAGCAACTACAACAACAACATGCCACAGGACAGCAGCAAATTTAATGTCAACGACGTCGGTGGCTTTGGCATCACTTCAAGTTTTGACCGCTGTCTCGAGAATTTTTGGTCACTTGGCTTGTGATTTTTATTCTCCCTCTTTATGGTTTTTTTTTTATTTTGATATTTTTTTCATTAAACGTCCACCTGCAAGCAGCTACCCGCCAGTGGTTCTGGCCTGTGTGTTCGTGAACTGCGTGTGAATTTAATCCCCTGGCCCCAATTATTCAAGTAATTAAGTATTAATGTGCGAAACTTTATCACCTCGGGGCGACGCAGCAAGTCGTGATTTTCCAGGCCATTTGTGCCTAAGCGCTCAGAAAAGTGCGGCTTCAGATTGGCGATCGTGCTAGTGCGCCTGCCAGCAGGTGCTGAGGGCAATTTAAATTGCAAATATGATTTATAGAATTCGACTTTAGATCTTTAGATCTTCGCTCAATATCCCAATGCCCACTAAAAACGAAACTTTACTAATTACGAATAAAAATTACTGATCAAGGGGGCCGCACTATGCCGCCAAAGGATATATCTGATATACGTGCAATTAGCAGATATAATCCGTGTGATTCCATCCAACAAAAATGTCAATAACAATAAATTCCTTGGCAAGTTGGGCGCACACTTCAGAGATTGTCCGTGGGACTCGGCACTGAAGAGGATTTCGGCGGAAATCAAGATATGGGATGCGGTGAGGTGATTACGTACGAAGTGCAGCTCATAACTGTCAAAAATCAGGCAATCAATTGATTGGCGCATTGATCGGCTGCAAGGATCAAGAGCCGAGCGCTGAGGACCGCACAGGACTCGCACAATATTTTAGAGGCGTGTTCCGGCTGTCAACATTTTATGTTGGTGGTCAGGGCAAGTCAAGTTGTGGTCGCAACTGCAACAGCAGCCAAGAGCAGCCAAGAGTAGTCAAGATGCCTGAGAACCGTGCGGGTGTTCCCATCGTGCCCATCGGCGCAGGTCCTTCAGCCAAACAATAGCGCTCACAATTCGCCGTCCCGTTGAGTCCTTTGTGCGTGCGCAGCACACAAAGGCAACTACTTACAACACATTATGACACGAATTTGAGAACGAAACTGAAAACGGCAACAGCAACGGCAACGGCTTGACCTTAGAATAGGCATTTTATTGCCCAACACACAAGTCCTGATTCATTGCTATTACTCTATTTCAGTTTCCCTTTCGCGGTGCGGCGTGTCCTTGTGCTCCTTTTGATGCTGGACAATCGCTTTGAATTTGCGTGAACCAAATCAAATTTTATTGCTTAATTTTTTTGTATTCCCGCAGGATTCTCTAATTGAATTGCGCGCTCTGTTAAATTTTACATTTGTCTCGTCCAGCCAAAGTTCATTATTTATTTCTATATCTCTGCATTTTCATGTAAATCAACTTTCTGTTTTTGTTTGCTGGCGGTTGTTTAATGTTCGTCTTCTTTGTGTCCCGCGCAACTTTTTGTAAATAGCCCCGAATTCTCTACGCCGTTGGAATCGGTAATTTATTAATCGCTACAATTTATTACATTTACTTCAACATGTTGCATAGTTAATTTAAGGGCAGACCATTTGACTAATTGTTCTCTCACAAACTTGCAAATGTTTAATGAACTAAATAGAGAATGGAACGCAGAAGAAAGTAGTTTACTTTGGAGGCAATGTAGCTTCTAAAATAATAAACAGAATAAAATAGAATTTGTTTTACATCTGCAGTTTAAATTAAAATAAAACATATGCTAAACTTATTCTATTTGAGTTACACGTACATATTTTACTCCCTTCTTTACATATTAGTTTTTTATCTGTTATAATTTCACGCAGAAGATAATATATCAGAAAATATTGCCAACATGTCCTAATAACATTAATTAATAAATAAACAGAGCTTATTCTTTTAATTTCTCTTCCATTTGTTTAGCATCAGCTGAATGGATTTGAGTTTTTCCAAATATTTTCAAATTACACCTAGTCAACAAAATTCTATTTTAAATGAAGTAACTTTTGTTAAATATATTGATAATTTATCAGTTGTGAAAATAATGCTAGTTCTGATCATTTCTATATGATTTTATCAATATAAACATAAACATGTATCAAAATAATTATACTCGTATGACTATAAAAGAATCATAATTTTGTGCTATAAAACTAGAAAATTATTAATTAATTATTAAGCAAATATCTGAATTCTATTCATATTATCTAGTTATATTATTCATAATAAATGTATAATTATTTATTTATTATAATAATAACTAGAAGTAATATCATTCTAATGAGAAATGTCTGACTTTACTTTACTTATAGAAATAGATTGCAAGACTTTTCTTCTTCTTGGATTGCAGCAAGGTATAAAATATACGATTTACTTAAAGTCACGGTATTCATCTTAGAAAGGTAATCAATAAATTTTCCAATACGATATATATATATCTCTGCAATTGGGCAAACGCCATTTTTTCTATGATTATTTTGGGTTTGTTTTGCTTTTTTCGGTATTAAGAGCTGTATGCCGTTAGCCCTATTCCTGACCCGGCCAGCTGACGTTGGTTGGGCACACGTGTTCATATAGCTAGGCATTGCGAAGCGTGCGCGCGAGTTTGGGTCTCAATTCGGATTTGTAAGCCGAGCCCAAGGCCCGACAGTGGTTAACTGAGCTGCATCTGTGTAGCCTTGTCGGCATCACACCTTCCTCACTCTTGCAGTCCATCAGCCAGCAACCCTTTCCAATTTGTCTTGGCGCACTGCTGTCCATGTCCTTTAAGCGGTTTATCCTGCTGTTGCGCTTGCCGCTCTTTTTCACTCTTCGCTCTTCCTCACTCGTGCTCATCGGAAGTCGGCACTAGCTGTTGAAGAGGGAGGAGCGGCAGCAGGAGCGGGAGCGGGAGCTCTCTGCTTCCTTGAAATTATGTATAGAGAGCAAAATATCGAACCGTAAAAGAAACAGCTACAACAAAAACAAGCCCACAAAGGAGAACGGCAACAGCAACAGCAGCCAGAACGGGAACGGGAACGGGAACGGGAACGGGAAAGGCAACGGCAAATGCTACCCAATTTTGAAGTCAAAGTAGCACCAGATGACGGCATGCGCCGTCCGTTTGTTCTGAGCGATCCTTGGGCAGCATATGTTGCCCCTTGGCTTGAGTGTTGGTTCTATCTCGCTTTGGCTGCCGGTCTGCGGGGTTAGTCCTTTTTGGCTGGCTTTCACTCGCACGCCACGCGGCTCGTTTCCAGCAAATAATAATAATAATGATAATTTCTTATTGTGCTCATGCGCAGGTCGCATCGAAGGTGCGCCAGTTGGTTACAAAACCCGCAAAGACGAAAACTGACTATATACTAGGAGCTGATCACTACTAGTTAGTAGACAATGCTAAATGTCCTGCGGCAGCGAAATGCGGCAGCCCAACGATTACAGTTCTCATAGTGCTCAGCATCAATCAAAACGAACGTCCAAAATTGACTTCAATTAAGTCAAGCTAAGACATTAATCGGGAGACGATAAAGTGTATGCCGAAGCATTCGTAGAGACGAGAAAATTAGCATGGATCAAGGCCAAAGCGATTAAAATCATATTAATAATAACAACATTGTTGCTCAGGAAAAAGTAGAAAGCTCTACTAGAGCGCAAGCCAAGTGGGATTCGCTGGGATTCCAGCGAAAGGAGCATCGTTAAAGTGTTGGCCAGCTCGCTATGAAACTGATCTTTACCTGGATATTCACCAAAAATGACCTGCAGCAAATTTAAAAATTAAATATATTTAAATATTTGAATGAAATACAGCGGCGAGCCATTAAAGTGCTAAAAATACAGATCAAAGATTTGTGTTCGTAAAAAAGCAAAATGCTATAAATTGCTCCAATCTATCGCAGTGTCTATCTATAGAAACTAGCTAATGGCAATCAATATCATATAGCAAAATAAAACATGTATACACATATATACTTATTTTATGTGCTTATTGTAATTGATTTCATATATAGATAGCTCGTATACACCCACATTGTTTCTAATTTGCACTTTTCCTTCACTTGGCATTAGACAACTCAAGCTGGGGAAAAGTCTTGGGCTCAGTTCGTCACCAGGTTCCGTCAGTTGTCTAGAAAATGCTCAACAGATGTTGGAGTAGGCCTTGTATAGGTATCGCAGCGTTTCAGCTACAACAACAACAACAACAACAACAGTACCGCGATCATCAACAACAACTGTTACGAGTCGTAAAAATAAGATAAAATTCAGATGCTTGCTTACTGGGTAAAATTGCGCCATTGAGCCAAAAAAAAAACTAAAGTAGGAATTTTCTGTTCGTAGTTTCCTATGCACTGAAAACAATTTCAGAGCAACAAATTGCGCAGTAAAGTAACTGCAAGCAAAGCGCAGAGAAATTGTGCTCAGTGTTTGGGCGCAGGTCAAAATAATTTGGCTCTCTGCGGAAATGCATGAACGTAGACCTGACGAGCGAGAGAGACAGAGAGAGAGAGAGAGGAGTGAGCGAGCGAGTGAGTGTCCACTAGCCAATGCTGTCTCTTTCGATGGCCAGCTGTTGCCTCTATCTGGTCGTTGTTTGACTGATGTTTAGTTCGTGTGTGTTGCCACGTGTCACTGACAAAGCCCATTGACCAATTGGCAAGAGGAGTCGGCATTTAAATATACAAATTAGATGCAAGAGAGTTTGAAAAGTGAACTTCGTGTTTAGACCAAACTAAAGATGCATGCCAAAAATTATGCCAACGGAGCAGCTGTAAAATCAATCAAAAACTTGTCAAATAAATGTCAATGCGCTTCGCTTGCAATTCCCTTTCCGCTGACGAATGCGCATGCATAACCAATGAGTCCAATGCATCCTGTTGGAGCGTATCCTTTGGGTGCATAAATTGCCAATTACATACATATATTTGCGTACGATACAATCGAAAATTGTCGTTTATGAATAGTTCAAGTCCTACTTAACTGCAATTGGCGCGCTGTACGCGCAGATACTCAGTGACCTGGGCGACGAGTGCGTCGCTGCATTGCTGTGACCGAGCCATTTCATCCTGGGCCAGGCGGCGCATGCGCACCAGCAACATGGAGGCGTTGTGCATGGCCTCAGCTAGTCCTTGATTGATGACAGCGATGCCGCGCAGAAAGCAAGTGTTGCTGTTGTCAAAGCTAATGCCCATTGGTGCCAATGCCACGCCCATTTGTTGACTCTGACAGACTATTGGCAGCTGTGCCATCTGCTGCACCAAGCTCTGCACTTTGGCCAACGCTTGCTGGCCCTCGGCGCGATACGTTGCAATCATATTGCTCAGCTGCTCCGTGCAGCCTCTGAGCTCATCTGTGACGTTGAGTGTGAAGTCTTGCAGATTCCAGGCGGCGTTGCACTTGGGATTGCCCAGCAGCACCTGATTCGTGTCGTCGATGGCTATGCTCATCTCGGCCATGGCATTGGCAGTCAGCGCTTCCAGATCGTCCAATATGTTCGCCAATGTGCGCTCGATGTTCGCTTGCAACTGTGTGGACGTCTGATCACTTATATTCACGGCCATGTTCGATAGCTGGTCAACCACCATGTTAATTGGTCCATATTCCGTAGTCTCCGTTGTCTCCGTGCTGTCTGCAGTCTCCGTTGTTTCCGTAATGCTGTTTGTGTTGCTGGAGATCTGCGCCTGGGCGTACTATAAAATTGCCAACCTTATTATGAAGCCATACAAATCATTTTCCTTAATATATACTCACTGCCCAAGTCAGCAGGAGTACGCTTAAAATTTGAATTGTTCTGCCCATGATGCTTCGGTTTCTATTGCTGGCGAATGCAGTGGCAGTGACAAATATATATTGCCGTCGAGTTATGATAAAAATTGATAAAGCACAAGAGCTCTACACAGCTTCTCAATTTTCATGATGAAAAACTGAAACAAACAAAAAGATAAGATCAACAAATTTAGTAGACCGATATCATTACACACTAACTAGGCATTTATTAAACTATTTAATATAACTATTTTATGTTGGCTTTGCTTATTTTATATTTTTGGTAAATCTGTGGATCTGTTTGGTAGATTAGTGGATCTGTAGGAATTATGATCGATCGTCTTGATTTTTGGGGAAAGCCTACGCGTTTATTTTCCTTTTAGAATTAATAAATAATTGTGATACAAAATATATAAATAGATATTTGGTTTCATATATCAATTTATTTTATTAGTCGAGCTTTTAAAGTTGTCTGCCAAAGTCTTTCCAAAAAGCATTTTACTTTCTGTTTGGCTGTTCTAAAATGCCAATATAACCCAACCTAGGGAAATATTGGAAAAAAATACATATTCATGACTCAGAAGTGATAGCAAGAATAAGATATAATAATATTTACTAACTTTCTAGCTGTCGTCATTTGTCATTGAAAATTTTCAGCAATACAAACATAAATTGTATAGTGAAACACGTTATGACACATAGTTGTAATATACACAGACATATATAGTCAAGTGGTGACAGATTGCTCCTATTTATAGTCAATTAATGGTTATTATTACGGTACCAATTAGTCATATACATGTTTAGCTCCAAAACTCATAATATAGAATTTTGTTTAAAGCTATGTATGTCTTTATAGACTAATGGATCGACAGCATATATCAAGGCAAATTAGCAAAGCTTCTTTTCGACATTGGCGCAGAAAAAAGAAATGTAGATGTAGATCTTTAGCGCTCGATTAGTTCAAACAACTTTTTGGATATCCCTTTGTTCTATTATTGACTACTTGAAGATTAAAGCCCGAAATAAATTGATTGTTGTTGCAAATTGGCGCGCGAGAGCCATAAATAAGATTAGCTTCATCTTATCAAACTATTTAAGAAAATCCAAGGGTGGTCGTTGATAAGATTTACAGTCCATAGCAATGATAACGAAAGAGTCCAAACGTTCCGAAGTGGACTGAGTGTCAGTTGATCAACTTCATTCGAGGCGGCGAAATGGTGAAAATTTCGTTGCTGCTGCCTCTGCTTGGCTGTCTGCTCCTGGGCAGCTCTTGGGCACACCAGGAGATGAGTAATCTGCTGGCGCAACAAGCCAAGGAATTTGACTTATCTGCCACAGAAGTGGAAGCCTTGCGACCATTTTATCGCGAGCTGCAAACGCAGTATGACTATCTATACAGCCTGTCCATGCAGAGCGGCGATGGCAGCGCCCCGGTGGAGCTGCCCAAGGTTGAGCCACTGGACGCCACCTATGCGAAGGTGTTTGATGAATTTCGAGAGCAATTTAAGGGCTATTTAAGCTACAAGCCCATCATTGAGTACGACACAAGGCTGCCTTCGCTGGAGGAGATGGTGGGCCAGCCCAGCAGTGACTTGACTGAGCAGGAGCTGTTGGAGTTGCAGGATCTGCTGGACATACTGCAGGATTTAATCGATGAATCGCAGCTGGGCATTGAGCAACTTGTGGCACGCGCCACAGACTTGGAAATCAATCTGCTGAAGTTGAACAAGCCGAAGATTGTGATGGCCGCCATTGCCGGGCTGG
This sequence comes from Drosophila navojoa, assembly GCF_054131105.1. Classification (NCBI taxonomy): domain Eukaryota; kingdom Metazoa; phylum Arthropoda; class Insecta; order Diptera; family Drosophilidae; genus Drosophila; species Drosophila navojoa. The sequence goes on from NC_142890.1 coordinate 14,591,955, forward strand.
AGGCTATGTGGCACACCTGGGGCCGTGTTTCGCAAGCCGCCTATTGCAGCTATTCGCATGTGCCGCAGTTTACGGAAGCCCTGCATGCCATCAACGGCGGCGTTGATTGCTACACCTACACCATGGGGCTGATACTGAAAATCCAGGATGAAACTGTTGCGTCCGTCAAGGAGATCAAGCAAAACGTGAGGCAGCTAGTTAGCATCTACAAAAAGATAACCGCCAAGAAAACATTGATGGGCAAAATACTCTCCGGCACACTAAACGTATTCACAGCTCTACGCCGGCTGCACGACATTATCGCCGTGGGCATCGCTGGCTACGACAAAATCAACAATCAGCTGCCAGGCGCAGCTATGCAGTCGGTGCAATGCGGCTTGGAATTTAAGGATAGCATTCCGCAAATGATTGAGACTGTGCAGAATCTAACGGTATGCATTACGTTTGTGGACACAGATAAGCCGGAATACGATTTCCTCAAGCCAGAGAACGAACGCTATTGGAACACCGGTGCAGAGCCCGTGAAAATTGATCAGGAAAACGATCTTGGAAAGGATGATGATGATGACACCGATAACATCGACGATGATTACGTCGACCATCGTTAGATTAATCTGCTTAGTTGATCATATTTGAGGAGACCAAGTCTGTGCAAAGTAAATACGAGAAAAGTGTAAATACGTAACTATGTTTACTTCGGAAGTAACTAGAAAATCCTGGGAATAAAAGAAGTTGAGCCTTTTTTACAATGTCCATAAGAGTCCACATATGAGCAGATAGTTTCAGCTTTAACTAAATTATGAAATAGACATTTTGTGTTTAGTATTGTGTTTTATAATATATTTGGTAAGCTGTTTGGTAGCCAATCTGATGATCTAGACTTAGAGGACTGAGGTGCTTCTTTATAGCGCTGACTAGACGTCGCTCTCTTTGAGCTGGCGCACATACTGCTCGCTTAGGGATTTGTTGAGGCCCTCGTAGCTGGCATGCAAATTCGATATGGCCGCTTGTGGTGAGCTCTGAGACTTGAGCACATTGCGAGCGGGCGTGGATGTGGACGCCGAGGGACTGGGTGGTGGGCGTTCGCCACCAATGACCAAATCGGCCATCAGTGTTTGGCGACAGAGTGCGGACAGTGCACTGCCCGGCGGCATGGGAGCCGGTGGATCCTTGGGCTTCTTGCCGCCGCGACGCAACTTGGAGGCCAGCGTGGCAAAGCCCAGTTTGCTGGAGATCCGCGCCGAGCGGGTGACAGCGCGCGGCAAGCTATCGTAGGCGCTGGAGTTGCTGACACTCTCCTGATCCGTAGTCACTTCTTGTTGTGATCGCTGCTGCAGCTGCTCTGTCGAGCAGCCCACATCGCCCCGCATGCTGCCAGCACTGACGCTCTTGTGCAAGGTCACATCGTTCACAGCTATGGGAGTCAGCGGCTCCTGCCTGGGCGTCACTGGTGCACTCTGCAAAAACTCTGCCTTGGCCTGCTGCAGTCGCAAGGCGCGCTCGGAGAGCGGCGTCATCGGACGCTGGGGCTCCATAATGGATGTTGGAAACTCGAAATGCTTCGCCTTGGTTGGGGTGTGCATAACCTTTCCCTTGACCTCCAGCTTGCGCTGTATGCGCGGTAGCGTATTGTCCTGCTTGTTGGGCAATACTATGGACGTCGCTGCTGGCCAGGCCTTGCTCACCGAGGATCCAGAGCTGGTCTTGGCAATTTTGTGCTCAATGTTGTTGCCAACTGTGGCGCTCTGCGACTTGTGCAGCGAGTTCTTCTTGTAGAGATGCGCTTTGCGCGGAGGCACTTGGGGAAATGCGGGCATGCCCAGGTGACGCTTCGAGCGCGTCAGGCATTTAATGCTATCGCTAGCAAGTGGAGCACGCACCGGAATGGACGATCGATGCACATCGTTGGCGCTCTGGCACTTGCGCAGCTCATCCTTGGCTCGCAGAGGCGACAAGCGCTCCAGGCTGATGGATTTATATAGACTTAGCGGACGTGGCGCAGTCGGCTTAGTTGGCGCCTTGGTTTTGGGTGACTGTGCCTCCTCGACGCTATAGGTGGGGCTCTCCAGCTCCTTCTCTATGAGAGCTATGCCCTCGGCAGCATTGGGCTTCGGCACTGCAGTGAACAGCTTGCGCTTGGTCTTCACAAACACATTGGCATTGGTGTTGTAGCTGCGTGCATGCTGCTCGGGCAGCGGCGGTGGCACGAAGCCAGTTTGCTTGGCAATCGGCTGGGCAATACTGCTGGCAATGCTGTGTGACTCCTCGATGCGCTCGCCGGGCTTCACTTTCAGCGAACTGCAAATGATTTCCTCTGGCTCGGCCGATGGCGCATGGCCAGCCGTTGTCACAGAGCTCAGGCGAAAATCATCATCTAGTGATCGCTGCTTCAGCCGGAAGTTCTTGCGGCGTATGCGTCGCGGTGTCTCCAGCACACTCTGTGAATCCGCATCACTGCTATCGCTCTCGGTTTTGCTATTCTGGCGCGAGCCCATCTTGCGCAGGCGCAGCTTTTTCTTCGATGCAGTCACGGAGCTGCTCGCTCGGCAGAGAGTGCCTGTCGTGGTGCTTGTCTCGGTCTCGTGCTCCCTGGGCGAAGGGGAGGGCGAGGCGGCGCTGTGCTCATCCAGCGTCAGATGATCGCGACTAGAAGCATCGCCAGTGGCATACGTAGAGCTGCTCTCCAGCTGCTGCCCGTCCTCGGCAGTTATGTTGATGTCCGGCACAACGTCACGGGGGAAACGAGTCGAACCGCCCTCTGCATGGAAAATAATGGTTGGTAATGAAAGGGCACATGGCTATTTAAAGGGAGGCTTACGTATGCTCAACTTTAGGCAAAGTAGCGATTCGTGTAGACCCTGAAGCTCCTCCAAGTACTCGGTCGTGCGCTCCGCCATTGTCTCCTGACAACATGCCTCATCCAGCGGCGACTTCACAATCTGCAGTATACAAGCACATTACAGTTCGAATTTCGTCCCGGCCAAATGCACCTACCAGCTCGGCCAGACGGCCCAGGTCACTCTGAACATCGGACACAGCATTCAACACGTTCGGCTTCATCAAATTGTTCGAGTAGTATAGATAAATACTGCGAATGCTCAGCAAGGTCGCCTGGCAATCCCGCATTTCCACATGCTCCACGATGTCGGCGGTGGCCTGCTTGAGCCGGACAAACAGCTCGTCGGCACGTTTCAGTGCACCCAGCAGCGGGGCCAGGTTCGTGTGCGACTCAAAGCTCTGAACCCGACGCGAGTTGCTGCAGGGGTTTATAAATAGGCGAGGCGTCATTAAATTCGTTTCTAGTCAATAAATGGATTCACTTACACATAGTCATTGCACTGCACCTCCTCGTACTTGTAGATGGGCGTTTGCTGCTCGACCAGAGTGTGGGCGGTAACCAGCGGTGAGGCGGTGTCGTGTATGTGCTCCTCCACCTCGACCATTACTGCCTCGGGCTCGTCGTACTTCTTGAACTCCTGATCCGCCGAATCTGTGCAGTCCTGCATCTCCTTAAAATCGTTAACATCGTTTAGCGACAAGGATGAGGCCTGCTGCGATATGACCGGTGCCTGATTGCCGTTGGGCGCCACACTATCCAGGGATAATGAGCGGCTCAGCGTCGGTGAGTGTTCGGGGTTGTCTACATAAAAGAGATAATATGAATATGATATGATATTATACTTGCCAAATAGGACTCACTCTTATTGCACTCCTTGTTGATGAGGCCCACATATAAAGGACTGTAGCCAGGATGGAGCAGTGCAAAGGTGGAGGCCTCCGGTCCAATGCCTCTGGCCTTCTCCCACTCGTAAAGCTTGCGTGTAAATTTGCGAGAGATGCCCTCGAATTTTCTCACCTCGCCATCTGAGGTCTTCACCTCAATATTCTTAGATGTATGATCCGGTGCCACGATGGCTTTGAGGCGTGCCAATCTGCGAGTAAGATAAATAGAAACTGACCAGGCTGGGATATTTACTATATACACACTTTTCCTTTTCGTGCGGCTTGTGCTTGTACCAGCGATCATCATCAGAGCCTCGCCGGCTGGACTGATTGTGCTTGGAGCTACGTTTGAGGGAATCATTGTCAGAGTTGGTGCCACCGGCTGGCGTACACTTCAGGCGGTTCCATTGCTCTGAAGAGAAACATTTACGATTAGCAAAGATCTCAATCGCACGTCCCACTGTGGACTCACCCAGCTTCTTTTGAAACTTTTCAGGTAAATCCTTTTGGTCTGGCAGCGCGCACAGGCCCTGACCCTCAAACTTCAGGGCACCCGAGCTCCAAAGATTCCAGTCGATTTTGGGCTTTATATCGCCGCCACTAAGACTCTTGGCTGTGGGACTCGCCGCTGGCTCGGAGCTGACATAGCAATTGGAGCTCTGCTGCTTGGCCCGCCATTTGTGCAGCTTCTTCTTGAACTGCGGCGTCAAATTCTGCTCGAGCTGTTCGGTGGACATAAGATCACTGTGCAGCAGCTGCGTGGGTGAATGCTCCTCGCTGCTGCGCTTGCCGCTGCCACTGACGCTGCCCGGACCACCACTGCTGAGCTTGACGCCTGGAATGGAATCGGGATTAGGCGTGGTCGGTGGATTACCTGAAGGTCTGTCGTGTGGCTTACTGCGATTGCTCGCGCTAGCTCGCTTTAGTTCGCATTGCTTGTGCTTGAACTCCATATCTAGTTTGAGTAGTAGAAGTTGATAATGTTGAAATACTTCATCTTCGTTCTGTGTGAAAGTCTTACAGTTTGGCGTCGTGGGCTCCGAGGAAACTCCACTTGATAGCTCCTCGCTCTCTGTAAAGCCAGACGTTAATGGATACCGCTAACATGGTAGCCAACAAACAGCTCACCCACCAAATTCACCAAAGAAATCCGAATGCCTGGATGGACTGCTCGGCACCGAGGAGTTGCCCGGCGAGTTCACTTGACGCATACGTGATCCATCCTTGGGACTCTTAAGCGGCGAATGCAGCTGCGGCAGATCACTGCACACCTGATTGAGATTCAGCGGACTGGGCGGCAGCTTGTTCCGGCGACTGGTCGTCGCCTTAATGTCCGCCACATGATCCTCGGGTAGCACCTCAAAGTCCGAGAAGGCTCGCGAGCGACGTAGAGATTTGTTCGATGACGATTTGCTGGGCAGCGTGCACTTGGCCGCATCCAAGCGCTCATCCGTGGCCGACTTACGCAGCTCCACTTCGTAGCTGGAGGGGCGCGTGTCACCCTTAGAAGAATGTCGTCCTGTAATGAGAGTGGAAGCTGCAACAAGCAAATGTATGAAAGCAGTTTGGAAGGTATTTACGCATTGGCTGGCGACTGCCCGCATCCACTTGCAGCTCATCCAAGGAGCTGGCCGAGCTGATGGTGCCAGGAGTGCCGCCCGTTTCGCTCAAAAAGTGTCCCGACGAGGAGCTGATGATGCTGTCCGCGGAGCTGCTGCCGCCAGCGCCGCTTATTGGCACCTTTAAATACCTAGAAGAGATTATGGACTTAGCTTAGATTATATATTGTTGGACATAATTATCTGATATACCTTTCTACTTCCAGATTGAGTGGCATCAATGTGTTGGAATCGTGAGCAGCTGTGGGCGGCACATTGGCACGCTCCCACTTGAAAGCCGCCTTCACCTTGGTCCACTTGGAGACCTTGGACTTGTTGTCGCTGTAGGTGCTCTGCCGGCGCAGCAAATATGGCCGAGAGGAGTTCTTCAGCTGCCGGTCGCCCTTTAAATACATGTTTATCTCTTCCTCCATCATGGACTTACTGCGCTCGCGTATTCTGTGGTGCGGAATCACGGCTTACCCCAGCGTGGAATATCGAATTTCAATATGTACATACCGCTTGAATTTGCCATGCTTTGTGGGTGGCACCACCTCCGTGCCCAATAGGGATTCCAGCCAGGTCAACGTGTGCTCCAATTCGAATTCGGTGTCGGCGGTGGGTGTGGATGTGGCTGGACCTTCTGCACCAGCAGGAGCAGTTGCTGCAGTCAGAGTGGAGGTTGAAGTTGAAGTTGAAGCAGCATTAAGGGCTATCTTATCCGATTCCATTTCGGTTGCCGACTCCTCGTCATTGTCCGTGATGGTGGCCAGTTTCTGCTCCAGCAGGCCCTCAAGCATTGCACACGTGCGAGTTAGTTGATCCATGGCCTCAATGGCAGTGTTCAGCCGATTCTTGAGCGGCTCAATCGTGCCACGATCCGCTCGGTAAGGTTGGCAGAAGCTACAACTGTGCTTTCCATGCTCGCACACGGGCAAATCCTTCTCCTCGCGCAGTTTGGGCGAAGCAGAGAGATTGCGTGCCCGTGAGGCCACAGCGGGAAATTGGAAGATGTTCTCATCGGTCCGTCCACACATGGCAGGCGGAGCCGTGGGCAAGGACTCATAGTGCATGGCACTGATTCTATGTCGTGTCCGACGCGGCTTTGGCGGTGGTGCTCCTTCCATTGCAAGTTGAGAAACCAGCGCAAGTCCACTTCGGTTTACATAAATATATATGTATATGTATGTGTGTCTATGCGCGTATTGAAATGCTCAATTGGCTTTTGTTTGTTTACTCGGAGAGATACGCCACTAGAAATACACGCAAGACAAGAATATCCCACGAATTATCGAAATCAAAAATTTGTTTATAAAAGAGGAAGACAAATGTGGAACGTCCGCCATACACACAGTAACCCAAAACACAAGCACACAGACACACACACCCGTACACAGTCCACCCTCTTATAAATATACATATATGTATATGTATGTGTTTGTATATAAATTGGCAGACTTTTGTATACGTATCGTATATGGGGTAATTTGAAATGCCTTAAAGTGTAACGCTTAAAATACATGAAATAAACAATAAATTTGAAAAACGAAATTTTAGCACGTTTCGCCACATGTGCAAAAGTTTTGGAAATATTTGAAAAAATATTTACGCCTCTGTGGTCAATAAACGGAACGGATCGGAACAAAACGATTTGAAGCCCCCCCACAAGTTGCGAATGCACTTGATGCCACAATTTGTTGTACAAATATATTATTATCCAGCTAGCAATCGACAAGCCAAACCACAAACAGCCGCATGAAATATAACATTAAATCACAATAAATAGAAACAATGGCGTAAACTATTTTTAAATTGCTGACACTCTTTTGTTTGGCCTCCCCCACCCAAGGCACTTCGTTGAGGCATACCCCCTCCATCTTCCACCTACTGCTATTCCCAGTTTGTGAGGAGTGCACACTTCCAATATTTCATTTTTAGGTTACACGCAATTAATATTTCCAACTTTTGGGAGAAATGTGGCCCCCAAGATGCAGCAATGGATATGGGCGTGTGTGTATATACATGACTATGTATGTATGTATGCATGTGTGGGTGCGTGCATGCGTTTGTCTGCGAGTGGAGCTCATCATGTGTATATCTTAATGCCCATTACTTTCACTAGGCGTTCGTTTCGCCACTTTCAGAATGCTATATGAAAGATATTGCCACATTGAATACACAATTTTCAGTTTTATGTTCTTCGGGGCATAAAGCAGACTAAAATATATAAATGTGCAGATGATTTTCTGGTATTTGCTGTCCGTCGTTATTTGTAAAAATTTGCATAATATTAAAACAACAAATAATTACTTGCACTTTTGTTATGCACACAATCATCCGCCCCACCACAGAATTTCCTTTTTTTTCTGTATTTTGAGATTCTTTCGCGATTTTTTCACGCCGCGAAAACCGTATTATGCCGTTCGTTGGTCGAATCTATTCTGAGCACACAGTCAGCGATTGGCGTGCTTTTGAGAAGATCTGAAGATTTTGTTTTATATATACTTGCCGTTGAGAGTATTGCTCTCGAACGTCTTAATTTGTTCTCTATCAAATTGATGAAAGAAAATGAGAATTGGACACTTTATTTTATTTCAAATTTATTTTTTCGTTTTAGATTTAATTCATAACATTATATTTGAAAAATTCCTTATAAAAATTTATAACTGATTTTTATGAGAAGTGACTCTGCTAAATTTCCCAAAATATCAATCACTGACTAAGCTAGGTTCAAAGCTTGGATTAAAATTGAAATTACTGCACATCGTGCCATAAATAACACTTTGTTGAAAACAATGGTCATAAAATATTAATTTCAATATGAATTTACAGAGTACTAAACATTTTAAGATGACACTGTGTAAAAAATTAATTCTGAGAGCATTTGGTATGAATTTCTTAGCTAGTTGATAACTCTGCTAATTGTTTTGATTCAATTTCAACATCTGAATTGCTATCGATAACTTTGTGAACGATAATTTCCCGATTGCGCACTGGTCACTCTGCATTTCTGTTATGGTTTTGTTCGGAACAGCCGGGAATAGTTAATATTATATAATTATAACTTAACAATAACTTCAGAACTTAAAATAATATTCATAACAGAAATGTTTACACTTATATCAACAATGCGTGCCCTCGCCGTGCGGCAACAAACGGGAGAGGCATTGCGCTGCCTGCACCTGACCGCGGTCACCGAAGCCGCACGCAAAGGCACCCGTGAGAAGGCACGTAAAAAAAAGGTTAAAGTGGAGGTAAAGAAAGTTGGATTCATTCCTCACAATCAGCGTGACAAGAAGTAAGTGACAAGATACCAAGTCACAGACATATGTCTCTTAATTAATAATTTTTTTTTAGAATTAACGTTAAACGCGCTGATAAACACGTGGACGACTCTTGGAAGCAGGTGCCCAAAGATGACGTCTACGTGGGACGTTATTATCGCTGGCCGGTTTACACCGTAGCTGAGGCCATACAATGCCATAGGGAAACACATCATCCAACCATGTATAATGTCCCAAATGCTTCGCTGAACGTGGAAATTGAGTTGAATATGCAAGGTGAAAAGGCAACACGATTTGTGGATAATTTCCAGCGCATGGCCATGATACCACATAAGTTTAATCACGGCGAGGAGCGTAAGATCATAGTATTCACCAAGGGCAATGTAAGTTGACGATGAACAAATAAATATTACTTGCATGCTAATACACAAATATAATTTCAGGAAGAAATTGTTGAGGCTCGCGAAGCAGGCGCTACTCTTGTGGGTGGCGTGGAGCTGATTAAGGACATAACAGCTGGAGAGCTGCTGCTGTCTGATTATCAATTCATTATTGCGCATCCCAACATTCTGCCCGAGCTCGTTGCACTCCGAGGCTTGATGAAGCGCAAGTTTCCCAACCCAAAAAGCGAGACACTTGGTGTGAACCTTGCGGAAATGGTTATAAAATTCTCAAATGGCATCAGCTACAGCGCAACTAAAGATGAATACCAGCAAAACTTTGGTTTAATTAAAGCTAATGTGGGTACTCTGGACATGGATGCACAGCATCTTGAGGAGAACATACGTTTTCTGTTGCAAGATGTAAATAGTATGCGACCCAAGCGAGATGGACGCTTCATTACGCGCGTACTACTTAAGAGCCCACCAAGCAGTGAACAGCTGAAGATTGATCCATTTGTATATATACCCGAGTTTTACGACAAAACCGCTGCCAAAGCTAGTAGGGAAGCCAAGCAGCAAGCAGAACCAGTACCAGAATCAAAGGAAGCGGCAGCTGCGTCAAATTAGTTCATAATTTATTATTGTGTACTCACATAATTGGTTGCTTTATTGCTAAATAATCCTGTTGCGCATTGAAAGTCGGAAAACATAGTTTAAAAATATAATTTAAAGGAACGTTTTCATTCCCTGCTTTATCCGTCGTTAGGTTCTCTTAAATTAAATTATTTATCGCTTACATATAGGTTTATATACGTATGTATATAAAGATCAAAAGATATTTGTGTGCTATGACAATAAGGGGAATTAGACGCATGACACTTTTTCAACTTACATACACTAACACAATGCGCACGATTAGAGCACTGAAGAATTGCACTATATATAGTGGTGCGCAGATAGAAAGATACATGAATGCTTTAAATTCTTTGAAACTGAATCGAATAATGGGAAATATTATATTATGCTTTCAATGTTGCGGCGTTTCGCTGCTGGTGCTGCTGCGCCATTTCCAATTGTTTGACCCGAGTGTAAGCTGCACTTGCAACCAATACGACTATATTCGAAACCCACCAAATCGCGGAGCGCACATCGTTGTAATACTGCGTGGCAATAACTGTTTGTGCGCACGCCTTAGCCGTGCCGGAGATGTTGTGCGTTAGCGGTGAAGTAACCTGTAATCAGCAGATGTTTGATAACTACATACCTTTAGCAATAACATTGTCGTTGACTCACTAACCTTTATCTCTAAAGCTGTGACAAAGCCAATGGCAAAACCACAAAATCCACTGAGCGTCATTGCCGCCCAGAACCAGGGTGCCCACAGGTGTGGGTATGCCAGAATCGTACCCAGCTCACCGTTCAGAATAATGAGAGGTAAAAAGAGGACTGTAGAGTACAGATTATTATAGTAGCTCAACAGCCATATCTCCTGGTTGACATAGCCGAGCGACTTTTTCGTTTGTATAGAGTACATAGCCAAAGCCAGAGAGCTGAGGACACCAAATATTGTGCCACGCCAGGAGAATGATTGTGTTAGGCTCTCCTGATCCACACCCATCCAAAAGCCCAACACAATTGTGGCACAGCACACCAAGCACTTGAAACTTGTGCGTTGTCGCAAGATCAGGTATGTTAACACCACACTAAACACTGTGGTGAGGGAGCGCCCAATGTAATAGAAGGCGACCGTGACGTAAGCAAGCGACAGATTATTGGCACCGATCATGAGCGTGTAGAGCACTGTTAGCGGGAGTAGCTTTCGGAAGGTGTCAATGTCCAATGGATTTCCCTCAGGAAATGTAAACACGCTCGGATATTTGCGACTGAGGCGACTCATTGCAAAGCATATGATGGTGGATACAACACACTGATACCAGGACATGAAAAGTGGTGCGCCCAAATTAACCGCATCGCTGCTCAACAGATGTTTATTAACAAATACTGTCAGTATGGAAGTGCACCTGGTAAGGACAACGTGTACAAGTTACCATACAAATACAATTGGATTCTTTGATTATCTGATACTTACCAATATAATGCTACAACAAAAAATATCTTTAGATATTTATTGACTAGCCGATTGTGTTCTTCTAAATTTCTATACATATTGTCTCGTGCTAATTGCAAGTTCGTCTGTAGTTATAAAAGTAAAAAAATAAACTGTGCGTCGCTGCACATCGCCGGTAGTCGATCAGCTGTTCAACTTAAAAATTTCCCCTTTGAGTACTACCACCCCCAACACACACACACACCGATAAATATTTGTAAGAAATAATAGATGCGCTTGTATTAGTAAAGTTAAGCTCCAATTTATTAAATTTATTCATTATATATTAGTTTTTTAAATTAACATAATCATTTCTGTGTCTGTAGTTATATTTAGGCTTCTTAATGGATATGAATTTGCGGGACTTTCAATTTCACTTGTCCCACTGGCGGAATTCGGTGCCTTCAGGCGGCTTGACAGTGACCTTTTCCTTGGAAACCTCATTCCAGTTAGTACTTAAAACAGTGCCGCCAGATTCAGAAAACGATTTGTTCATGGCCTTTTGAACTTCCGGTGAGGACGAGCTGTAGATCTTTTTGAATAGTTGATTTAAAGCGGCTTCGCCTTTTGCTTCCTTCTCGTCAAGTTTTTCCTCTTCGCTGACTAGACGATCCCAGTTCTTTGCTTGGCGAGTGGGCACTTTAACAACTTCGGCTTTCTGTTCAAGACTTTCCCAGCGCACACCAGTCTCCTTAGCTAATGTTATTTCCACTTTTGTAGAAAAAGCTTTATGCGAAGATCGATCCACAACGATGGGATGCAGAAGATTTAGGATCAATTCATGTCCATCTGCAGTCATATGAACTTTTTGTGGTTCAATCTTGACGGCATAATTTTTCTCAATAGCGCCTTTTAAGAGTACTGTTATGACCACCTTGGTCTCTGATTGATACCAATCAAATCGCAGCGACATTTTGTGAATGAACTTTTGGTTGAAATTAAAGAATAATATTTTAGTCGCGAGTATTCAAAATCAGTAAATCCTGACAGTATAATGAATAGGGAAATATCTAGAAAACAAGCAGAGTTGCCACAAACTAAAAAATCAGCTGTTTGGTTAATTTGACAGCTAACAATAAGTTTGTTGAGAGTAAAATTTTAAATCAGCTTAATGTAATAGCAAAAATATGATAAAGTTTGTTTAATTTAATAACAATGATACTTGAAATAATTTCTTGAACAGTTTGTTAAATTAGTATTTTTGGTTGTCGTCAATCCTGATTTGCAAAATTAAATTGGTATTTCTTAGCATCAGATATGCAGCCACACTGATCTGTGTAATTGTCAAAGGCGAAGGCGAGCGAGAGACGATAAATAATTTTTATTTTTGCTTTAATTATTCGTGCGCAGAAATGAAATTCTATTGTCGAAAAATGCTGGAAAGTGTGTTTGTGTGAGAAAATAGTGTAAACATATTGCCACTGTCAAACGCAAAGGCAAAAATTCCTTGAAATAATTTCCAATTGGAATTGAGCAAACAGGGTGTCTGTTTGCGTATGTGTGTGCGTGTGTGCTGTGCCTGTGTATGTGCCATCCTTAATTTTTTCGCACATATGTATATATGTACATACACATGTATGTAGCTGAACATTTTTCTCTAATATACCAACAATCGAGAGCGCACAAAAAGCAAGGCGAAGAGAGCAGCACGGCGCAGAGCCACAGCCACGGTACCCTTGCGAGAAAAGGTAAGTAATTGAGGTGTAATATAAAGTAATGTCCACCGATTTCCCTGAAGGTCTGCTCTGTACTTTGTCAAAGCTCTTTCAATAATATGTATGACAGACTCTTCGCACAGCTGGCTCTTAATAGACTAGATAAAATATTAATTTTTAAATAATTTAATTAAATTTCAAATATCATAAAATAAAATAAAAACTATTAGATTATGAAAAATAAAGAAATCTCATAAGTTAAAGTTGCATCTTTATATCGTTTAAGAATTTACTTTCGTTGATTTGAAATCGAAAGTAATGAATCTATGCAAAATGCGAAAACATGTTCCCAACCAGTGTGCACTGTCATATTTGGGTCATTCATGTACTGCGCCTGTCTGTTTGGTTCTTTTCGGTTAGTTCTCTGTTGCCCTGCTTTTTAACGAAGCTGCGCGCTCTCTCTTCCTCTCTCACTCATTCTCTTACACATACTCTCGTTCATATAAGTTTTCAAGTGGTATTTTTGTTGATTTAACGGTAATTGTAAATTAACGCACTAGTCGCAATTGTCATATTGTCAAATTCACTTGTGCAATTTGCATTTGCTGTCTATTGCTGTTTTGCGCTGTTAGTGTGTATTGTTTGTGCTGGAATGTGGACGTGTATTGATGTGCGTATGTGTAAGTGTGTGCATGAGAATTTCTCGTGTTCTTATAAAAGATAAAAAAAAAGAGAGAGAGCGAGAGCTTACGCCCGTGTGTACGCTGGGCTAGCAAATGCGATACAAGTTGTGGGTGTGGGTGGGGGTGTCGGGGTGTGGGGCTAGCGCAGAGGTATTAGGATTGCTTGTTATTCTTTCTTTGTTGTTTTATTTGTGAAAAATATCTGCTACTGCTGCTATGTATGCACTGTCCGAGTACTTGTGTTCGTTTCTGGTTGTGTGTGCGTGTGTTTATGAGTTAAAGGTAGTAAATACATAAAAAGTACAAAATAAAATAAAAACATTTGTATTGTATGCGAATATGTAAAAGTAAATTAAACCTAGGCAACAACGTGAACTTTGTTAAGGGAAACTTTTAATTCAACTATACATATCTAAGTCTATAAAAATACACGTGTACAGACATATATCAAAACATGCACAGGCATTTTAAAATACATTCATATAAATACAGAATTGTGTGTGATTATCTCTTGTACGTTTCATAATTCGTTCAGCCAGTGAATTCCAATGCTGACTAACTCAAATCTCAATGCTGAACGGAAGTGCAGTGTCTAAGAATATGTGCGTTGCTGTAATTGTTGCTGTGGTTTTTGTTGTTGTGCTCCCATTTTTCACCAATGTCAATTTGAGTGCGACCTTGAAATTCGTTTGAGCATGTATTATAAAATTCACTTGAGCATCTATGTACCCACATACATACATACATGCAAACGTGTATTATGTGTGTATATATATTTAAAACACATTCAAGAGTGTCATTGACCTATACTAAAAGTCTTTTAAGTGCTGAAAGATAACTGTTTTCAACTGTTTTCCATCAATCGACTTGTTTATTTATTTGTAGTACAACTTCAAATACCTCTCAATTGGCAGACACCCTACTGATCGAAACCGTTTTGTAACCACCGCTGCCGCATTGACGCGGCGCTGCCGATAAATCCTGCCAAGATCCAGATCGATACAGCATCAACAACAACACAAACACAAGAGAGCTACAAGTGCGGCTGAATCAATCAGCGAAATGTTTACGGGTAAACTTCAGATTAAGGTTTGCGAGGCGAGCGGCCTGCGTCCAACAGATTTTCAAAAGCGCCACAATTTAACGTTTGGCAAATTGGCCGATGAGCAGCTGATCGATCCCTACGTGTCCATAGATGTCGACGAGAGTCATTTTGGTAAGCAAATTATCAATTTTCATAACAGCTATCCTTATGCCAAATATTCTTACATAGATCGTTCGACAACCCGACCAAAGACATTCGATCCGGTATGGAACGAGCAGTTCGTCCACGACGTGACCAACGCACGTAATATCAACTTAACTGTTTTTCATGATGCGGCCCTGCCACCGGATGACTTTGTTGCCAATTGCATTATACCCTTCGAGGATTTAATGCAAAGCGAGTCAGGTGCTCCGGATCTATGGGTAAATTAATTGTTTTATGAATTTAAATTTCAGCTGGTATATTTTAATATTAAATAATATACCTAGAATATTTCAAAAATACTGAGGTTCCAGCATTATTATTATTATTTAATACTATTTTAAAGATAATACGAATTTTTTAATTATTCAAAAGTCTTGAAAATCAAGTAGTATTTGACAGGCATTTGTCAATTTAGTTAAAATTTTTCAAATTTATAGGGATCTTTTATTATGTTAATTAAATTGAGAACTTTTTATGAGTAGGGTTTTATTTATGTTTTTAGTTAACATTTTATTATTTTAACCACTTATTTAATTTAAAGGTGAAAGTATGGTAGTCACACAATCGTTCGCATATAAATATTAATCTTTTGTCTTGCAGATTAACCTGGAACCACAGGGCAAGATCCACGTCATAATCGAGTTGAAGAGCCGCAATGGTAGGCATGAGCATTATGGTTAGTTAATTACTATCATTCTGTGGAGAAACAGTATAATCTCTTAGACTTTTCAGATCAAGCTAAAGCGGATGCCGAGGTGGAGCAGACTGTGGCAGTTAATAAGGAGTTCAAGGAACGCGCTGGCTTCAATCGACGCCGTGGTGCTATGCGCCGTCGTGTGCATCAAGTAAATAGTTTGCACAAATCATAATTGGCAATAAACTAATCAATCGATTTATTTTCCCATAGGTCAACGGGCATAAGTTTATGGCCACGTTCTTGCGCCAGCCGACCTTCTGTTCACATTGTCGGGAGTTTATTTGGTGAGTGAATAAAATATCGCATTTAATATCACATATATGTAGGTGCGCTCTGAGCGCCCTCACAGACAGACTGTCCATCTACAGTATCATTCTTGAGTTGTAATTGCAGTGATTAATATAAGTGCATATATATATTTATCTATAAATACATATATATATGTATAATTTTTGGGTTCTTTATATGATTTACAAAACACACACATCATAGCATTGTCATTACTATTATCTCTTATGATTTGATTTATTTTATTTATAACTATATATTTTTATTTTTGATTTCAATATATCTCGATTTCAATGTATTGCAAACGTAACATTCACAATTTTGGGTTCCACCACGTATTCTTAGCTATACTAAACTTAGGTTTTTTTCCTTAATTTATATAATATTTCTTTGGATTAACCATTTTCACATAACTGGCCTTAATTTGAGGGTTTTATATTTGCCATATGCAGCTGCAATTCTTTCACTGGTCTCGGTTGGTCTCTCATACATACATACATACATCTGCTTTTGACTTTCATTCTTTGGTTTCGAGCTGCGGGTTTACTTCCTTTTTGGTTTATTTTTCGCATAAATTCATGCACACACAACAAAACAAACACACATCATTCAGTTATAAAAGAAATATATGCAATAGCCACGGAATTTCTTGCCTTTTTGCAGGGGAATTGGTAAACAAGGCTATCAATGTCAAGGTATGTGTTTTGCTTCAAATTTAAAAGGAATATCTTACAGAGACCTAAAAGTCTCTGAGAAGAACATTAAACAAAAAATAAAAAATTAAAACAAAAAAATCAAAAGCTATCCATCACTTGCATTTGCTCGTCTCATTCGTTCGTTCGTTCGTTCGCTCGTTGTTTGTTGATGTTGTTCAGTTTCGGTCCAAGAAACAAAGTATTTGCCTTTGTTCATAACAATAGCTGCATTATCTATTTATCTGAATATCAATATTTACAATTTAAGGAAAGTATTTTTTTTTTTTTTAATTTAATTTGATTTGTGCCGTCGCTTCTCTCCGCATTGTCCATGCACTAAAAGTAATGCATTGGCCATTTTTATTTTAATTTGATAATGTTTTTAGTACACACATTTTGTAACTCTGTTTTGCACTGTCTTGCGCTCATACTAATACTCTTTAGATGTTAGACTTTATCGGCAGCTTTAAAATCATACTACCCCGTTGATCTATGTTTGGTTAGTTCCAGATAGTTTCTTTAGTTAATGATATAAAAAATTATGATATTTTCACAACATTTATAATGTCTCTGATTTGAAAAGACTAGTTTATCTCTCAAATTCAATATATTTATTTATTTAAGTTAACTATGCTAATATTAGGCTTGAAGTCTTAAAGTAAGGAGTAGGCTCTTTTTAGTTACTAAGTGATCAACTCAAGTAATTCATGACGCAAGTTATTTATATGTATTTGGGTTCGTTATCGCTGAATAGATAAAGAAAGACAACAATTAGACTTTTAGCCTTCTGCTACTGTGGCTATGTTTATGGCAATTGAATATAGTTAACTGACTTAACTGAGATTGTCTGATACGAGGGTTGATAGGAAACATGTTAAATAGATATATTTTGAGAAAAAGTGACAAATTTCTACTATCACCATTCTACACCATTTAACTAGGTTTCCAAAAATACATCTTTTTAATGCAATACATTATTATACATTAATGAAACAACTCTTATATATTCCAATATTGTTCTGTTAACGTTGTGGAAAAAGTTGCTAATCTGTTTGTGTTTTGATTTGATTGTTGTTTGCTGATGCTCAAACACTGTGGGACACCTAATAATATTATTAATTTCTGGACAATTTGCACGTCAGCAGCAAGTTGCACATATGTGATTAAATAATTCTTTTGCTGTCCATTAAATGACGAAAACTAATTTGCATTTGACCAGTGACAAAAGTTATTTAAACCAACTACATTTACTCTTTCTTACACACAAACCCAACACACAATTTGATGTTATGTGAAACAGCTCGTCAAATATGCTAATTTCTCAGTGTGTCTAACCTCTGAATGTGTAAAACATAATTAATTATTTCAATGGTAACTCTGTAAATATCACATATATTTCAATTAAAATTGACTGCTGCACTGCTGTGACCTGAGTTATCTTGCACTTCATCTCAAATGCTAAGGATAATAAGTCGTACAGCTTGCAACTACTCTAAATGAAATCTTTATTAAACGATTCGATTAATGAAATTATATTTTGATCTAATCATTTATAGTCTGCACATTAGTTGTACATAAAAAATGCCATCTGTCTGTGGTCTCCAAATGTCCTGGTATGCGCGACGAGGTTAGTATGAAGGTCAATCAATTTACTCTGTCGTGTTCAATAATTCAATTACTTTGTTTGCAATTACAGCAAGCCAAGGTGGAAGTGGTGCCGGCAGGGCAGCGGTTCAATGTCAATGTGCCGCATCGATTTGTGGTGCACAGCTACAAGCGCTTCACATTCTGCGATCATTGCGGCTCGTTGCTCTATGGACTAATTAAGCAGGGCCTGCAATGCGAAACATGTTACATGAACGTCCACAAACGGTGCCAAAAGAATGTGGCCAATACCTGCGGCATCAACACCAAGCAAATGGCCGAGATACTCAGTTCGCTGGGCATCTCGCCGGATAAACAGGGCCAGCAGCCGCGACGCTCTAAATACTTGAGTCAACCAGGTGGAGAAGACAATTATGGAGCTTCACTGGGCGGTGAGGGGGGCGACGGTGTGCCAGGTGCCTCATTTCGAAGCGGCACTTTGTCCGCTGATAGCTTGGCCACGTCAACGAGTACGTTGACCAGCGGCTACAACAGCAGCAGCTGCATGAGCCTAGCCGTGGGTGGCGGAGATTCCCGTCCTGGCAAGTGCTCCCTAGTAGACTTTAACTTTATTAAGGTGCTTGGCAAGGGCTCGTTCGGCAAAGTAATGCTGGCGGAGAAAAAGGGCACCGACGAGATCTATGCCATTAAAGTCTTGAAGAAGGATGCCATTATACAGGATGATGATGTTGACTGCACAATGACCGAAAAACGCATCTTGGCCCTGGCCGCCAACCATCCGTTCCTCACGGCGTTACATTCTTGTTTTCAGACCCCAGATCGCTTGTTCTTTGTTATGGAATATGTTAACGGTGGTGACTTGATGTTTCAAATACAGAAGGCGCGCCGTTTTGAAGCGGGCCGTGCTGCGTTTTACGCCGCCGAGGTCACTCTTGCCCTGCAGTTTCTCCACACCCATGGCGTTATCTATCGCGATCTGAAGCTAGACAATATACTGCTCGACCAGGAGGGGCATTGTAAGCTCGCTGACTTTGGCATGTGCAAGGAAGGTATCATGAATGGCATGTTGACCACGACATTCTGTGGCACACCCGACTACATTGCCCCCGAAATTCTCAAGGAACAAGAATACGGCGCATCCGTGGACTGGTGGGCGTTGGGCGTTCTTATGTACGAGATGATGGCTGGCCAGCCTCCTTTTGAGGCTGACAATGAAGATGAGCTTTTCGACTCTATAATGCACGATGATGTGCTTTACCCCGTGTGGTTGTCCCGCGAAGCCGTGTCCATCTTGAAAGGTAAGATTTAACCTTACACATAAGAATAGCAATCTATACGTTGTCAATGTGCACTGTCTCCATTCTAGGTTTTCTCACAAAGAACCCAGAGCAGCGTTTGGGCTGTACAGGTGACGAGAATGAAATCCGTAAGCATGCATTCTTCAATAAACTGGACTGGAAGGAGCTGGAGAAGCGCAACATAAAGCCACCATTCCGACCAAAAATGGTATGTCTCGTAAATGTGGAGGCCAGAAAGCTAATTAACCTTTCGATTTCCTTTTATAGAAAAACCCACGTGATGCCAACAATTTCGATGCCGAATTCACCAAAGAGGAGCCTGTGCTAACACCAATTGGCAATGATGTCATTCGTTGCATTAATCAGGATGAGTTCGCCGGCTTCTCATTTGTCAATCCCAAGTTTGGGCCGGAGCGCAAGGTGTTTTAAAGCGGCGACCGTTGGATAATTGGATTGGATATGCGCTTAGTGTTGGCGGGAAATAAACCAGCAAACTGGATCACTTGAAATTTTAAGCAGTTGGCACTTCGTTGCCGGGGTTTTAATTACATGTAACCCTATGCTAATCTCTTAGCCTATTCCTAGACTTAGCTTATCTCCCTAGCACGTGAATCTAAAAACTTTGCTTCCGTTGATTACTTTATGAACGCTTTATTGTTGTCTGTTTCCAGTTGTGGTCTTTAACACTTTAGTTGTCTGTTTTATCGTTTTAAGTTAAATGTTGGGAATTACGAAAGCGTAGTTCTATAAAGAAATCACAACTAAAAACGCAAATGCTAAATGAAATGCTGAGAATCGCAAGTTATATATAGATAGAAATGATTACACCTACTGTAATTACGACATATATATGAATTCAGAAATGCGTGGAGGATTTTATAGTCTATAGTCACTACGCCCAGTGCCAATACAAAACTAACTATAAAATTGTTTGCAAACACGTACACTTAGGCACATACACAGACACACGGATACGCAGGCAAACTCTAATTTTAAGAATTTGTTTGTTTATAGTTTTATTCTTATTTATCGCACAATCTTTCTATTTCAACAAATCTATCGCTTTTGCTCGTTGTAATGCTCAAAGCCTCTCAAAGCAAGGCGCTATTTTTGCAGCTTTACCTACCTTTATCCCACAATCCTTACCAAAAACAATTATTATTGCCAAAAAACAAAAAAAAAAGGAAGTCCTGATCTAGTCAATGTTGTTGCAAATGCAGCGCCATGCTTTTTGTTATTAGTTTTTTATTTATAAATGTGCTGAATCTCAAGTTTCGCACCCAAATGCAGACAGCCATCTCGCAACAGCGCTATCCTATGCGAATCGCAATTCAAAAAGCCGTCTGTAAACATAAGAAAATACGATGATAAAAAGAAAAGAAGAAAACAAGTTTATGCGTATTCGAACTCTTGCACAATTTCCTTCTCAAGTATTAAAGCGATATTATTTTAAAATAACTTATTGTTATACATACAACATAATATAATAACACATAAAACAAAAATAAATATAACAAAAACTAAAAAGTAAAATAAAGCCAAAAATAACACACAAACTCGCACATACAAAAACAGAGCTAAACAAATGCAGAAATCTAAACAATAAAATGAAAAGTGAATGGAACTAAGCTTAGTCGTAAAATGAGAACTTTAAAATGAAAACCAAATAAACACATTTTAAATTCATATATATTTTATGGAACACAAATTAAATACAAAAACCGAAATATGTTTAGCCTATAAGTTGGACAACATATTAAATTTCAGTAAAGTATAAAAGTATAACAATATATTTATGTATGTATGTATATATATATGCTTATAAATATGCATATATATTTATATACATACATACTTTTATATATATATATATAAAATTATTTATATGTGCATAGAGTTAATCTAGTATATGTGAAATATATGCAGTTAAAGCTGTAAAACAAATACAAAGCAGAACAAATTATATATATAAACAGAGATAATGTATGAAATAATACCAATATTAAAAAAAAAGAAAAAATAACAAAAATATATATGTGTTGATTTTAAAACCAAAGACTCAAACAACAAATACAATTTGCATAAATAAAAAAGAAGCAAATACAAACAATTAAATGAACAAATGGAAACCATTTATATGGCATCGAAATTTGTTAGTTTTGATTTTATGATTTCAATTATTCGTGTTGAAAAAATATATATATATATACTTTATATACATATATACATTTTTAAAAATCTAGTTTTAGTTTTTTGTTGATTTGAGAGCATCTAAATAATTGAATTTTTAATGAATCTTGTACTGCATTTACAGGAGAGCAAATTGTTTGCCGATTACTAAGTTTGATAAATTTGTATGCAACAAATGGCAGTATATAGCAAAAATTACTAATTGTAAGAAACATTGTTAACTAAACAGAAAACAAAATGAAACTTTGTATGTAATGAGATAACAAGCCCAAGTGTATAATTAAAATAATATATTTATGAAATAGCAAGCAGAGCCAAGGCTCTAATACCCATTTAAATGTTAACCTCAAGTATTCTCAAAACCGCATTTTACTAAACTAAAATGAAGACAGGACAAATGTAAACCATATGTAAACCAATTTATACAAAAGCAAAAACAAACAAAACGGAAAAGAATGCGTCAAACTAGTTCAAAGTCGCAGTTGTAAAAAAAAGAATGCAAATAATCACAAATTTACACATACGGTTCCAGCCATAACAAAAACTAGTTTATACCTATGAAGACGCCTCGGTCGGAGGGAAAAGCAAATAAAATACAAAAGTAAAAATTATGGGTTGTTACCGAACTTGAAATGGAAGCAGTTGAAGCGCAATGTGAAGAACAAGGAAAATAATTAATACATTTAAAAAACACAAACACAAAGGAAAACAAAAATGTAACGTGTAACCTGAATAAAAATTAAATGAAAAACGTAAACAGAACAAGTTGTAAAACAGAAATTTAGCTGTAAGCTCATTAAAAACAAATCAACACGGCCCGGTGTAGAGCAACGTTTGAAGGAACAAAAGTTTAAATTGTAACGCCTTTTTGTTGATTCTTTTGTTCGTTTTGTTTGGCTAACTACTGTATTAACTCGAACAAGAACTAGACCTATCGAAATTAATAAATTGTGCTGACCCACGCAATGAATTGGATGAGTAGTTGACTAGCAGCAACCAAGGTTCAGCTCAGCAGTGCAAGAGCTTTTGTTGCTTATTGCCAGATAATGGATACTGCTGAGCATGATTAAACTTATGTTGTAACTGTAACTCTCTCTCTCATTGATAAATTTTCACTAAAATCGCTTGACTAACAACCTCTACAAACTGAAGTGGGAAACGTTTTGTAATGTCGATTTAGTTACGTTACTAGCCATATGTAGTTTGGTTAGTAATTACATACAAGTCAAATGCCATGCTGACGGATACACCTTTTCATGTACCTTCTGCAATTTAGATTCTATACATAGACAACATATAAATTAAAAGAGAGAATAACAAATATAACAACAATCTTAAATCGTTACTGACCTAAGACAAACACAAATTGGAAAATAGAAACTACTCATTAAAAGAATAATAAACAAATGGAGAAAGTATTTAAATGAAATCCCACAAAATTATATTGAGACAAAAATAATCTGTAAGTTATGTTTAAATAAATGAATAAATAAGCTACAAAGAAGAGTAAAAAACCAACGTTGATATGTTGTAAAAAGAATTGAACTAAGAGAAGACAGTGAGTTGTTATTCAAGTAACTAAATAAATGATGACAAAATGTAAAATGATGGGCGGAAAGATAACCAAAGAACACAAAATTACTAAAAATTGATTTATAATTTTAAGCGAAGATTTAATGAAAATGAAAACTAATTAATAAATAAAGAGGTAACACCTATAAAAATGTATCAACTGAGTCAATTATTTCCTACTGATAATTTCAAAAATAACGCTTGGCGCCAAACAGCCAGCGATCTGGCAGCACCGGGCACAAATGCAACTCTGAGCTGTGCACATGGCACCAAATATAACGAGCAAAGCAGACGAAGCAAAACAAATTTGCGCTGCAGCAACAGGGACTGAGTATTTTCAGTTAATTTACAAATTGAACATGCCAAAAGTAAAAACAGAGAAGAAAAGTCGCGTCCACAATGAGGTGCAAAAGCAAGGTAATTCAACTTAAATGCAATCATTTCGTAATAACTATATTGGCAACTGCTTTGTAGGCATTGTGTTTAACAAGGATTTTGGTCAGCATATATTGAAAAATCCATTGGTCATAACGACTATGTTGGAGAAAGCGGCCCTGCGAGCGACCGATGTTGTACTGGAAATTGGTCCTGGCACAGGCAACATGACTGTGCGCATGCTGGAGCGCGCCAAAAAGGTGATTGCCTGCGAAATTGACACACGCCTGGCCGCCGAGCTGCAGAAACGTGTCCAGGGCACACCCTTGCAGCCTAAACTACAGGTGCTTATCGGTGATTTTCTGAAAGCTGACCTACCCTTCTTCGACCTATGCATTGCTAATGTGCCCTACCAAATCAGTTCGCCACTGATCTTCAAGTTATTGCTGCATCGCCCACTGTTTCGCTGTGCCGTGTTAATGTTCCAGCGGGAATTCGCACAGCGTCTGGTCGCAAAGCCAGGTGACAAGCTCTACTGCCGCTTAAGCATCAATACACAGCTATTGGCCCGAGTGGACATGCTAATGAAAGTCGGCAAAAACAATTTCAAGCCGCCACCCAAGGTGGAGTCGAGCGTGGTGCGTCTAGAACCGAAGAATCCCCCACCGCCTATCAACTTTACCGAATGGGATGGCCTAACTCGCATAGCTTTCCTACGCAAAAACAAAACTTTAGCTGCTACATTTAAAGTGAATTCTGTGATGGAAATGCTCGAGAAAAATTACAGATTATATCGATCGCTGAGGAATGAGGTACTTACGGAAATTTTCCTTATAGCTGATTGATGAACTTATATTTCATGCCTTTCGCCATTTTAGCCAATTGAAGAAAACTTTAATATGCAGGAGAAGGTCATGGGTATACTGGAGGAACTGGGCGTTAGTGGGTCTCGCGCGCGTTCTATGGACATCGATGAGTTTATGCGCCTATTGCTGGCTTTCAATTCGGCTGGCATACACTTTAACTAAGACAAAGTGCTTTAAACTTTGCTTAATTATCTTAAGAATTCTTGTTTAATTAAACTAATGTATGTTCGCATACAATACAAACGTAAGATCATTTTGTAAGCTTATGCCTAATGGATTGTAAATACAGTTTACTCGACAATACGTGAGCAGATTGAGAGAGAGAGACAGAAAGAGAGATATTAGTGAATATTTTTGACGCCGGCTTAATTTTTAGCTTGTTAATCAGGTTACTCGATTCGTATCGATCAGTCGGGCGCGAACCTCTTTGAAATCAAGTTCAGAGTTCCGCAATGCCACAGGTGAGCGCAGCCCGTTTGCTGCTGTTCGCGTCGCTACAGGTAGCGTTCGTACTGTGCCAAGATCCGGATGCATTAGCGAAACAGAGTAAATATTGCAAACTTATACTATTAACGCATCAATCTAATCATTAATTATCATCTGCAGCTTGCACTCAGGTTAAGCGCGACGTATTCGAGGAACGAGTTGCGATTAGTTTCTTCTTCGCTAATGCTCCCGTTCGCTGGGAAACTATTGATTCGTGCCATGGATCACGACCGCTGATAGTCGGCGGAACACCCGCCGAACCCAAGGAATTTCCCCCAATGGCGCGTCTGGGCAATCGCAATGAGAAAAACAACACCAATTGGTTCTGCGGCGGCACCTTGATAAGCCACCGCCTAGTGCTCACGGCAGCCCATTGCCTCTACTCGGAAATGTGAGCAATGCGAGTTAGATGAAATGCAAAGAATAATTTCAATGTATTCCCATTGCAGTGGCGCAGTAAATGTGGTGCGGCTGGGTGAATTGGACTTCGCCAGCGAGCGGGATGATGCAGAACCAGAGGATTTTGCTGTGCAGGAGATAATTGAGTATCCGGAATATAATTACACAAGGCTTTACCATGATATTGCCCTGCTGCAACTGGATCGAGCTGTAAAGTTCAGCGTATATAAGCATCCGGCCTGCCTGCCCTTCGTTGATGGCGACCGCAGTGAAAATTTCATTGCCATTGGCTGGGGTCACAAGCGATTCGCGGGCCGCGAGTCGACTAAACTGCTGAAAGTGAAGCTTACGAACTTTGGCACTAGATGTCTGGCCACCACGGATCTGGACGAACTGCCCAACGGGTACAATGCGAGCACCATGCTGTGCATTGGCTCACCCGAGCTGAAGGACACCTGCAACGGCGACTCTGGTGGTCCGGTATTAAACTACCATGACGACTATCCATGCATGTATCACGTCATGGGCATCACTTCATCCGGCATTGGCTGTGAGACCCCAAACGTACCCAGCATCTATACTCGGGTGCACTACTACTTGGACTGGATTAGGCAGGAGATGGCCAAAAGCAGTTAAATAGTAGACCATCATCTTCAAGAAATATATATTTAGATATTTTATATATATGTATGTATGTACATATATTAATTAAATATTAAAACATTGCATGCATTAAATTGGAAATAAGCAGGAAAAGATCAGTCACAGATCACATACAAACATACAATAAATATTTGTATGGGCGATGCTGGAAACCAGATTCTCATCTTATCATCAAATGTGCATTCATATATACACTTATTGATATACACACAAATACATATGCATTTAAGATTATCTCAGCTCCGAGCGCTCATCGCTTCACATTCGCTTCGCAGTTGATTGTGCGCCCAGCTCGACGTCGGTTGTGATTAGCGGCTGGGCATTAATAATGGAAGCGTCAAATTGTTTAAATAGCGTCATTCCATGGAGACAAATGTGCCTGCTGCTACTGCTGCTGCTCAGCTGCAACCTTTCGGAGCGACTGATAGCTGGTCAAGATGCAGAGATTGTCAGCTGTAAGTCTATATAAATCTATAGCAGATCTAGTAATGGACGAGCGTCTCTCTTTCCCTCTATCACTCTCTCTGGGACAGCTTGTTCTCGGTACAAGAAGAGCGTCTTTGATCAGCAGGATGGCTACAGTTTTCTGTTCCCAAATGCGCCAATCTCCTATAAGACCTTGGACACGTGCCGCAGCTACACGCCACTGATAGTCGACGGAACACCTGCTGATCCCAAGGAATTTCCGCATATGGCGCGCTTGGGCAATCGCAATGACAAAAATGTTACCAATTGGTTCTGTGGCGGCACGTTGATAAGCAATCGGCTGGTGCTCACTGCAGCACATTGTCTCTACTCGGAGAGGTGAGTGAGTGAGATAGGCTGCCTAAGCGATTCAACTATCCAACTCCATTGCAGCGGCGCCATCAATGTGGTGCGCTTGGGTGAGCTGGACTTTGATAGCGAGCAGGATGATGCACAGCCTGAGGACTTTGGCGTGCGGAACACCACAGAGCATCCCGACTTCAAGTACCCAGTGCTGTACAATGACATAGCGCTGGTCGAACTGGATCGCGGTGTGCGTTTCAGTGTTTACAAGCATCCCGCTTGCCTGCCCTTCAATGATGGCGATCGCTACGAGAGCTTCATTGCCGCTGGTTGGGGTCAGACCACGTTTGCCGGAGTGCCCTCGAGCAAGCTGAGAAAAGTGAAGCTCAACGGCTTCCGCGACAGCTGCCTGACGGCCGACGATGTCGACGAGCTGCCCAGCGGCTACAATGCGACGACACAATTATGCGTTGGGTCCGCTCGCTCCAAGGACACGTGCAACGGTGACTCGGGCGGTCCCCTGTTGGTCTATCATGAGGAATATCCGTGCATGTATCATGTCATGGGCATCACCTCGTTGGGCATTGGCTGCGGCACGCCCAATGTGCCAAGTCTGTATACGCGGGTGCATAGTTACTTGGATTGGATTAAACGGGAGATGGCGAATATTTCATGAGAGAACTGTGTTTTCTGAGAACATATCTAATTAATAATTTGAATAATTAATGTGTAAACTGCAGTCTTTAGTCAATAATAAAAAAATCGAGATTGCTGTCGATCATATTCTATAAGTATCTACTGACGCTGTTGCCTCTGCCTCACTCTTGGGTATACTCTCGAGCTGAAACAGCTGATGTCTGATCAGTCCGAGTTCAGCCGACTGCGCGGGTGCTTGTCAACTGCAAACCAGTCCAGCTCGCGAGAGACAGAGAGAGCGAGCGAGCGGCTGTTGAGGGCTTTGCCAAGTTCGAGGCGTTTGTTGTCGTCAAACCGGTCAACAACGTGCCCATTGTGTATTTGATAAGCAAATTCAATTCGAGAATGTGGATAAGACGGGCGCTTCTTCTTTTGGCACTGCTGCCAATTCACCTGAGTTTGGGTCAAATCAACGACATTGTCAGAAGTATGTTAAATTAAAAATCTGCACAGAGAGAGAATTCATCCCAGAGTCTCTCTCATCGACAGCCTGCACCAGCTACAAGAAGTCCGTCTTCGAGGAGCAGGTTGGTTACAGTTTTCTCTTCCCCAATGCGCCCGTCATGTACGAGACGATTGACAATTGTCTCAGCTACACACCCCTGATTGTGGGCGGTCAGCCTGCCGATCCCAAGGAATTTCCGCATATGGCGCGGCTCGGACACCGCAGCGAGTGGGAGCGGCAGAAGATCGAATGGTTCTGCGGCGGCACACTGATTAGCGACAGATTCGTGCTGACTGCCGCCCATTGCTTTGAGTCAGAACAGTGAGTAATTGAATCAACAACGTGCACGTGACTTTAGGCGCATCAAATCTGTCTAGGGGAGAGCTGAACGTGGTTCGTTTGGGTGACTTGGACTTCGAGAATGACCAAGAGGATGCATCGCCGAGAAACTATGATGTGGCCAATTACTACCGACACCCGCAGTTTATCAGTCCAGAGCTCTATAATGACATTGGCATGGTTAAGCTGGCCGAACGC
Organism: Drosophila navojoa; assembly: GCF_054131105.1. NCBI lineage: Eukaryota > Metazoa > Arthropoda > Insecta > Diptera > Drosophilidae > Drosophila > Drosophila navojoa. Next base: position 14,620,217 of record NC_142890.1, read on the forward strand.
GTTCTATTCGATCGATACAAACATCCGGCGTGCCTGCCCTTCGAGAGTGGCCAAAACATGCCGTCGTTTATAGCCGTCGGCTGGGGAAGCACGAACCTCGCGGGCAAATCTTCGGCAAGGCTGCTGAAAGTCAAGCTCAATAATATTGCAGATGATGTAAGATTTAATACGATATTCCCTACCTTAATACTACGTTAATAATGCCTTCTTATATAAAAGGTATGTCGACGCGTTATTGGAAGAAGCGATGACTATCCACGCGGATTCGAGCCGGTCACACAAATGTGCGTGGGCTCTTCAAGGGCAATGGATACATGTAGCGGAGATTCTGGTGGACCTATTCTTGTTTACCACAAGGAGTATCCGTGTATGTACCATGTGATGGGCATTACGTCGGCGGGTATTGCCTGCGGTACACCGAGAATTCCCAGTATTTATACGCGCGTGTATAACTATTTGGATTGGATTACACATATTATGGCAAATTTTTAGCAATACATACACAATAATTATAAGCAGTAATTAACCACAGAATATTTTAAATTTGAATGGTTATTTATTAACGATCTGGCAAGGCTCGGCAACTTGGAATGAATAGTGAATTATCTCAATTTTTAACAAAGTGTACTTGACTAACTACATTTATTTTAATATATATACGCCTTGCTAAAAACTAACAATTTAATGAAATAAATATATATGAAAATTATAATAATTAATTTCAATCTCGGTATCTAAAAAGTACTTTATTCGTTACTCAATACTTTAAAATATCTATGAATATAATACACAAATATATCGTCCATCACTATTGTTGTTTACAAAAAAAAAAGAAAAAAGTACATTTGTTAAAGTTGTGGTAAGACAACAAAAATAGCACGCGCCAAGAAATAAAAAAAAGTTCAACAAATAAAATGTAAATAATCAAGTAATATAGCATCAAGTTAATGTGCTGCTAGCCGTCAAAGTGCTGCAACTGCGCTGCGCGTCAATTCCTTTCCCTTTTTAAAGTGCGTTTGCGACGCACATTCATACACATGTATGTCGAATTGAGTCCAAAATCTAATAGTTTAAGCACAAACATGGAGCCGGACGAACTGCAGCCAATCACGTCTGATTCCATTCAGTCATATAAGACGCGAGCCAAAGTGAATCCGGCGAAAAAAGATAATGAGAAACGGCGACGAAAGGATGCGATGCGAAAGGTAATTAACCAACATGTGCAGAAGTGTGTGTGTATGTGTGCGTAAACACTCACAGTCGTTACTTGTGACTAGCATGTGAATATATGTATGTATGTATTTGTGATAGTGTGTTAGTGCGTACGTTTCTTGGCTTGCCTTTATTGCATTATTGATCCGGCATTAATATTAATATATGCATTTTGTGCAGGTTTCGCTAATTTTACGCAAATGCGACTCGCTGCGCACCGTCGAGGATCGTCAGTTTCTGGACAAGCATCCGGATATTGTGAAAGCGACGAAAAAACGAAAGGAGCGCATCGAGATATACAAGGAGCGCATCGTCGAGAAGGAGGACGAACCGCACGTTATTGAGGCAAAGGTTGAGCAGCTGGCCAATATTATATCGCAGGCAAAGCATTTAATCTGTTACACCGGTGCCGGCATTAGCACCGCTGCCTTGATACCCGACTACCGCGGCAGCAAGGGCATCTGGACGTTGCTGCAAAAGGGCAAGGACATTGGAGAGCACGATCTGTCCAGCGCCAATCCCACCTTCACCCACATGGCGCTCTACGAACTGCATCGACGTCGTCTGCTGCAGCACGTCGTGTCCCAGAACTGCGACGGTTTGCACCTACGCTCCGGCCTACCGCGACAGTCCCTCTCCGAGATACATGGCAACATGTATGTGGAGGTGTGCAAGCATTGCAAGCCGAACGCGATCTACTGGCGCCAGTTCGATGTGACCGAGATGACGGCCCGCTACTGCCACAAGACACATCGGCTGTGCCACAGGTGCTCGGAGCCGCTCTATGATACCATCGTGCACTTTGGCGAGCGCGGCAATGTGAAGTGGCCGCTGAACTGGGACGGTGCCACCCATCATGCTGAGCGGGCAGACGTGATACTCTGCTTGGGCTCCAGTCTGAAGGTTCTGAAGAAATACACCTGGCTCTGGCAGATGGACAAGCCGCAGCGGCAGCGCGCCAAGATTTGTGTGGTGAATCTGCAGTGGACGCCCAAAGACAGCATAGCCAGCATCAAGATCAACGGCAAGTGCGACAACGTCATGGCGCAGCTGATGCGTCTGCTGAACATAACTGTGCCCGTCTACAGCAAGGAGAAGGATCCTATATTCGCGCATGCCACGCTTCTAATGCCCGAAGAGCTGCACACCCTGACGCAGCCGTTGCTCAAGAATGCCGACGAGGAGGAGGCGGGCGATACACAATCCTGTACAACGACCACCGAGGAGACGCAGGACTCAACTATTTCCGGCGACAGCTACAGCGAGCTGCCCATTGGCAGGGGTCCGCGCATACGGACGCCTATAAAAAACGGACGGCGGGTTAAGACTAATCTGGAGATGCGACAAAAGTATGCACCACCGCCAAACGATAGTGCCGAGGAGACGAAGCCGGCAGATGGACTGCAGCTGAAAACCGAATCGGAGCTGGATGTCCAAGTGAAGACTGAAACGGAAACGGAGACGGAAACGTTGACGATCTGCGAGCTGAAGCAAGAGACGAAAGTCGAGGAGCAGTTAGTTCAAGCTAAGGTGGAAATCACGAGCATCAAAGCGGAAGTGGAGCCCAAAGTGGAACCGAAGCTGGAGATGCCCAGCGAAGCCACAAATGGCCATCAGCACAAGAACGGTCTGACGGAGCTGCCCAAACTAGTCGCTATACAGAAGCCGTACACGGACGTGAACATCTATCCGGACATGTGTCTGCTGCCCGTAGAGCTGCGGCTAGAGCCCAGCTTACCACAAGTGCAGTTGCCGCCGCTGGTGCCGATTGGTGCACCGCTATACACACCCTTCGTGCAGCCTCTGATGCAGACGCAGCTCGTGTTGCCGCCGTCGCTGCAGGCGCTCAACTTGCAGAGTGATAGCGCCACCTGCTCCGCCGAGTCGACAACAGAGAACGATGATGACGGGGACGAGGACGACAGAGAAGTGGAGGAGGATGAGGAGGAGCAGGAGAAGGGAGAGGAGAACGAGCAGTTTGCCATGGCGCAAATGGATCTGCTGCGATGCCACAGCGATAACGAACTGCTGCGTCAACTGCCCAGCTGGTACGATGCGAAATATGCCTACTCGGGCCTGCACAGCATATTGATACCGCCCCCATCAGATCTCAACATTTGGAACTCGCAAGTGGTGCCCAATTTCGCCATGAATCGCTCTGCCGCCAGCTGTGAGTTCTGCTTCGATCGGTACGCGGAGCTGGAGTGCCAGTTCTATCGCCGCTGGCATCTCAACCAGCGCAAGCACAAGAAGCGAGCGCGCAGCGGCCGCTTTGTCGTCTGCGAGTGCTGTCCGACCAGCGACGATGACGACGACTACGACGAGAATATATCGCTGGCACACATAGCCGCCGCCGAGACGGCCAAGCGCCGGCTGCAGCTGAGCCACAGCTTCCCCCGCAAGCTGGCCCGCACCCAGGCCGGCTGGTATGGCAAGGGCTACAAGAAGGGTCGCAAGCGCAGATAGGCGCAGCGGCCAGGGTAGACCGCAGTCGCTTCAATAGTATTCGAGCATAGTCTAGTAGCTATTAACTAAGCATAAGTAAAGTATTTAAGTATAGCTATATATATATAGATATAGAGTTGTATCGGTTCATAGCTCGTAGTGCCACTCGCATTAGGTATTCGTCTAGGTAGGTTTTACATGTTTTAAAAAGCAAATCAAGTATTTTACTTTATATGTCATGTAATCGAGCAGTCCTTGGTCCAATTTAGTTTTAAGTGTGTCGCGATTGCAACTGCAGGAGTCTATGTAAATTTGTCATTTTATATCTATTTATATTTCGCACTTTCATTTGTTAAATATTGCATGCATTTATTTTCGTTTTGTCTTTTTATGTTCATTACAAATAAAACCTTTTTTTGTAAAAATTCTCTGATATTGGACTTCAATATTACTTTTTTCTTAAATTATATTGGATCTAAATATAAGGCAACAATAAAATGCAAAATATTACGAAATTTATGTTTCAGAAGGGTAGAGAGCTATAATTATTTATTATCAGGAAAATCAGTTTCTAATTTGTCTCTCTGAATTTTCGTGATTGTAACTCTCATATATAGGGAACAAATGTTTTTTCTTTTTTACAAAATGATATTGAAATCATATTCAATTTTGAATTTGGAATCCGTCCTAAAATGAAATTTCCTGAAAGGTACGCAACGACTTTTGCCATAAATTGAAAAAATATTCATTTTGTTTTTGTCCAACATTTTTAATGCAATATGTTTTATTTACCCCGAAGATGTAGTGTCTTGTGTTTAAACTTAATTTATTTAAAATACAATTTATATGCTTTATAATTTTATTAGCTTAAACATATAATATTGCTATTCTATTTTTAGTTTTGCCTTCGTATGTGTCTGTGTCTTTGAAGCGATTATATTTGATCTACAGTCAAACCCAATCAACCAATCGTGTGATGGGATGCGGGGTGCGGGGTGCATGGGTATTGAAGGTGAGATGTGGTTGAGTGTGGGTCTGCCGTGTATAACAAGACTTTACAATATAAAGCACAATATAAACAAGGGCTACACATAAGTGGAAAACAGCAAAAGCAATGTGTTTCTGTTTTATAGATTAACGTTCCTCGTATTAATTATCAGGGACCGACTACGTACACATTATACCTAAGACGATTAACCAAGCAGCCAATAGGCCAATATAAAATATAATTACGCGTTTACACAAAACAAAATACAAACAGGAAAAAGCAATTTGTTCAATTTTGAAAATTCTGCCCAGGACGCAGAGTCAACTAAACAAATAGGCATCCTAAGAAAATGGGGATTCATTGAGATAAATAGAAAGAGAATGAGATATAGAGCGCAAGCTTAAAGCACGCGACCAATTAAAAATTTGAAGATCATGAGTGTATAAACATTAGGTTGGCCGTGTTTGGGGGTTGGTTTGGATATGGAAATGGTTACTAGGCAAGGACGCAAAGGCCATCACAGTTAGGCCACATAAATAAACATGTTGATATCATCGTCGTCGCGTCTCATATACTTGTGTTCGATCAGCCATTCGAGCTGCTCCTTAATCATCTTCTTCGACGGAAGGAACATGTTCTTCAGTATATCAATCAATTCAGCCTGCAAGCAGATGATCAATTATTAAGTATATAATTCGTTATTTCAATATTGCGTCGAGAGCTCACCTGCAGCGCCGCATTGTTCATGCGTTTGCGCACCTTCATTATCTTAATGATTGCCTCCTGGGTGCGCAATATTCGTAGCTGCACAATGGACTGATTGTCCTCCTGTTGCGATCGCTCCGTGCTCAATTGCAAGCGACCAATTAGATTTAGCTGTGGATCGAGCACAAGTTGCTTTAGTGATTCGGATCACTATAAGAAATATTTAGCTCACCTTGCCGCGACGCTGGGATTTACCATTCTTGACAATTGCAAATTCCTGATTGATATAGAACATTGTGTTCTCAGCGAAATCTTTGGGCGAACTAATGGCAACTGGTTCCATTAGTAAGATTTGCTTTTTGATTTTGGGAAAGGCGACCAGCGACCAAAGAGTGCGACGTAGCTCGGGATCTGTTGTCGAATAAGTAAAAAATTAGATTAGACATTTGTGTTTTCAATGCAAATTTCAATAAGTTCGCTAACCGGGCAGCTCGGTGGCCAGACGTAGATTCTCATAGGAGATCTTATCGTGTTGCCGCTGATTCCAGGCAAAGAGCACAGCCATTTGAAATGTTGTGACATCGAGATCGTAGCGCCCGAAATTGTTGACAAACGTGATGGTGCCATTGCTCATGTGATGATACCATTGCAGCTTACGGCCGGAATGCTTTTTCTTGTAAAACTCCTCCACATCAGGTATATAGTCCTCCAGTTCGATGGGCAGCGACACTGAAACGCGCTCCGAGCAGCGCGCCCACGCCCCAGCATTGAGTATTTTAATATTGATGGCATCATGCCGACTTATAGAGTTACGGAATTGAGTATTTAAATCCTCGCTGACCTAGTTTTATTATGTGGATTATAATACCGATTAGATTAAGTAGTCAAGTGCCATAGTATTGGGCCTACTTACCTTAATGTCCTGGAACATGCGCGCCAGTCGGTTGACATAGTCCGCTGGCATCCCCACCTCGCGCAACCATTCAACGATATCCTCTTCCTTTTCACTATCTGCGCTTGTGCCCAGGATTAGGCTAAAGCAAAAGAAGCGATTGTTATTGTTATTATTTATATATTAAATGTTGTTCATGAGTCTCTGGCTATCAGTGGCAATTTAAACAGCACAATGAACCGTAAGTTATCGGAGTAATGGAATATTAATGGGGCACTTATCTATAGCTAACCATCTATTATCAAGAATCTGTTGCTTTGACTTACCGCCTCGTCAGATGGACTTTATGATAGCGCATAAAAACGTCCTTATTGTTGACATACTTCAGCACGAGCAGCACATCCCTTAGACGTGCGTCGATCTGTTCGCTGGTGAGCCGCTTGCTGAGCGGCGTCCGTCGGAGCAACATGTCACAGTAGTTGGCAAGCAGCTCGGGGCACTTGCTCTCGGGCGCTGTGTACTTGACGCCGCGATTGGCAATGCTCGTGGGCAGCTCCATTTTGAACACACTGGTGTCGTTGACCACCATTTTGAAGGCGATGTCTCGGGCAGTGAGAAAGCGCGGATCATCGTTGAAGGCGTTGCGCACTAGGTCGCTGAATCTATTGAAGAGCTCTAACAGCCGTTCCACATACTTCTCCGAGTCCTGGGTGATTATCTCCGAGGCGGACTGCATGTCGGCCAGGCCAGCGGATTTGATGTGTCGCTGCAGATCGCCCATCATTGCCTCGACGCCTTCGCCATCCATCACACGATCGAGCAGGCGAAACATTAGATTCAGACGCTCCGTCTCGTAGTCGCGTATGAGCGCTGGGCACTCGGCTATAATCGAATTGAGATGATCCACAATGAGCACCTTGACCAGGCGGCATGTCAATATGTTAAAGCTGCTCGGCTCTAGGTAACGCTTAGCACGCACTTCCTCCTCACGCAGCTTCGCATCCGCGTACTTCATGTAGGCCAGCACGCCGTTCTCCTGCTGCTGTTCGGCGGATTTGAGCCGATAGAAATCGGCGGTGGCCTTCAAGTACGCCTTTTCAAAGTACTCACGATAAATTTCCAGCTTGTCTTCGGCATTCGAGGACAGATTCACATAGCTCTCACGCACTCCGACTACCAGTTGAGCATCGTAGGCATCGCCATTGCGTTCAGCGTGCACAATCTTCATGGCGGACTCCTGTAGCCGATCCTTGATGTCATGAAAGATATGCTTGTTCCATGAGTCCAGCATTAGCTTGCGGACTGGACTGTCCTCGGTGGGACTCTTCTTGGAGCTGGATCCACCAGCTGAATTGCTGGCGCCGCCAGCACTAGTGGATGCACCACCCGCTGCCGCTGACGACGTTGAGGGTTTGGCTGAGGAACTGCTTGAGGGTACTTGATTGCTGATCAGGGCAGCGGCATTCGAGGTGGATGCTCCGCCGCCACCGATTGCCGACGACGATGTGGAACTGGAACTGGACGCGGGCTTCACCTGCGGCGACTGCTCTAACTGTCGAAATGGCAGCGGCAGGTAATTGGACTGTGTGAAGAATTTACGCCATTCCACAATGTAGGTGGCCAAAAGCGCCTGTTCGCCCCGTTGCGCTTGTACCTTGGATTGGGCCTGAACAATAAATTCGACAATGTCTTGCTGAAGGCCTTCGTATATTTTGGCAGCACCCTTTTCGTCCCACAGGCACACGAAGTGCACACCATAGAAGAGTTCCTGCCATTCGAGCTGGGACACCGTTTCCTGACGCAGCAGCTTGAGCACAATTTTTCTTTTCTCAGGCCATACTTCGTCAAATATGTCTCTATCCCGTTTGCCTATCGCCCGCAGCATTCTGTTTGAGGTCACAGTTCCTTTGTTCGCGGCTACGCTCTACTTCACCTTTTTGCGTTTAATTATGGAATCAAATAAAAAAAATATTGTGATCAAAAGAAACGCTATTTCCTCCGCCTATACGCGGCCGATAGTACCTCTCAATCGATTTGTTGTTGTGAAAGTGCGATAGCAGTTGATAACAGAGCTATAACATAACGATAACTCTGCACAGCTGTTATTCAAGATAATTGTTTATTCGTGTACATGATAAAAATATGTAGTCTTTTGTTGCATTTACTGAACAAATATTAAACTGTATTCTTTATACATCGTATTTTATTATAAAAACTAGTCATATCGAATTTGTTGTAAATATGCCATAACAAATAATTATTTATCGGAATGGTCAAACGCCGCTCTACTCGGCAGTCTGGCAACATCTCGTTGAGAATGTCATTTGGAGCAGCTGCAAAATGCTTTCACGCACACATAGATAAAAAGCGTAGATTAAGTGCCAAGTGCTGCACTGCGTGTATGGAAAAGTGCGGGAAATCTTTGCAACGAGATTGTTAATATTACCGCTTAGACAAAATAATTATAAGCCAGCAAATGCTGAAAACAAAGTGCAATGAAGAATGTCAGCGGCATAACAATTGTATATAAGCAACAAAGTATTGGTGGCATGTTTTGTGAATTTCGTAAACCTCTCGTTTCGTTTTGGTGTTTTTCTTCTCTACTACAAAAAAGGGCGCGCGAGTGAGACGACAATAGTGTCTAACAAAACATACGCCTAGCTATCCCGTTTACTCGCACGCGACTTACACGTCGCAGACCCAAAGTCTGCTCGCTCTCAAATGTTTGACATTTTTCACATTCAGCATTTTCCCTTTGTTCGTCGGCGGGTCTCGTCATATGGCTCGTATAGACGCTCGTGCGTGCGTAACAAATAAAATTGAAAAAAGAAATGCAAAATATCGGTGTATTAAATTTCCAAAAATAGTGCACATATGTAAATAAACAACTGTTACACGCACAAGTGAATAAATTCATTGAGAAATATGAGTAAAAAGCGTTATTTCGTGATTACTACGGTGACGACGACATCAAAACCAACAACAACAACGAGCTGCTGCGTTCATTGACGTGACGCGCGAGTGTGAGTGTGTGTATGTGTGTGTACGTAAATTAGTGTGTTTATATGTCTCGTGTGTTCATCTGCTCCGAGTTGTTTTCAAATAAATAAAATACATAACAAAAGCAACCAGCAGCTACAACAATAATAAGAAAAATAATCAAAACAGCACACAAAATTGCAGTAGCTTATGCCGCTGGCGTCCAACCGCTGCGCCAAGCTACATACATAAATACATACATATATAAGTAAAACAACGTTTCATATATTTACATCAGTTCAGTCCACGTTTCTTGTTGCGCGCAAATCCTATATAAAAAGAAAGTATGTTCAACAGTCGATGCAATAAAATGTGAATTTGTATATGTCTGTCTCTGTGTGCGTCCGAGTGTGTTTTCAGTGTATAGAATTAAATAAGCAGTATAAGTTAAGAAAGTCTAAAGCAATATCAACAACCGTGCAACAACAACAACAAGACAACCAACATCAACACAAATGAATCAATTAAATTTTGTTCATTTTTAAACCGCAATTGTCTGTATCCCGAAGCATAAAACAAGGCGCATAAATTTTTGCCAATGAGTCGCAGACAGTCATTGGATCGACCAGGTGAGAATTAAAAAAAAAAAAGAAATTGCCCTTACCTATTGTAATTAGCATTTCATTTCATTTACTCAGCATCAGGCGGCCTGCATACGTGCACTTTGCGCGCATACTCTCGCTCTCGCTCTCATTCCTGTCCTCTCTTTTTGTCGTTATCGTCGTGTCTCTCTGTGTCTTTTGGAGAGGTCTCTCGTTGTGCTGCTCTCGCTGTTGCTGCTGCTAAAAATAAATTGCTCTCGCTCCTCTGAAAATGCTGCGCAGCGCAGCTGCTCTGAGCTGTCAATCTTGCTGCATGTCGTTGCTGTTGCTGCTGCTGGTGTTGTTGTTGTAGTAGCAGCAAACAACAGAGGCAGCAACAACTGTGAAAACAAGCAACAGCAACAAAACGCCAAAACTGTTGTGATACAAAGCCAAATGTACTAAACGGACCGACCGACAGAGCAGTGAATCTTTCATTCCCCCTCTCTGTTTCTTCTTCTGTTTGTGTTCGTTGTGGTGAATGGTGAATTTCTATGTCTACCTTTTGAGGTAACAAATTTTCCGTTGAGAGACACAAACGCTGATCGGAATGACGCACATTCGTTTTGGCAATATGAATTTATGTAGATGATTTTAGCGTCGCCTTTGTTTCGATGCGATTAAAGTTAAGTAAAACAAGTAAGAAAGCTCTAGTCGAGACTGCTCGACTACGAGATCCCCTGAACCCTACAAGCAACTGATATTTCAATAATAATTAGCACCCACACACGCACTCATGCAAACAAATACACGCACACACACACACTCACATATACAGGCGATTTCGCTTGGGTTGCGCTGCAGTGTTGGCAATATTAGGAGAACTTATTTGTTGAATAATTTAATTTCTAGACGTACGATCGTAATGAAACTTTCAGAACGTAATCATAATGTTAAAATGTATGTGTATACCGAATCACAAGTCTCTAGTATTTGATATACGACTTTTACAAAGATGAGGGTGAAGGGGTGGATTTAGGGGTGGGGGGTAAATTTTAACAAAAACCGAAATTGTATGACATGCGTCTTAATATACATTTTAAATTTGGAGACTGTAGCTTGAAAGATGTAGGAGATATAATTTTTAAACTGATCTTCGATAAGGTTTTTTATCGATAAAAAAGTATCGGAATGAGTTATCGTTTTTTAGTGATAAACTCGATATCCGCGTGATATATACGGACATTTTAAAAAAAAGTTGAAGTCTCTAGCTCTTATATCTTCTGAAATCGACGCGTTCAAACATACGGACAGACGGACGGACGGACGGACGGACGGACGGACGGACGGACAGACAGACGGACAGGGCTAAATCGACTCAGCTCGTCGCCCTGATCAAGAATATATATACTTTGTGGGGTCTGCCACGCCTCCTTCTGCCTGTTACATACATTTTAACAAAACCATTATACCCTGATTTCCCATTTTCAATGGGTTCAGGGTATAAAAACCCTTAAAAAAAGAGAAAGTGTCGCGATCGTTGCAACATTTTGTAAATGTAAATGTGACCCAAAAGCCTGAGAAAGCAGCGCGAAAGAAGAGAGAAAAAATCAAAAAGAAATAAAATAACATGAGCTAAAAAAAAAACACTCATGCTGCTGTTGAGATACATTTGTATCTTTTTGTTGTCGTGCTGCATGAACATCCGTTTTCGACGCGCATTTAGCTGTCGGCTTCAATTTTCACTTGTCTGTTGGAATTTAGCCGGTATAAGGTCAACTCATAAGACTTAGCCACGTGCCATTATGGCCAATTACAGCTGCAATTAAGTTAAGCAATGTAAACAATGTGTGAGTAAATTGCAGCTAACTGAAATTAACATGCAAATAAATCGTTGAATAAAGTCAAATTTTGTTAACTACTTTTTTTTTTTTTTAATTGTGTATTATAATGTATGACATACATATGTATATAGTGAAAGCTCTTGCATTTGTAAATATACAAGTTTATTGTTTATTTATTTATTTATTTACGCCTTCACTTACATATCATCTGAAATACTTTTTCATAATATATGAAATTCAATGTTTTTTATAAGTTCATAAATATCTCATGCTCATCACATTGCTCAACACTTGCTAAATAATAACTATTGTATAAAATACGCCACCTTGATTAATGTGGTAACGCCCACAGGCCCGGCAAAATGCATTAACCTGTTAATTTATTTATAAAATTCAATGTTCACGCGGCTAAGCGCCAGAGCACAGCTCACAAACCGTTCTCAATGCAAAGTAGCTACAAAACAACAACAACAACAACAACATTGATGATAATAATAATAAAAACAAGAATAACAACAACAACAACAGCAACAACTAGGGGCAGGCAGTTGAGTTGGTTTTGTTGTTGTTATGTTTGTATTTTGTAGGTCAGGGTTGTCGCGTGTAATGCAAAACGTGCCAGCAAATTGAATGAATAAAACGCGCTCTGTTTGCCTGCTTGCAACCACACAAAAACAACAACAACAACAAACAAGGCAACAGACTACGCTAATACGACACCGAAATTGCATAAATTATAAATAATAATAAAAACACATAAACTGCAACGCGAATCGTATGCATTTTTAAGAGCTTAAGGGTTCATGCCTTGCACTTGGCGCAAGCAAGCTCATCATTTATTTAAGCAATAGATATAAATAGTTGAAATAGAAGCGTTAATAAATTGTTGGCACGCGATGCAACAGCTGCAGCCATAGCCAGGTCTAGCCATGTCACCCAGGTGCCAATGGGTTGCAAGGTACATTGATTTTGTTTGCTGTGAATGTATAAGGCTTATTATTCTTTCTCGAGGCTTTAAAGTAGGTGCAATTATAGAAAATATACTCTGTAAAGAATAAATTCTTGATCAGCATTCGTCATTGCAGATCGAAAGTGTAGTCTTCTCTTCCTATACTATATGTCTTGCAGATCTAGGCGAAAAATTTCCTATTGACTCAGCCGGAATTCAGTCAGGGTATCTGCTCACACTTGTTGTATATTACAGGCAAATATAAGCGGATTAAAATATTCAAATATTCATATATTGTCATCGATTTGCTACAGTTAAATTAGTTTATATGATTGCTGCGACTATGATGAGGTTATTCGTTGTCGAAGCGTGTCTAAAGCTCATTACAAGTGTTTAAAATTCTAAATCGATTTTCCGCGCTATTAGACACATTGTCTATTAGCAACTGACAGATTGTTTATAATCAATTTGTTATTGGTATATAAACAACAGTTTTGGTCACATCATTTCTATATATTTGTATTTATTCATATGTTTCTAAATGTATACAATGATTAAAGCTATTCAAGGACGTGGAACAGAACGTTTAGAGACTTGTGCTATTTGATAAGCGCATTATGGACATTTATCGATTGAAAGATAAACGAAAATAATTGTTTTTGTTAGTGCCTCAGTTTTTTATTTTATTTATTTTTTTTTTTTAGCATTTTTAAACAAACTACATTTTTAAAGCAACTTGAATAGTAAACAGTAATTGTGAATAACATTTTGTAATTGTATCTATTCATTGATGTTCATGTAATTTGTATTTTATATTCATACATTTGTGTTCTACTACAATTTCGGATAACATTTTGATGGAAAACATTTTATGGTTGAGAATTTTCCCTTGGCAACAATACATAATTGCATATATTTATTGGTATGAATAATTCACACTCTTATCATAAATTGTCCATTAATGGAGCAATATATCAAGCAACTATAGGGAAATAATATTTTATATATTTATATTTTTAATTTCTTTCTTCAAAAATTTAATATACTATTTACTTAAGTCTGTAATCGTTATCACCGATATGGCTTAGTCATCAGATAGATTACGTGCAGCATTTAACAGGCATTAATCACAAGTTTTTAGTATTCCTATGATTTCATCATCACTAATCTTAAATATTTCTATTCTATATCATCATATTCTTAAGAATATGTTTTAATATTTAATTGATAACGATGCAAATTATAATTTGTATTACTTTATATAAAGTCAAAGATTTGCTTATTAGATTATGTTGATTCTCGCTTGCAAATGAATTATAAAAATAGAACGCTTTTTTTTTTATTCGAACGTACTTCAGCATTTGGCTTATCAGCTTCGAGTCAGCTAGGAACTTTTTATGAGAGAGCGCAATCAGAAAACCAAGGCTGCTCTCGCCTTCTCTCTCTCTCTCTCTCTCACTCTCTTCGACTCTCTCTCTCTTGTTTTGTTTTTATTTTGCGCTCTTGATTAGTGGGATTTCGCGCCTTGGGCTTATCATAGAACGTAATTTGTATATATATTGTGTTTATTCTGTTTTAATAATTCAATAAATGGAAAATAATAATAGCTAAAAGTAAGTAATAAGATGTCGGTTATATTTTTAGTAGTTGTAGTTGAAATGTAATAGCTGAGCTACAAGTAAGGCGCTAAGGTACAGCTCAGTTATTGCTTTTGCTTTCCTTCGCCTGCCCGTTTTGGGTTTTCCCTCTACCCTTGCCTCATTTCTTGTTAAGTTCTTTTGTTACTCGCCTTTGTTGCAATTGTTTTGATTCGAAGTCTATAAAGTTTTCTCATTGAAAATACAGGAATCTTTGTGGCTGCTGTAAGCTTGTATTGCTCTCCAAGTGTCACGTACGTGTGCGTGCGCGTATGTGTGTGTCCATTAAAAGTTTACACTTTTTGGGGGTTAATCGCTGGCATCAAAGTGGTTGCTTTGGTCGGCTGGCGGCTGGCGGCTGGCGGCTGGCTCGCTTTCTGGATGGTGGGCGGCGATGTGTATCTATCTATTAAAAAATCGAGGCGAATCGAGCGAATCACGTCCCGGAATGGGTAAAGACGATGCCCGCTAACGCCGACGCCGACGACAGCGACAACGAGCCGCGACGATGACGACGACATCAAATATTTTGAGCGCAGCTTGCGCTCTCTCAGGAAATTGTTTTTGTTCAAGCAGCAGCGGTAACGGTAACTGTAACCGAATGACAGCAAAAATTAACGCCAATAACAATACGAGGCGCGAGCGTTGTCTTTGGGTGCAGCTCGGTTTCCTTCGATTCCAGTTGCTCTTCCTTGCTGCATCTGTGGACTTGCATGGGCATGCACAGAAAAAAAAACCAAATTAAGCGAATAAGCAAATGGAACTGCGAAACAAATTAGCCTTGCCATATTTCATGAAAGTAAACCATCTGGCAGCTTGTAAATCTTTCGAGTCATTTGCCATATATGTATATTCATGGCACTTGCTGTTTATTTCTGTGTGTTCTTTGTCGGTTGCCTATTCCCAATTCTCTGCTCTGTTTCGAGCAGCTTCCGATGCCTGTTCAGGTGGGGCATAAATTATATTAGACTAAAACTTGCCCACTGCCACCCCCATTAACCCTTTTCCGCCTACAACAATATGGCGTCAACGGATGCGGTTTTTGGCTCTGTGGTCATGTGTGTGTGTGTGCGTGTCTGTGTGCGTGCCTGTGTGTTTGTCCAAGTCTATTGCACACGTTTATTTAATCGATTTCGGTAACAGTTGTGTTGCCATTTTCATTAAGGGTTATTCCGGCTTGATCTGAGCAATGGCAGTGACACAACAATGAGGCCCATGGAACACAAACTAAACGCTGCGCCTTGTTCGGGCGCAGGACGAACGCATGTCCTGCCATCGGGCCGCCATCGTGCGTTTTCAGCAGCCGTTTGTTCTGTTGCTCTCTGGAGAGTTTGTCGTCGGGAGTTTTTGATTTTCGACATGTCGTTGCCGCAACCTTCTGTTCCTGCCGTATTCTACTTGATGCTCGAATTCAACCCTTTTCTCGCACACACATACACGCTCATACACACACACACACACACATACACTCACACGCATAAAAAGTTTTGCATATTTATTATAGATAATTTGTGTACAGGTTTTTGTGCTGGCGCGCAAACTCTCAACAACGTCCTGCGAGCATCCTGGCTCTATCCCATTCCATTCCATCAGCATCATCATCCTCATCAACGATTTCCCGTCCTTGTCTGCTGTTGCATATTTCGCATATGTTGTATATGTCCGTTTCGTGGCGCGAGGGCGCGCACTCTGATTAATTTCTGGCTTGTACAAATGTGAAAACCGTATGGGGGGAGGGGAAAAAAAAAAAAACAGTGAAGTAAATAATGGATTCGGGTTGATTTTTAGCATTTTTGATATCTGGCAACGCTGTTGCTGCTGCTACTGCAACGCTCTTCTCGTCACATTTTGTTTTTTGTGTTCAAACACCGAAGCTTGTGGTGCGCACTGAATAATTAAGATTAATGTGACTGGCATAATTGAAACTTTACGTATTTGACTTTATTGATTTTCGCTACAAAAATAAAACGAAAACGAAAAAAAAAAAGAAAATTAAAAAAAAGTAAACTTTAATTACTATTTGTGTGTGGAAGAAAATGTCATAAGCTGATTCGGATTTACATATATAGCTCGAAATTAGCCATAAATTTAAGTTTTAAATAAAATAACTGCAATGCCAATTATATAGTAACTTAATTACGCCTAACCACCTTGACTTGCCTTAGTTAATTGTCAAATCTAAACCTGTTCTTTGCTGTTTTTTTTTTCTTTGTGCAATTTTAATAATTAATTGCTGCTGCATAAATATAAGCACAAATTTTTGTTGATTTCTTGTTGATATTTTAATTAAACCACTTTTTTGTATGGCCATGATGTCAGTTGCATTGTAAGTAGATCGGTTTAAGAATTATAAAATCAGTCATAATCCACAATTAATGAATATTAAAAAATAAGAAAAATAATTCTAAGTAGCTGTGCTTAAATATAGTAAAGCATCAATCTATTGAATGCACTTCACAAGATTTCGAGCGGAAATAACGATTATAATTATTGATGTCTGGCAATCAACTCGAAAAAATCTCTTCAAATGCCATAGAAACAGCCGTTGCAACAGCCACAACAACAACAACAACAACTATTGTATCAACTGCAATGCTATTTGCTGTGGCCTGTTTCCTGTTGCTGGTCGTGTTCGGCCACATGTATTTCCTACACATGGCACACACATACTTGAGACTCTCCACGACACAATGGCTGGCGAGCAGTTGGCCGGGTATTAGTACATATTACGATTACAATTACTGCAGAGTATGACAAGGGGAACTTATAACACTCGAGCGCACCCTGATTCATACATCCAGCTTACGTTCAACTGATGCCTGCTGTTCCACACCCATATATATATTCCATATAGAAATCATTCATGGCAATGGCACTTGACATTCGCATTAACCTCAACACGTAAACTGGCTCGAGTATTTCGGTTAATGGGCCCATTGTGGTTGAGCCCTTAGGCGTTGCTGTTCCTCATTCTGTTCTAGATTAGGCGAAATTTTACGCGTAAACGCATTTTGCATAACTTTGCATGTAATACAGCTGCTAAATGGATGGAATCCTTTGGAATAACATATATATATATACATCAATGTATACCTGGCAATTTCCCCTTGGGTTATCATAAAACAATTCGCTGCATTCGGGTTTGTTTTGTCAGGTTTGTTTTTCGGCTTCTGCTACGCTTGGCAATGCTCGTCCACTGTGAATTGGCTTCAATATACACTCACTCTGAGCATCATTGCTATGCGAGAGAGCCTACAGTGGCTCCTAATTAGGGATATATCTAAGATTTCCACTTTTCTTTTATGCAAATTAACTGGAATAAATCCCATAAAATTCTCATTAGTTTATTCATACTTGCAATCAATTGATTAGAGTATCTTTTGGCCATTCACATTCTTGTCTTAATTTCACATTTCAATTTGTCTTTCTTTACATACTTGGAATTTGTTAGAGTATCTTGTTGTTATCATTGTTGTATTTTGCCCTGTTTTCTTCATATATTTCATTTTTGGGCAGCTTCGTTATAAATTCGTGGTAAACATTTACACAAGTGGCTTCGATGGTTTCAGCCGCGTTTTTCCCAACCATGCAAATGAAGTTGATGTTGATCATAATGAAGCTTTTGCCTGAAGTGTGTGCATATGTGCTTCGGGTTGGATTTTGGCACTTCTTTACGCAGTCAGCCTGGTTCAATGGCGGCTTGCCTCGATTCAATTGAATTTGAGCGGGGGGTTGGCATTCAAATGATTACATGCTGATTGAAATTGCCTTTAGGCGATGTTTGAGACTAATGCAAGGCACGCTGAGTGTATTAGAGGGCGTTAGCACTCATAATCCAGAACTCAGAAGGGGGTCAAACGGCGCCGGAAGAGTGCTGAAATTTTGCTATAAACTTTTATTTTTGGCTGTGCAGCAGACTAGTTGGCATACATACACGAAACCGTGTGTGGCCTGAAGGCATTTGCATAGCCCTTGAGCCGAGTTCGCTCCAGGGAGTAGACGGTAGATGACATGCATGAATTATATATTCATATAGAGTCCATATATATTGTATACAATTTTATATTGCAAGTAGTTTATTTACCTTTGTTGCGCACACTTGACAGTCGCATTACTGACCGCAGGCACTGTCGGCTCATCACATAATCCAATTGAGTGTCGAGCTTGGTGTCAACTTTCGTTCCGCCTAGCCAAACGCTTTGGAGTGCAGCGGGGGCAAAGGCAAAGGCAAAGGCTTGTGGATAATTGGCGGCACTCAGGCATAAAACCAAAACTACAAGCAATCCTTGAGGTCAGTTTGTTTTGCACTCAAGTTTCCAGGCCAACACAGTGGTGTGGTGTCTGTATCCTTAGAGAGAGCTCTTCTTTCTTGGGGTTCCTCTTTTTCATTCTTTTTTTTGTTTTTGGTTTTAGCTATAAAGCTGTTGTTGTTGTTGTTGTTGTCTGTCTGTCTGGCAAGTTAACCACAGTTATTTTGGTGTGCGGGTGTTGGCTGTTGCCCTCTTTTGTTTTCCCTTCGAAAAGTTTTTAATTTGTATGTGGGAGCTGAAAGTTTTCCATGTGGCGCATTGTGTTATTGATGTGTCTGTTACTTTGGATCTATCTTTGACTTTCGATACGGACTTTTAGTCAAGTTGACACTGAATATTGAGCTCGACGCTGCCAATTGAAAGTGAGTGATTGATGGGCAAGAGAATGTTGCCAAAGATAGCCTTGCCTAGAATGATTTTAATCAAATGTCTGCACGAAGTTTTTTCATTGATTGTTCACATAGAACTTGGAATTTAGTAGAGAAATAGATAGAGAGATAGAGAAATAATAGAGTAATCGCCAATTTGTTTATTGAAAAACTTCACTGGAATAAGACTGTCCGAGAGTTGACTTAACTAAAAAGATCTGTGCTTAATTTCCCTAATTGATGCCCAACAAATAATGAATGCTCTTAAAAATCCTACCATAATAGGATTACCTGATTCCTGAATAGTTTGAGTGCATTAAGAATTACCTGGAATTTAATTGATCAGTGCGCATCCTACGCTCAAAGTTCTAAGCGGCAAAATCTCTGATGGCTAATCCATAATCAGGCAAAAGACAATGGGACTGTCTGCAGCGAGGCAGAACGACAGATCGACAGACCGACAGCACCACAGGGCGACACAACACAGAGTCCAGAGAGCAGACACCAGCTGCCGGTACTGCGTAGCCTGGCAACCTTCAAGGTACAAGAACGTGGAATGGTCGGTTAATGATTACAAAAAGGGAAACACAATCAGTCGTAAAGTTGTCCGACGAGAGCATCTTGAGGCGGGGTAAACGCAGCTGTTGTTCATGTAATCTAAACAATACCTGCACAATGCGAATGAGGGATATAAGTATAGATAAATATACATATATAAATATATATAGGTATATATACATATTTATATATGTATATTTGTGAGGTGAATTGTATCTGTTGAGCGGTTCAATTGAGAACAATGAACCGAACTAAATGCACAAAAGCGAATCGAAGCTTATTGACAAAAAGGAAACAAAAAATGGCAAACAGTCGGGGGACGGGCAACACGAACCTGGCCAAAAGGATAACACTCGTTTCAGAGCTGTCACAGGATACTCTACGAGAATACCAACACATAACTTCTCACTCTCTCACACACACTCACACACACAGTTAGCAGCTGCAAAAAATGTATTTGGCGAAACGCTAGCGCTTCATCTTTAGCTGGGCCAATTTTCGAGCATTTGGCTATTTTGGACGCACAGCAGCTCAGCTACCAGCTATTACCTGTTGTCGAAATGTATCTGCAAGATATATACACACTCACCACACACACATACATACATACACAGATACACTATCAAGCAGCAGTGATGCTGGTGTGCTCGAGTGCATTTTGTGTTTGGCCCTCGGAGGCCATTGTTTAAGCCATCATCAGCAGCATCATCAGCAACGTTGTTTTTGAGCTCCTCTTTTGATATTGTTGTCGTTGTTGTTGTTGTTGATGTTGTTGTTGCCATTGTGGCTGGTCCATCAGCTGTCAATGGCTTCTGCTTGCTGCTGCTGCTGCTGTAGCTGCTGCTGATTCTAGCTTAGCTGCCTGCATCATACAGTTTGTTGTCTTCCTTTTGAATTCGCTTCGCTTCTTCTCATACACATGTGTGTTTAGGTGTGCGTGTGTGTGTGTGTGTGCCATCGTGAGTGTCTGGCTTTGTCCAGGTTGTTTATGCCAGCTTTAGTCTGCCATAATTGCTGTGCACTCGGTTGGCCATCGAGTTAAAAATACGTGTTGCATACACTGTGCAAAAACACAAATAAATAATAAATAGCTTGAGTGGTTTCCTGAACTATGGGTTATATAAAACTATAAAACATATTTCTTTTTTGGCATATTCAATATGCGTTTCTGATGTTGTTCAATTATGATTATGATTAAATATGTATATATACATTTTTTATATACATAATTATTCTAAATTAAACATAGCAAACAGATTCAATATCAATATTTTTGAGTTGTTAATTTATTTAATTTTTCACTGTAATAACTTTAATTTTTGCTTTTTGATTTTGACTAGATATTTCATTAATATACAGGTGCTTGACACCTGACACTTCGTTAGTTAATTTATGTGTTTGAAATATACTAAATATTTCAATTCAAAGATCAGTGAAATGTTAATTTATTTATTTAATTATTATTAATTTTTTTTTTTGCCTGAAGCCAACAATTTTTATTATTTTTATACCCTGAACCCATTGAAAATGGGAAATCAGGGTATAATGGTTTTGTTAAAAGTATGTAACAGGCAGAAGGAGGCGGGGCAGACCCCACAAAGTATATATATTCTTGATCAGGGCGACAAGCTGAGTCGATTTGGCCCTGTCCGTCTGTCTGTCCGTCCGTCCGTCCGTCCGTCCGTCCGTCCGTCCGTCCGTCCGTCCGTATGTATGAACGCGTCGATTTCAGAAGATATAAGAGCTAGAGACTTCAACTTTTTTTTAAAATGTTCGTATATATCACGCGCATATCGAGTTTATCACCAAAAAACGATAACTCATTCCGATACTTTTTTATCGATAAAAAACCTTATCGAAGATCACTTAAAAAATTATATCTCCTACATCTTTCAAGCTAGAGTCTCCAAATTTAAAATGTATATAAAGATGTATTTTATACAATTTCGGTTTTTGTTAAAATTTACCCCCCACCCCTAAATCCACCCCCTCACCCTCATCTTTGTAAAAGTCGTATATCAAATACTAGAGACTTGTTCTTCGGTATACACATACATTTTAACATCATGATTACGTTCTAAAAGTTTCATTATGATCGTACGTCTAGAAATTAAATTATTCAACAAATAAGTTATCATTATATTGCCAACATTGCAATGCAACCCAAGCGCAATCGCCTGTATATGCGAGTGTGTGTGTGTGCGTGTGTGTTTTCTAATTATTATTGAAATATCAGTTGCTTGTAGGGTTCAGGGGATCTCGTAGTCGAGCAGTCTCGACTAGAGCTTTCTTTCTTGTTGTAATTAAATTTTGTTTCTAACGAGCCAGAAAATCCTTCCTTTTTTTTTCGTTCACTGTATTGAGGCTGAAAACTGTGTGTTTCTTTTTGCAGTAATGAATTCAATTCGACGCCTGGGCAAAGCTGCTGGCGTCGTCCTGGCAACCATGACTGGCACCCACTTAAATCCTTGTGCAGGTTGTCATGACAGGAGGCAGTGTATTCAATTGGCAAGAACGTGTTGTACGCTTAAATAAATCAGCTTTTGCGACTAGTTCGTGCAGTATTTGTAATTCTATTGTCTACATACATATACATATGTATGTATGTATGTATATGTTATACGGTTTCATAAACGGTAACTCCAGCCCAATAGCTTTGCCAGGTGCGTGTGATTGTTGGTGAAAATCCGATTACATCTCCTTTGATTTGCGTGATGCTGCAAGTAATTCAATTGCTGCTGCTGCTGCTGTTGCTGCTGTTGGCATTTCGTAAATGCAACGCCCACAGAGTTGAGTTTCAATCATTAGTCTAACAAAACACACACACATACATATATAAGAGTGAAATGTTTGTTTCATTTCAGTTTCGTATGAATTTGAAGAGCTGCCAGGCATTATCAAATATTTATTCTAGAATAATATCTTTGCTCTTGCTGTGCTAAAGTCAATGTACGGATAAAAACAAAAAAGGAGAAGCAGCAGAAGGAGAGCAGGAGGAGAGACAAGTCAAGTCAAGCAGGGGAAGGGAAGGGAAGGGCTTTGATATATCTTTAACTCTGCTCAGCTGCATTCCTTGCTCTCTGGGTATGCCCGTCTCGTTCGCTTTTGATCTTTGATCTCTGTCTTACGAGGACTTGGCTTGGCTTTGACTGGAGCCAGCTACCTCCGGCTACCTTTTACTTGGGCGCCGTTGAAGCGCGTCTAAAATGGTAATTTGCTTCACTTTGGGCCCCGCATCGTTAGCATCTAAATGTGAACTCAGCTCACTCAACTCAGCTCAGCCCAACTCAACTGGTTGTCTACCTGGGCCCGTCTGCGGGCAATTGTCTGTCGGACGCTTTTCATGATCAGTTGAGGCGCGAAATTATCTCACATTAAATGTGGGAATTCGCATTTCGGATAATTTTTCTTTTACGTTTTTTTTTGCGTTTCCCTTTTGCCATTGCTGCCTCGGGCAATGCAGAGCTTCGATGTGCTAGAATAAAGTCGGATCTTCAATTATCTGAACGTATACCGTTTACATTGAACTTGAAATTATTTCTGCCTAACATTATTATTAGTATTGAATGTATATTAGCAACTAGTGAGAATTATTTAGTGGAAATTTATTAGATGAAGGTTCAATTTATATGTGAAATATGAAGTCGACATTTATTTATATCAATATTACATATAAATTTTTAACTATTCTTATTGAATACTAGTAACTCTGTTTCAATTAAAATTAATGTGTATAATCTTTTCTCTTTTCAGGTAAATATAATTATTCTTCCAAGACATCAATTATTCATTTGCGCATAGGCTTCAGTTTGCTTCAATGGCTGGTAAGGCAATTGATACTAATTTAATTGTAGCTGCATCAAGTTATGTGCTAAAGGCCCTTTTATTAATAATTTATTTACGGGGAATACAAAGTTCTTAGCGGTCAGCCATGTCAGCGAACCAGCCCCGAGTCAGGTATTAACACGTCTAATTAACTCGAATGCCGTGGGAGGCATTCAAAAAGAGACTTTCGAATGATCACCATGTACAAGTGACGTAATGGGGTTAGCCACGTTGAGGGCTGTTTATTTATTTATAACGCATTTTTAAATACCACAACAAATAGAGAGATACGCATTAGCCAGAAAGTTGGCCAAGACAAGCAACAGAAACCAGAGCGGAAGTAGATTAAAACTAATTTCCTTCGTTCGTCGCCAGCAAAAGGCCATCTCATTCATGCACAGGCACACGAACACACACACAGATATTAATATAGACATATAAATGTATATATATATAGAAGAGAGTGAGAGAAAGAGATAGAGAGGGGAGGTGAATCGGAAGACGCTCCGCTAGGAACTCAACGACACAAAGCAATCAAAACCAAACCAACGACCGACAGACCGAGTTCTCTCGCCCTCTCCCCTCTCCCCCTCTCTCTCTCTCTCGCTCTCTCGACTTTTGCTGGTCAACAGTGCAGAACCCAAAAGACCAAAAAGAACCCGCTCCGAATATAACAGCAAAAGCAAAAACAACGCTAGCAAACAGCCATAAAATGAAAATATGTTTAAGGCTGATGCGGAGAGGTGAAGGTGAGATGATGCGGAGGTGGAGGAGGAGCAGGAGAAGCGAAGCGCAACTTGGCACTTAAATTACTTTACCTACCTTTGCCTACTACAACTAAGTTAACTTCTAACGTTGTAATATTGGGGCGTTGTTGTTGCCATTGTTGTTGCTTTGACATTTATGGGTTAAGAACAGAAAAACAAAAAAATAATTACCCTAATATTTATAGAGCTGACTTTTGTACGAGCAACGTTGCCCGGCTACGGCTATGACTACGGCAGAACAGATTTGAAGCAAAGCAACTTTAAGTCGTCATCTATGCATTGCTATGGCACTGTTATTAAATACTCTATAAGGCCAAAGGGTCTTAGGCTATTCTTAACGGTTGTGTCTCAGTTGTGATTGGATTGCAGGAATATTTTTAGATACTTTTCATAAAGCGCTTAGAATATTTTTGTTGTTGTCTTAAATTTGGTCGATGTATTAAATAAATAATCGATATATATCGTTTTTAAATCTATTTCGAACTGCAAAAATAAGAGAATTTTAAATTACTAAATTTGTAGAGCTCAAACAAATCTAAAGTTAATTTTGACATATTTGTAATTTCATATAAATGATTCCAGTATTTCATTTAGGGTATTTTAACTGTGGTATGACTTCATTGTAATTACTTCCTTCTTGTTTATGATTCTGGAAACGCTTTTGTTTAACGCTCTTTTGATTGCGTTTTGCAGCACATGAAGAATTCCTCCATTAATAGATGTGTGTACGTGTGTGTATATGTGTGTGCGTTGATGTGCCCCAGGCGGATGACGGGTCTATGATGAATGGCCGACTCTTTAGGTTCTTGGACTCTTTGGGTTCTCAGGCAAGTCAGGTTCTCTTGTTTTTGGCCTAATGTAAATTGCCATTTTTATTGTTGTGTGGAGCAGGCCAAATGATTGCTTTGCATGTCGTGCCAATGAACTCGTCCCACAAAACGATTCAATGGCACCAACTGCCACAGGGGCATTAACGCCTAGTTAGTGGGCGTGGACGAGTCACTCAATTAAGATGGAGCACGTGCAAGCATCAGCTCGAAACTTTTTGTGTAAATAGAGCCCTAAAAGTGACCCAAATATGGATGGATAATACTTGTATATGTATATGTATATATGGTATATATATATGTATATATGGTATATATATATGTATATATGGTATATATATATGTATATATGGTATATATATATGTATATGTATATGTATTTGTTGGCCTTTTGCAGTTCTCTGTTTCAGTTTCTCTTTTTTTGCTCTTTCTCTATTCTCTAGCAATGCAGCTCGTCGGATTTTGTATTTTTAGCTCTTGGGCGAAAAACTAAATATGATAAATAATAAATTTTATTTTGCTGATTTTGTGTCGTCTTTCATTTTTTTTTTTTTTTTTTTTTGGCGCTGCCTGGCTGCCAATTTGCCTTTTATTAGGCCAAATGCAAAATTGTTATTCGTGACTGTCAGCATTTTGTTGGTGCAACTGTGGAACTGTTTGCGCCCACCCAATTTGCGAACATGTCTCGGTTATGACCCATTGAAGAAGGCCTCATTGGCTGATTTTAAGTATCGACGTGAAATCTGGCTACAAAATTGCTTTTGTTTATATTTGTTTGTGTCGGTTTGACACGTTAACAATTTTTGTTTTGTTTATTATTTATTTAATTATTTGTATTTTTGCTTATGCCTTAGTTTATTTATATAGACCTGTCTTCATTTCTTTGGGTCAACAGAACTCGTTAGTGGCTCTTAAATAAATAATCAGTTTCAAATAATTTATTGATATGTTTTGGCCTTTAATTGAAATAAACTTCAATCAGTAAATATAATCACATTCAAATTGTTTTTTTCCTTGGCGTTCATTCAACTGCAAAAATGCGAGAACATCAGCCAAAGAATCGCTGGCTAACAAATAAGTAAACAAAAGCGACAACAATAACAATAACAAATCCCACAATATTAGATACCCACGCGCCCAAGTCTCAACAATTAAATGCTTTTGTTACTTTTATATTTAGCTGAAATCACAAAGTTATTTTATTATTTGTTTCTTTTTTGTTTTTGTAGTATAATAAAACGTTTATACTCTTTAATTATTTATTATTTATATACCTTTATATACTGAAGTGTTTTCTTTATCATAAACAAGTCAGAAAAACTTTGCATATTTCAAGCTATTTAAAGTGTTATAGATTATTTCTGCTTATTTTGTGAGTTGTCAGAAAATAATTGTTAAGTAAAAAAAAAAAAATACTATTTGTTTTTACTTTACAATTTACAAATGCTCGCTTATTATTTGTCTTAATTCGCCACATTTCCATTAAATAAATAAATAAATATGTGAATGCTAATAATAAAAAAAATACTACAATAAGCTGAGAAAGCAAATTGTTTAAGCTACTTATTATTGTTATTGTTATTATTATTTCAATTATTCATTTTTAGCGCAGCGCCAAAAATGACGCCCGAGATTTAAGGCTAGAACTGAGCCAAATTGGGTGACAATTGCTTTTCAGATTGCGAATTCTCGAGATATATGTGTTAAATATTAAGAAAACGTTGACCTTCCCCTAGATAGCAAATGTCTAGTGTGTAGAAAATAATCTGAATGATGCGTTGACAGCCAGCCAAGAGGCAGAACGTGAGAAGACGCCTATATAAATACATCTATATACGTAGGCCATAGATAATGCTCGGTTATTTTTAATTGGGTGCTGTCCATTCGTTTGCTCTATCTCTGCTGGCATCTGTGCTACGCAAAGAATGCTAAATCATTTCGAATATGAATTTCTTTTTGTACATATTTCTGGCTAATTTATAGCCATTGTCATATTTTATTTTAAATTAGAACTCTGAGAGTTGTTTTAGAATGACTTGCTTTGCATTTTATTTATATCCTGTAAGTATTTTAAATGTGAAATTTTGTTATATTATTTATTTTTTTAGTGTATGTAAGGGCAATTTGTTCAAGTTTGTGAAATTTTACTACAAAATGTTTTTTTTTTTTTTTTCATTTTTATAGCTAGCAATTTTTGTTTTGTTTTTTATTTATTTGTTTAGCATTGATTTTAATTTTGGCTTATGCCTTAGTTTAATAGAGCTCTCTTCATTTCTTTGGATCAATAGAACTTGTTAGAGGCAATTGAATAAAAAACATGAATAATTTTTTGTTTATTTGATTGGACTGTTTTGTCTTTAGATAAACTGCAGTTAGCTTTTATCTCAATCTATCTTGGGATAGCTTTTTTTTTTTGGAGTTCCATTATTGACCTAGGTGTCTCAAAGCGTCTTTCAACAGACAAATCAAATTCTGAAAGCCGCTTGACATTCATCTTAGGTGGGCAAATTGTGAATTTGAATAAGTAAATGTTTGTTGTGAAATTTTGTGAGTTCTTTTTATTTATTTTAGGGATAGCAGCAGTGATTATTTCTCAAAATTATCTTTAAATTTGGTAGTAAAAATATTTTTAAATGAAATATTATTTCTAGAATTAAAAAAAAATATTTTCTGAATTATATTTTTGTAAAATTTTAGTTCAGCATTTGTCTTTAAATATCAATAAGATTTGATTATTTATGATGTTCTTATATTTTATCATATACAATGTATTTCTATGCTTATAATATGGATATTTAAGAAATGCTCATCAAATAGCCATCATCTTTGTGCTTCAATTTATCTAATTAATTAACTAATAGATAAACTTAAATATATCTATGCTATCATCTCTTTGTCCTGGTTCAAGTATATCCGAGCTGGCAACCCTTTGTCCCCAAGCCCGTTATATACATGTTTAATATATATATTTGGCTAAATTATAACGGCTGCGTGCAATTACATTGGCATTGGCTGCCTTTTCATTAGCATTAGCATTGAGCGTGGAGCGTGGCAAATATTTGTTTTCCCACACAGTTTTGAATTACCAAAAACACAAAATGCATATGTCAAAGTTGATGATAGGAAATTACTAGTTGACGGTTGCTTATCGAGTTAGCAAGGGCGGGTCTATAATTTCAATTTATTCACTCCGCTGCAACCCCATTGAGGCCCTCTCTCTACCCCTTTTCGTGTCAATTTGATAAGTGCAATTTATATAAAAATATAATGTGTGCATATTCAATAGATAAATAGGTAAAAAGAAAAAAAAATGTAAATATATATGTGTGTGTGTGTGCATTTGTTAATTCGTCGTCGAAGCGAGAGAGCAGAAACGAATCGGACAATTCAGTTGGCCGAACATAATGACAACGGTCGAGTGAATGAATGAAGCACTTGACAGTGTGACAATCTAATTACATGGCTGACGTGCTCAGATGCGGGGGGGCCATGCTAGCTAGCTAGCTGGCCAAGTTGTGAACCCGTCACAGCCAAACCCTGCAGCAAACCCCCATTGTGTTTTTGTCTGGCTTTGATGTGTGCAGTGAATTTGAATAAACGAATTGAGCGCTTGGCTGGAATGGTCGCTGAAAGGGTGACCCCTTGACAAAGCCAGGTCAGCTCAGCTCGGTTCTCTCCCTCTCTCTCACTCTCTCTCTCTCTGAGCATTTGCTGCTGCTATTATTAGAGACGCAAATCGAAAGAAAAAATAAAAATATTCTATGACAAACAACAACATATCAATGCACTCTCGATTGCTAGAGGGTGGAACGCCAAGGATGGCCGTGCCCAGGACACGTACTTGACATGAAACGCACGTAGGCAGCCAGGCTAGATCAGGCCAGGCCCGGGCACCCACAAAGTGCACATTTCAAAGTAAATCGTCGCCATTTCCTATAAATGTTTAAACACTTTGCGTCAGCTCGAGTTGTGCTAATGGGAAGGATTTTTGTCGCGAATGTGTGATGATTTGCCTATTAAGGGGTGCTGAAGGCTAAAGGCACATACATGTAAGGCAAGGCATAGATAAAGTTTACTTTTCAATGATTTAAAGACAGGTAACTCAATATTCAAGCTCATTTGATAAGCTTGACGGCATCAAATTTCAATTCAATTTGATAAACTTTGCTTATCCAAACTCATTCTTGAAGCCCGGCTCCAGTTCCAGATCCTTATCCTGATGGGCTATCAATACTGTCAACTGCCACAGATTGCAGGGTGTGTGGCCATAAAATTCCGACCCAATACACACACAATCATATGCTGTCGCCTCTGTTTTACCCTCTTTGCTGTGCAGTCGAAAAGGAAATCAATTGGCTATATAGACGACACTTTACGAGTTTTGTTGCCATTCAAGTTGATTATGTTGGAGCGCCTTTATGACTGTTGCCGTTGCCCATTTTACCCATTGACCATTGTAAATTGTGCAACAATAACAAATTAGCTTCAGTATGTGGCCTAAAATGTGAGCGGACAGTAGTCGCTCGGATGATGTGCTGCTGCTGCTGCTGCTGTTGGGCATTACCGTTTGAACTGAACCTGTTGTGCATGTAATTTGGCAGCAAAAGCGGAACCCTTTTTGTTGCCATCGTGTGCACATAAAAGGGGAGGGGGGGCCAGCAGGGGCAGCCCAGACGCCAGACGCCAGACGCCAACCGTTGAGAGTCAGAGCCGGCAAATCCGAGTTCCAGTTCGTTGACTCTCACGTGCGCCAGGGAAAGGAAAGGGAAGCGGCCTCGTTGGTTGGTCTGGTGGGCTGGTTAGTTGGTTGGTTGGCTGGTTGGCTGTTTGGTTGCTTGGTTTGTTACCTTTACACGTTGCTTTGTAAATGACAATTTTACCGTTTTGTGGCCCCTCAGTTTTCAAGTACTTTTGAAGACCGGGCCAGCAATTTGTTGAAGCTGTGACACACTGCACACTGAGCCAGAAATAAGTAAATACGCAAACACATAAAATGCGCAGCCAAATTAAATTGGATGTTTATCTATATTGTTGATATTAGTAACGCAATTCAAATTAAATTCATTTAATAAATCAATTTGGAATGTGCAAAAATTGCAATTAAAATATTTCAATTTTAAATTTCTATTTACTTTGTCTTATTTATATAGCAAACAAGTAATAAATTAAAGAGAATTAATAAACAATTTTTTTTTTTAATATAAATTGTTTTATTTTACTTAATTTGTGTTTAGAGCTGCGTACCATATTTTTTTTTTTTTTTATCACATTGGCATCAATGTGCACTGGGAACTGGCAGTTAGCGAGCTGACATTGTTGTTGCTGTTGCTGCTGTTGTTGTTTGTGCGTGCCACTTGCGGGAAATTTTTATTATGACTTTGCTAATGTCAAGTGCAAATAAACGTTTGACTGACAACGACGAAATGCCCGAGACATGTACGTGAGCCCAGCGAGGCGAGCACGCTTCTCACTGTTAGCAAAGTACAACAACAACAACAGCAGCAACAACGAAACCAGTAGCAGCAGCAACAACAACAAAATTTGTTGCAATCAACATAATCAAAACAGACGTACAAAATGTTGGCTATGCTGTTTTTCTGGTAGCCGCCTTCATTGATGACGCCATTAAATACACACAAAACAGACACACACACACACACACACACGCACATCTGTATAGAGACAAACAAAGATGGCACCAGGTTAGATTGCTGGTTGTTATTGTTGTTGTTGTTGCTGCTGCTTGAGTCAAGTGTTTATTGCACTGCAGGTGCGCCATGTTACGCTTTTAAACGGTTCTTCAGCCGATTTGTGAATATATGTACATACATACATGTGTGCATATGTATATCTGTGTAATGACACACCATAAAGCAGGCCCGCATATAAATAACATAAATAAATAACATTAAAACCAACTCTCAAAACGTTAATTGCATTCGAATGCCGAGAACGTGAGTCGCAGCTGTAATTTTGCCATCTCATCTAGAGTAACAAACAGGGCGTGGCAGGCGAGGCAGACGCTTTTATTTTGCGTTTATTTGAATTGGAGTTTTCTTCTGTCTTAAAACTGACACAATTTTCGCACTTGAAGACTTTGAATATTCGACAGTTGTTTGGCTAGTAGATATCAAGACAACTATTTAAACAGCTGTCATTGGCTGCAATGGGTTTCATTTAAGCACCATTGGCAAGCAATATAATAAATAACACAGGTCATAGTAATTTATAATATTTTGTTGTGTTTATTTCAAATGCACATGTCGGCGCGCATTTATAGCCATTTAACGCATTTCATTATTACGCACATTGATGAGTAAATATTAAATTAAAATTTCGCAATAAACTATATTAAAATCGCTGGAGCGCATTTGCTCGTTGTCTCGTTGGGCGGTCAAAGGGAATGCGACGGAGTGGAGTCTGCATTCACCATCATTCTACTGCATTCGCTGTCGGAGTTTTCTGTTTGCATAATGCAACGAAATTAATTAAAAACTTGGTGAGAATGTAAGTCGGCAACCCATTCAAATTTGTTGTTGTTATGCCCATGCTGTGTTCAGATATCCTTTGAAATTGGAATCTTTGTTGTCAATGACTTTGATGTTGCAATATCTTTATCTTTATGTTTGGTAATTACAAGAAACGAGATTTGGGATTTGAGTTTATAAATCATTGAATCTTTTTGTAATTTCTCGTACAATTATAAGAAGTACATCTGTGACATATGTACATGTATTATATCTACAATATTTCTATAGACTTTGCTTTGCATTCCTTTGTCTGTCTGCAATTCATATCTCTGATTTGTATAAATACAAACGTTACATACATACATATATAGATACACGTGCGAGGATGCAATTAATAAGCATTCACATAACAACTTTGCCAAAGTTCAAAGTGTATTTACTCTGCGTGAACTCAATATTCATTTATATATATACATATATATGTATGTATATATATTATATTGTATAAATCTGAAAGCTGAGAATCTCTGTCGTCTCATAAAATTGCAAGAGAACTGCCAACAGGCACAATATGAATCTCAATGTAAATACGTTGTCAATATTTCTTGCCATTGTTGTTGTTGTTGTTGTATTTACTTATTGTGTGGTGGTCACATGTGCATATTTATTCCTGATATGTAGTTGCTTATTGTGCACTGCTCATCGCAGCTCCAATTCAATTCAGCTCAAGTATTCCGAGCCGGGCAGACCGAGAGACAAATAGGCAGGCAGACAGAGCCACGGACGGTCAGACAGACACTCAGGAGAGATTCGCTGTGGAAAGGTGACAATATGTTGGAATGAGGCGGCCGTGGGGCCTGCCCACAGGGGATTTAATTAATGTTGCTGCGGATAGAGAATTCACGAAGCCGATAAAAAAATGCATCAATTAGAACAGGCGATGGAGAGAGAGAGAGAGAAGTTTTGCCTTTGATGTGAGACGATGAGCACATCATCGAAAATGTGGAATAAGATTTCGCCACTAGAGTTATTTGGAATATTTATGTGTGCAAAAGTTTCATAAATATGTGAAATTTACAATAATTTACATTGGCATTACATGAGATATTCAAACTTAATTACTCAGCTTTTGAGTCTTATTAGAATATTTATTGGAATCGCAAAGCAAAGATGAATCTTTATAGATTCCTTAAAAAGTTCATACTCATAGATAGATTATATAGATTAGTTTATTCGTTATTTGCATGAGTTTTTTCCTACCTATTTGCGAGAGCTCTTATCTCACTAGACTGTATTGCATGGCACATAAATGAATGCTGGTCAGTCTGTTGTAAGCACGAATAACAGTTCTTATTGGGTTTTAAGCGCACACAGTCGCCTGGTCCCAGATGTGATGTATGTATGCCAATTAGTCGCACAAATTGACTGCCGTCTGCCGCTGACGTTGCCTCTCAGCTGGAGCTGGGGCTGGAGCGGCAGCTGCCAGTGCCACTGACAGAGTGTGCGGGCCTGGAGTCCTTCATCTTTCGGTCAGCTTAGCTTCGGTCGCCTCGTCTCTGTTCACTTTGGCCTCTTTTGAAGTTAATTTTAATTGCGCTCAAGTAGGAAATCTTAATTTCACAGCAATTTCAGTTCAAATTCATTAAAGCAAATCGGCACGAATCTTTTTTATTGGGCGTCGTTTGTGATGTGATTTAATGCAAGTTTTGCATTAATTGCCATGGGCAAGCCACATTAAAAAAAGTGATTATCATGTTACTGTTGTTGCTGTTGCTATTGTTGGAGTCCAGTGGCGAAGCTAGATATAATGAGACTCTTAATTGAGCTATAATCATGAAGTTGTAGTTCCAAATTCAATATCAACTTTATTAGTTTCTTGCGTTCCATGAGTTAAGCTTTCTCTTTTCGATTTGAATAATAAATGTACTGAGAGGCATATCCATTTTGAAATTACCTGGCGACCTGTTGATAAATGAGAAAAATAAGCAGTTTCCATTTTGAAATCGTGAAAATCAAACACATTTACATACATAGCTGAATGTAACAATGGACATGCGATAGTAAAAGCTAACTGGACACTGAGTCCCGGCTCTTTTAATACCTCTATGCCACTGCGCTTATTAGTGGCGAAAATTGTGAATTCAGCGCGCAGTAAAATTTTATGGGCGGCATTTGCTTTAACTGAATGAATGGAACTAAAACTGATGTCGGGATTGCGGCTTTGTACTGATTTCAACAATTGGGCACTCTGCCGTTGGCCATTGGCAGCTCAATTCGAGTGCATCAAATACAGAACACGCATACACGCGCACGCAGACACACGCACACACATACACTTGCGTGTCTGTAAAAATGTCGCCGCTAAACGTTTAGTCATTGACTGCGCAGAATAACAACCGCGGTCACAAATAAAAATAAAATCAAAACGAAAACAACAATAGTAACAACAACAACAATAGCCGCACAGAGCGAAATTAAACGCCATTTTGTTGTTGTTTCATTGTTTGCACGCCTTTCGCATTTGCATTCCACTGGGCGAGAAGGAGTCAAACGGCACTGGAATGAGAGCGGCGAGAGCAAAAGTTGTATTTGTATTGCCTGTTCTCATTGTTGTTATTGTTGTGGCTGTTTTCGTGTCTCGCTCTGGTGCTGCTGTAGCTTGCATTTTTTTGCTGTTTGCCGTTTGCTGCTTGCATGATTTTAGTGGTTTACGTTGTTGGCTTTTACCGTATGCTTTATCGACATTTTTGTTTTGGATTGTGTTATTATTGACCATTATTTGTGTTGTTTCTGCTGTTGTTTCTGTAAAAGTGTGTATGTGTGTGCATAAATATCAAACGAGATCAGGACATGGCCGGTGATACTCGAGTTTAAAGCTCTTCTGGTTGTCTTGAATCGCTATGCGTTGCCAGATGTTTGAAAATTAATTATATTGCTCTGCATAGCGCACTCAATAACTAAACTGTGGCCTTGTCAATCTGTTTGTTTGCTCATCTACTGCCTGCGCGTGTCTGCTGCTTGATAAGCCGCGCGCTTGACGTTGCGTATACGCGCTGTGTAACCAGTGTCAAAACCATAAAAAATGATGGCAACGCTATGCGGCTGCCAGTATACACACACACACAGCAATTAATTATTTATGCTTTTTATTTTGTTTGTCATCGCTTGGGTGTTTTTTTTTGTTTTTTTCGTGTCGCAGCTACAACCGCAAGGATGAAGTTGACTGTGGTGGATGTCAACAATTTGTTCGGCATCGCTTTGTGAGCTGTCTTTTGATGTGCGCTGTGTTGGCTCCTTTTATTGTCAATGTTCAAGATACATCTATTAAGATGCATGTGTATCTCGTAGGCAAACGAATCTGTAACGACTTCAACAACCAGACATAAAATCAAGGTGTGTATTTTGTCTGTCCGCTGTTACATTTGTGCCATCTCATGCTGTCTGTTTTATTGACTTTGCTGTGATAGTTTATCTTGTGAGAGATATACGTTGTGCATTCGAAATATATACACAAACACACACACAATCATACTCATGCAAATGTGTTAATTGTGTTTTGATTGAATTACGTTGAAATATTTACATAGCAGTCGAACGTTTAAACGAGAATTCCGTCTGATTCTTGATCTCTTACACAACACACACGCACACAAACAGAAATTCACTCACACGCAAACATTTAAAAAACCTAAAATAAGGAGAACAAGCAAACTAATTGAGGTTGAAGATCGAGGCGATGGGTCTGTGGCGTTTCAGAGATGCACTAACAGGTTTTCAATAAGATACCAAAGTGGTTTCACCCTGTTTATTTGTGCATGTTTATTTAACACTTTTCCTTTATGATTTGTTCGAGCTGTTGTTTAGCTGTTAACTGAATGCAAATTACAAACAGACGTTGCAGCTGTAATTTCCCTCACCACATTTCACGCCTCTACCTCAGGCAATTTAGGTGTAAGCAGAATGGGGCATAAATTCGTGTAACAGCTACTACTGCCGCCTCAAGTATATAGATTTCGGTTTTAGTGTCTACACTTCCCTTTGGTCTATGCCCTTTCCTCTGCCATTGCCCCTCCTTTGCATCGCCCTCTTTTAATTTGTGTGCCCCATTTTTATAACAAACCATATCCATACATATTTTGATTCATGTATTATTCGCTTAAGTTTTATTGAGGGTTGTTTTTTTGTTGTATCCTTTCTCTATGTTTGATGGTGGTGGTGTTGCTGCGCCTGAGCTCGCTCTCTTCTTATTTGAACACGGAGAGAGGCAGAGAGAAATATATATATTGCGGAGAGAGAGAGAGCGCGGTCTCTCTTCATAAACACTTGAGCGCTCTCGCTTTTAGCTATTCCATATTATCGTATTATTACCCTTACTACTACAACACTTCGAAATTCACGTGCTTGTATTTTGGGCAACCTTTATTTCCCGTTGCCGATTGTTGGCCGATAGATGGCGCTGCATGACGGCAAAGTCGACTGCAAGAGCTTCATGTCTATTTGTTTCTAGTTAATGGAAAAATCATGAAAATTAAGCTGCGTCGGCAACGTCAAGTTCCCTGTTAACTTTCCCTTTGTTGTTTTCTTTGACTGTGTGCGCGCGTGTGTGTGCATGTAGGTATGTATGCGTGTGTGTGTGTGTGCGTCTATTTGATATCTTTGCCTGGGCTACTTACACGATTACTTTTAACTTTTGACATATTTTGTGAGTGTGCTTCGGAATGTTGCCAGATTTTTTTTTGTTTTTGTTGGCAGCGTGAAATTTTTGATTTATGAAGTCGTGAACTTGCATTGTTCGCAGTTTCCGACAGCTTTAGGGCTTATGGTAAGAAAGCGGAAAAGTTTTTCTGAACATTCAATTTGTAGCTAAATCTATTGGATCAAATTACTGGAATAAAGCATTTAGAGCTTGATACCAATTAGGGTATATATGATAATTAACTATACCCTATGAAAATAAGCAATCAACATAAAAATATATATATGATTTATTCACACCTGTTTAATTACTACTAGTGCCATCAAATTGTTAATTAAAACTTTAAAAAAAACTGTCAACTAATTAATTTTTTTGTTTCCTTTTAGGTAAATAAATGTGAACATTACCAATTAAAAATTGTACATAGTGATGCCCTATACTCAATTTAATTTTTCGTCACGTAAGTCAAAGAAAATGTCGAAAATTAAAAAAAAAAATGCTATAATTTATTTAAAGGTAATTTTGTATGCAAAATAGAGCTACCACCTGTTATTGGTAGCAGTTGTTGGTAAATTTCTTTTCTTTTATTATATGACTCTTAATTCAATCTGGCAACGCTGTCCGGTCATCACAAATGCTGCTGTTGTTGTTGTTGGTGCTCTGGTTTTGTGCTCTTGTGTTGTGTTTCGCTCTTTCGAGGTACTAAGTGATTTTACGTGTTTGGTGCACCACACACGTTTGGCCTCCCACCTTAGTTCGCAGTCCGCCGTCCGCTGCCCGCATCGCTGACGTTTAGTTTCGTTTCGATTTTTCTTCTTTCTTCTTCATTTTGTGTGTGTTTGTATGCATATGTGTGTGTGTGTGTTTCGTTTGTTCGCTCGCCGAGTCGCTCTCTCAGTTCGCTCTCGTATTTATGATTTTTTTGCGCTCTTGTTGTTTTTCAGCTTGAGTCGCGCGCTGAGTTTTTCTTCTCATTCTTTGCGGCGCGCGCGAAGCAACAACAACGACGACGACGACGACGATAACGATGACGATGTCGACAACGGCGACGATTGCTACGCGAAGTACAACGAGGACATCGACGAGGATATTGTAGAGATATAAAAATGTTTTGTGCGATTTCGCCGCGACTAGTTTTACGTACGTGCCGGGGTCGCAATGAATGCGTCGTATCAACTCGTCTCGCCTGCCGCCAACACTTCCTCGTCGTCGGTTTTATTTGAGCAATAAAGTTATTTAGGTATTTGTTGTTTGTGTGCGGTCGAGTGTCGAGTGTCGGGAATTGTCACATCAAATTTGATAAAAAGAATTAATGAATTGATTGGCCCAAAAGGCGCGCGCGATTGCAAGTGCAAGTGCAGGTGCAAATGCAGGTGCTGGTGCAGGTGCCAGTGCAAATGCAAGTGCAAATACATAAAAAGTGTCCAAAACAAACCATAAAAAGTGCTTAATACGAAAGCCCCAAAGCTTTACACAAATAAAACAAAATCAAAAAGCAGAAAACAAGTGTCCAACCATAAAATTTATTCATATTTGTGCAGTGCATAAAAAGCAGTCAAAATTTTCACCATTTATCCGCAAATATTTAGTGAGTATCTCACAGATGCCCGCCCACACACACACACACACACACACACACATACAGAGGCACACTCACACTAACAGCCGCGCTCCCTTGCACCATCAGCTTTTAGTATAAACAACGTGCGTGTGAGAAAGAGCACGCGTGTAAATGATGTTTGGCTGTTGTTGTTACGAATACTGTTGTTGTTGTTGTAGCTGTTGTTAGCTGCTGGCACGTCTTTCGGAGCACACAGATACGTCAATATAGCGCCACACACAAGCAGATATACATGCACGCATTTAGATACAGATAGCCCAAGTACAACGGCAACAACAAAACAAGAACAACAACAACAACAACAACAGCAGCAGCGAGAGTAACGTCGATGACGACGTCGGCGACGTAAATTGTGAAGAAATGCGCGCTCGTGTGACCCCATAGTCTCTGCTGCTCCCATCCTGCCCACACTCCAACCACCTCGCCACCCCTCCCCATGCACAACACTCACGGCTCTCCACTCTCCCTGCACAGTTCCATTTGCTGCCATCGCAGTAAAGCAAAACAAATAAGATGTAGATACAATTTTTCTTTTCGTTCTAACATATTGTTGTTGCCTGCTCGTTGGTGGTATACGTATCTGTAGGTATTTTATCTAGCCACGATAGACACACACATACACACACACACAGTTGTAGAGAGAACGATATACTTGTATGTGTTTGTGTGCCAAGCTCAGCTCTGAAAATACGTGTATCTTAGCGGCTGTCCATCGCTTGTATCCATCAGATACCTGTGCATGTGCTTTGATGTCGCTGTGGTCTTTGGCTTGGTTTCGTATCTTTGGCTTTTTAAGTGCGTGACGTTGTTTTCGATGTTGCCTTTCTTCACACTTTGTTTGTCATTGTTGTTGTTGTTGTTTTGGCCATTTGAGCGCGCTACATAATATGATTTTGACTTGTTGGCCAGGCGTTGGTTTACCGTTAATTCTTGTTGCCCGTTTTTTTTTCTCTCTCTCTCTCTGCTTCTTTTTTATTAAGCTTCAGGCGCCGGTTTCGTATTTATGAATTGACGGCAACCTATAGAATTGATGGGCATATTAAATCGATGTCATGAAGCAGCTATTTGATGTGCAGGATACGGAATGTGGGTGTTGTTGCTATTGTTGTTGCTGTTGCTGTTGTTGTTTTGTGTGTGGCCTGTGCAGGATATGACATGTGTGGGTGGGCTGGAATGTGATAAGCAATTTGGCAATTTTATTTTAACTGAAATTTGCTTTGCCAGGCTTATATTAAAAAATATATATTGATATTTTTTCAATTTGAATATAATATTGAAATATATTTATAAGTACACATAAATTGAGCATAACTGAAATTTAATATTCACATTTAATAATTTACATTTGTAGGCGTGTAATCAAGTCTTTAACCATGATGAAATATTTATTGAAGTATTCAACGTTTTCAGACACGTCTCATCTTCATTGCTTGTGCTAAAGTTTATTCACCTTAGTATGAATCACTAAATTGAAATTAAATTCATTTTGGTTCTCTATTAAGAATATGGATGATGGCAAATCAAAGAAATGAAATTTAAAAAAAAAAAACTTGTTTTAATGTTCCATAATTTTTGGTCTATCCAACTTTATATTGAAGGGCTGCCTTTAGGCAATGTTGCTAGCTGTTGTCTAGTTATTTGCTCTATCTCGAAAACTTAATGAAGGAGTAAAAACTAATTATTGTATGGGTTGTGAACGCTTTGCAGCGGTTTCTATATAATAATTCACTCAAGGTACTTGAGGCTGCGACTCGATTGCTTCAAGTTAAACTGCTGTAAAACTAATTACATGTCAATGCCAGGCCATGGTAAAGCAATCTAACAACGACCGCAAACATGTGGCGAAGCAGTCGATAGACAAAAACACGATTGTGCGGAAAGCTAAACACTGAATGCGTTAACTGTGTGCTCGGCACGGTGACAAGCGTCAATGCTTTTGACCAATTTGGGCGGCCAACACGTAATGGCCCAAAAGCACACACAAAAAAAACTCTGCTGCTGCTTTCATATGTTACTTGCTTTTGTTATCGCTGACAGCTGTTTGGCCATAAAAAATAATAAAACTGGTATAACAAATTAGCCATTAGCCAAGAAATGTAAAAGACAAATGCAAATGCTTGATTGGCTGTCTGCCCATACAAATTTGCTTATAAGTATTTCATTTAGCCCGCAATCTTGATCATGATATGACAATATAAAATCAAATTTAGTTTCCCCTTGTTAATCAATATGCCTGGACGAGAATGAATATAGAGAATTGAAAACATTTGTGGCACTCCCTGATGTCTTAGATCTGGCATTGTCTGACTTTATCTCTTTTGTGTTTAATATCAAATAAACCAAAAATAGAGACCATTTAAGAAACTGCTTAATGAAGCATTACTCACACAGCTGTTTGTGTATTTATAATAAAATTTCAGCTGTTTGCAGCTATTTAAGGAGTATCTCTCGGCTGGCTGTGGCCCTTTCACTTGTTTGTTGTTTTTATGAAATGACACGTGACGTGTTAATGACGTTGCTATTTAGAGGTGAGCAGCAGAGCACGACGCGAGCCCAACAGCACATGTGGGCGGTGGCTGTGTGTGTGTGTGTGTGTGTGTGTGTGTGTGTGTGTGTGTGTGTGTGTAGCCGCAGCTGTGATTGTCGACTGGCGGCTGCTTTGTGGTCTTAAACAGCTTGGCAATAAGTTTGCACCTCTGCTAGGTGGTTGAAAATTTCGGCTGGCCCATGCGGCGTATGTGTAATGTTCGTGTTGACACCATGACACGGGGAATTCTTGCTGTCAGAGCGATTGGTGACTCAACGTAATTACAATGCTCATTGCTGCTGCTGCTGCTGTTGTTGTTGCTGTTGTTGTTGCTTTTGTTATCATTTGTGTGTATTGATTAATTGTAAATAGTCTGTCCATATTAGCCATTAGCCATTTGGCTTTGACAATATCCTAATAGGCGGAGTTATTGTCGGGCCGTTAACATCAGTTGGCACTTTTCCCATAGCAATTTTATGCATATTTAATACGGCTTACACTGTGCTCGCTGCCTCAGGCACAAACAGACATTCTCATGTCGTGTAGTAGACCCTGGTAGACTCGTCAACGGGTGAGCAATATGCATAAACTAAATTAATTTGATTGCCACACGCCCAGTTTGTTTATTTGTTTGCTCTGTTGGTCGGCGGAGCAGGCAAATACAATACAATGGGCGGGCGCTTCAGTGCAATGTCTATGCACAAATGGCTTTTGTCTGCCACCATTTCAATTACATTAAGAACAATTCAGGCAAGAGTAAGAGAGACGGCTATAAGACAATCTTTGATGATTATAAAATTAAACTTAGCTTAATTTCAATTAAACTTTATTTAATGGCTGATGTATAGCGAGCGTTTATAAATGAAATTAAATTTAACTTTTTTAAATATTAGAAAAGCAAATGTGAGTTAAGCAGACAGGAAAAGTGTATTTATATCGCTTATCTAATCAGAGCCAGCAACTAAAAGTAAACTTGATCGATGATATCTACATTATATACCTACATAATATATATAAATACGATATTTATATATTTCATGGAATCGCCTGTGATTTCCAGTTAATTCGCTTTCATTAAAAGTATTTCCCATGCATCACCTGTGGCGAAGAAGAAGCTAGCAGAAATTGAATAATTCTGTTGTAAATAATGTAAATACGTTAAGCTTTATTTCAAAGTTCTGCCATGGGGAAGTTTGCTTTTATGTTTTTGCAGCTAAGCGATTACTGAATGTAATTAGGGTAATTTGCCGTCTAAGAGCGAATGAATGCATGAATGAATAAATGAATGAATAAATGTGAAGTGTTTGGGTGCTGAGTGCTTTGTGCTTTGCGCTTTGCGCTTTGTGCGAGCGCTCGCTCAAACTGTTAATGATAATGATGATGATTATAATGATGCGGTGTCATCGACGTGCCGACTAGCCAGCATGGCGCACTTTGTGTGCCCGCCTACCTGCCCACTCACCTGGTCACCAAAATGGAAACTCAAACTCATTTCAACAGCACTCGAGACATGAGTTATTTGGCTCGAGTGGTTTCCAGTTGCCCTGCTTTTCGTAGCCGTTGCCGTTGCCACTGTCGGGCGTTGCATTTCAAGTGTCAGGTGGGGAGCTGGCGAAGGTGGTGCTGGTGCTGGTGCTGGTGGTGGTGGTGGAGTTACACTTTTAATTGCAGCGACTGATTGCTGCTGGGCGTCCTTTTGTCTGCCTTGTTAAATTGGCAGGCATTAAATGCACTTTGCGTGCGGGCGGGCTCAAGCCTTGCTTTCCTCCCAGTGCGTTTGATAACGGCTGTTGTTAATGCACCCATCAAAGGGACTACGAAATGCGTCTAATTAGCAATAAATATATCGCTTAATTTGCGTTATTCCTCTCAGAGTTTATTCCGGTTTCAAACTAATTACATTAGAACCATAGCGAATCACCCTTCTCTATTGAGCTTGCATTAATAATAGATGTGCATATACATAAAGTACATTTCAATAAGCCATAATTTCCACAGAATTTGCAAAAATAGCCAATAAGGCGTCGTTGACTTTTCCGAGAAATGACAAGCAGGCCAAGTACACGGGCTGGGGTAAAAAAAAAAAAAAAGCCTTGGCCATAGAGAATGCCTCACGCAACTTCTGTCTGCCACATGCCTCCACTCACTCGCCGGGCTGCCCAGCGCTATATATCGAATGCGACGATACACAGCCATAGCCATAGACATTGCCATATCCAGAGCGAGCGAATGAGCGAACGACTATTCAAACGTGCCTACACTTATCGATTTTTATTTCAGTTTTATCCGACTCGTTCTCTGCAGCCAAATGAATGGAGACGCTGTCTTATTTTATGCACATATACCCTTGCGTCCTGCCCCTTTCCACCTCCTGCCCGCCTGCCTCTGAGCATTGTTTTTGCACAAACATTTTTGTATGTTGTTGGCTGCTCCTTATGAAGTTCGTGGGCGGTGTCGGTAAGTGGGGCGGGGCAAGACTTGAACTGTGGCAATGGACGCCAGTCGGTAGTCAGCGACATATCGCCATAACACCATCAGCAGTTCATGTGCACGGCAAGAGCAAGAGAAAACAGGATGACAAAATGCGAGCTCTGCTTGGAGGAGACTCCTTGTTGTTGTTGTTGCTACTACTTTGCCTCTGTATCCGCGGTCTGCTCTCGGTCCTTTTGGGGTCGAATTGTCACACGGCCGGACGGTCGGACGGTCGGATGGTCGGTGCGACAGTCTGACAGTGGCTCCTTCGTTTCGCTATTGTTACAGACTGTGACAATAGAAACAGCAGCAGGAGCAGGAGCAGCAGCAGCAGCCGGGTAGAGCATTTCGTTTCCACGTTGAGTGCTACACAACGGCTCCTACTTAGAGTCACTGAAGTGGCAGCAACGGCAAGCAGGCTGTAGGAGCAGGAGGAGCAGGAGGAGCCGCGAGGCTGAGGTTATGCCAGTCAACCAAATAAACGAAACAACAAAGATGCGACACATAAGCAGATACACACAAACAGATACACACACACACACAGTTGAGTAGAGCTATAAAACATGCGAGAGCATAACACAGTTGCTATAAGATGGACCCAGAGGCCCGACTAGCTTCCCTGTTCCACTGCTGGCTCAACTCCATGGCTGTTCCCATTAGCAGCCAACGGCAACTCGAATATCCCAAGTGTCACTGTGCAAACATATATACATATACATATGTATATACTGTATGTGTGTGTGTTTACACTTGCATATAAATAAATAATTTGTTGTTGTATGATTCCTTGAAATTCAGATCTGGGATAGGCGAACGAGTTGAGCCAGAGTTCCTGCAGCGGGACGACTCTGTAGCTGAAAATTGCTTTTGACATTTATGAATTTTATTTGAAAAGTTACTCAAGCAAAGAAATTGTGTTAAACCCTAAAAAAACACACAGATTATAAAAAAGTCAAAAGCTAAATTAATTGTGTTAAATAAAATCAAAGAGTTGACTTAAGGTTAACTAATAATACGTTAATGCTTTTCTTTCTACTTCAGACAATAAATAAATGTTTCTACTTAAATGGATATCATTGCAAATTATTTACTGATTTATGATTTATTTATACGGTTTGTTGAGTCACTTTGAGGGGATCTAAGTAATGCTGCATAATTAAATGGGTCGTCGACCTAAATGCGAGATATTTATTATGCACAAATATTTCTGCGACAAGTCTGCCGCAAGTCGGAATATTCCAGTGCGTGTCTGTTACAGTATTTGTGTTTGTGTTTGTATCTGAGTCTGTCGTCTGCCTCGGATGCTTCTTTGCTTGTTTCACTTTGGTCCGCTTGGCTCGCTGTGCCGCATTTAGCTTAATTCAATTATGCTGCTTAACAAGCCAAATGCCTTCAAGGCATCAACTGCCGCCGAAACAGCAGGACCAAGGGATAGACTTTGTGCCCGGATCCGGATTGTGGGCACAGTCGACAGTTCTGACTGCTTCTGCTGCTGCTGCTGCTCCAGCTCCTGCTCCTGCTCCTGCTGCTGAACGCGGGCGCAAAAACTACTCGCAATACACTTTCCATTACCTTTGCATCTTTGCCACGCTTTGTTGTTGTTGTTGTTGTTGCTCTGCGTTCCTCCCCTTTCCGATTGCGCTTCTATTTTATTTTTTTTTGCCTTCTTTTTTGTGCCAACAAAATTTTTACTGACTTTGACAGGCAGCAAAGCGGCGCACAGAGAGCAAACTTTTCAGATACACGAGCAAATGCATTGCACAGACACACACACACACACAGAGATATACACACTCACACAGATACACACTTAGTGACTGTTGTAGAGCGTCAGTCAGCCAGTGAGTGGTGCCTCGTA
The DNA here is from genome assembly GCF_054131105.1 of Drosophila navojoa. Classification (NCBI taxonomy): domain Eukaryota; kingdom Metazoa; phylum Arthropoda; class Insecta; order Diptera; family Drosophilidae; genus Drosophila; species Drosophila navojoa. Next base: position 14,664,748 of record NC_142890.1, read on the forward strand.
AATAGGATTCATCTTGCTGCGCGGGTAGCCGCCGTTTGACTCTGTTTTTTGTTTTTTTTTTTTTTTTTGCCTCTCTGTCCCAAAGTGTGCTTGGTTCAGTTTTTATGCTGCTGCACAAAATGCAAAATAATGTGGCAACATCTGGCCCTGCCTCCGAGCCCGAGCCCGAGCTCGAACCGAAGCCCGGCGTCAGTCTCTGTTCTCGCCAGACACTCGAGTAGATGGCTGGGCAGGCAGGCAGGCAGGCAGGCTTGCATCGGGCAGTCAGTTAACTACCAACCAGCAAACCATCCATCCATCCATCCATCCATCTATCCAACCATCCGTGCAACCGTTCGTCGTCTATCCGTGCGTTCATCTGCGTCTCGGCTAGCCAAACTTTCGAGCATCTCCCTGGGCGTATGTGTACGTGCATATCAAGTGCATATCTTTGACTCGATATTCATTTAGCCTTTCCTTACTTTTGCTTGTTTTTGGTTCTTTTTTTGTATACCCTTAACAGAAAATCATTCACAATTTATCCTTATATGAATTATGAGGTGTTTGTCCCTAAATTCAGATCTACTTTAAATTTTAGAGTATCAATAAATAATATAATTTATATTTTATTATCCAGAAGGTTTTCATTGACTAAATGTTTTAGTGTAACTAAAGTCCGACTTGAATAAAATTTACAAAAAATAATATGGTTACATCTCTTTTGCGTTTGTGGCTTAACTTACCCTGAAAACATACAAACATCTTTAGGTTTACTGTACGTACGTATAATAAATATGTATATAACTATGTATATGTATGTCGTTGATTTCGTCTGCTGAATGGCTCTTTGGAATTGGGAAATTTTAACAAAAATCAAATTACTTGACAAATGAGATGAAAAGAAATATATTAAATAAGCCATCAGGGCTTTTGTTCAGACTGTGGAATATTTGATTTCCGTCTTAAATTATTTCATTTTGTTTAGCAAGAATAAATTTATATATAATTTAATTATGTTAATTCCTTATAGTAAACAGAAATAAAGCAAAAACTTTAATTATACATTTATCAAATTGCAGTTAAATTTCTGCTTGATCATATGTTAAATAGTAATTGGTTGACTATCGTGAGTTATTGGAAAATTGCCCTCTTTCTCAAGTTTCCCCCACTTGCGTCGAGACCAATTCGATACAGTTTGTTGAGTGTCTAACAAACTGTGAGGCATTCAGCTGGAAGTGCTTGCCAGTATTCGTATTTAGATATCCGTCCGTCCGTCCTCCCCCCCTCCCTTGGCGTACTTATTGTTGTTGAGAGCACACGCGGCGCGGCTTTTGATTTACGTTGCTGCTGGCAACGTTGCTTCAGTACCTTCAGTTGGTTTGCCATTGCCATTGCCTCTGCCTCTGTCTCTGCCTCTGCCTCTGCCTTTGCTCCCTTCTGGGTGCCTTCTCTTGACGCTCGACTGCACAGTCATCTCGTTGGGATGCCAACATCGACGTCTTGAGCTTTGGCACCGACGAAAATGATTGTGCCCAGTGCCTAAAAATATGAAACTCTCAACGTTGCCAGGACAATTTCACAGTGTCTGCATATGTATGTATGTGTGTGTCTCTGTGTGTGTGTGCATGTTGAATGATGTGAAAGACGACGTCTCCCGCTGCTAGCTCTGGGCAGCTGTAAACGGTCGCCAGTTGCGCTTGTTAAATTCCTCTTAGGCTTTGTTTGGCTGTCGATAATGGCGGCAATGGCTACACACACACACACACACACGCAAATAAATATATACATATGTATTGCTGAGCGGGATAGAGGAGGGGCAGTCATGGCTTCGGCCTCCTCTCATGCCTCAATTCCAATCGCTGACAACGTCTCGAGCAGCTTCTTTGATGCTTATGCTCGTTTATCCTACGCCTTCGCTATGCTATGCTTCCTGCTGTTGCCGCCGCTCTATCCGTAATTCCTCATTTCATTTTGTTTCATTTTTTTTGCTCGTGTGTTCTTTGTGTCTGCCCGACCGTGCCGCCTCCGCGCAGGCTCCCATCCCATGCGCGCTAGCTCCATTTTTGCCCTATGCAAATTAATGCCGCCTCCTGCCTCCTGCCTCCTGCTGTCTGCCTACTGCATGTGGCATGTGGCTCGGCAGTTGTAGCAGGACAATCCATGGTGGTATTATGTAAATTTTTCGCCTCTTTGTTGTTGATTTTTCATTTCATTTTCTAAACAATATACATATACACATACATATGTATGTACAAAAGTCGCTGCCGCAAGCGCAACATCAACAGCAACAATGTGAGCAACGGCAGCAACAACGAAACCAAAACAAAGTTGAACTTTTAATTGAAAAACTACTTCAGGCACGGCCGCTAGTTACACATTTTTGAAACAGATTTCAATAATCGACAGCACCTGCATCAAGCTGCTTTTATTATTATTACTACTATTTTTTTGGCACTGACGCCTACACTTTGAGGCATCCGAGTGCCAAGAGCAATATGTCTGTCAACCTCATGATTTCGACATTGAATATCAATTTGGCATTGCCTATTAGCCATATGATAAAAGTACTCAACTTAAAAGGCAACAATAAATATCCTTTGCAAATGTTGATAAACTTTCGATTTGGTTTGAAATGCTGTTGGAGCTGTTTGTAAAACCATAAATCTTGCAATGCTTGCTATATATGTACATATATACTAATACATATATCACAAATAATTCATTGCCTGTGGATTTATATTTTTTAAAGACATATTTTATTCAAGAGTTGAGGCCTTTGGATATACTTTGTATTATTATATGTGTTAGATCTACATTTCGCATATAGTTTTTGTTGATTTTATTAATATGTTCCGTTCTTGACATTTTAGTTTTTACATTTTTTCATTGATTTTTTTTCATAACTACACTTAAGATTGGTCATAATTAAAGTCAAGTTGCCTTATCCTAGTTTGTGCATACTACGTATATGAGCAAACGTATACGGTTATAGCATCTTCCGGATATAAAGACGGTTCCGGATTCTAGTAGTTTAGATTAGACTAGTTTAACTTATCTTAAAGTCATTTCTCTGGTTCTCTAAATTTATTAATTTATTTTATATAAATTGAATTTTATTTGAATTGAATTTATTTGTGGTTTTCATTCTCTTACTTCACCTATAATTGTAGAAATATGATCTTTATATCATTGTTTAATTTCGTATATTCTACTTAAATTCATTCACCCGCTGTCGGCCTATACTATAGTCTACCCATCTCTGTCTGACACCCGCGCCTCTTTTCACTTGCGCCTTGCTATGTGATTTTCGTAAATTGATTGAGGATTAATTTTATTGATATTAACAAATGATATTAAATATTATTTAAGCAGTTATAACTCAATTATACCCTCAAAACTCATTCAGCCAGGGTATCGATAAAAATAAGAGTGTAAAGGAAGGAGTGCAAAGAGCTTTTCAGGCACTAATGAAACTGGTTTGGATTTTATTTCTGTTTCTGTTTCTGTGTGTTAGTTTATTTTTCCCTTTTGGACGCGCACAGCTCGGTCCGAAAATATATATGGGAATGTATTGGCGCACTTCCAGCCGCTGAGTCGGGTCGCTGCTGCTGCTGCTGCTGCTGTTGCTGCCTCGAATTGTGTTAAGTTGCTTCGTTTTGTATGCACAAAGGCAGCAAGCAGCAAACGGCAATGGCAACGGCAACGGCAACTGTTGAACGGGGCAGGAGCGGGATTCGGGCGATGGCACAGCCGGCGGCAAATTGAAGAGTTCCAGCTTCAAAATAAACAACTTTGAAATGGCGCGCAATTTTACCCACTTACACAAGTTGATGGTTGTGCGTCGTGAGTGTGTGTGTGAGTGTGTGTGTGTATCTGAGAGATACTCTGTTGCTTGTTTTTTCCCTCTCGTTCGCTTGTATCTGATGTATTCAGCTGCGCTTTGGTCACGTACAAGATTGCTGCCCCCGAAATGGTTGTCGATGCTTATGCCACGGCTGGGCGTTCATTATGGAGAGCTGGCGTCCCCTCGGTTACCCGATACCACCCAGTCGGCCAATAAACACGCCCGGACCCTGACATTAGTGGGTCAATGGTGGCCCAATAAACAACAATAAATAAGTGCACTGCTCACATACACTCGGCTATATATCTGAGTGGACAGACATATCTACATATATATAAGTATATTCAATGTGTAATAATTGTTTATGGTGTGTTTGCAGGAATATTGTCTCCTCCGGGTCCGTTTCTGACGCCCAGTCCATCGCCATCGATCTCAGCTAGTCCACGCCTGCAACCATCACCATCGCTATCACCATTCCCACAGGATGTGGTGCTCGTAGCCGGTGGCAACGCATTAAACACCAACAGCAATCCACAGGAACAACACGTAAGTCCCATCATAATATGCTTGCATCTGTATCTGTATATCATTGAATCCTTTGCAGGAGCGCAAGGCGGCGACGCCTGGCAGGCGACAATCCATACATCAGTTCACAAATGGCAGTCCCAACGCCGGCACCGTTGTCTTTCAGCCGAGTCCCTCCCAGTCGCCGGCCGCTGCCACGACCGTCATTGGCGTGACAGCTGGCGGGCTCATTGCCGCCGCCGCCGCCGCCGCTGCCGCAGCCGGTGGACACAATAATGCAATCGGCACTGAGTTGAACGCCACGCTAGTCGGCTCCAACAATATCCAACTGAACAAGGTAAGTTGAGTCGAGCTGCACTCGCCCGATAAGATAAGATGCCCTATCAAACTGGAGCACTGATGGCCGATAATGGAGCGAATTTACATTGCATTAACAGATACCAAGACACAACTAATGCACAGCTTAAACAATAAACAGATGTCAACTGTCTTTAAGTTTTATTCAATTTGCTGCTGCACTCTTTGGCTCTGAATCTATCACACTTAACTAATAGTTAGACACAATTTGACAGTGGCAACTAAATTGATTTTTTTTTACATATTTCTAGAAGGGCAACAAGCGGACGGGACAGCAGCATCAGCACCAGCAGCAGCAGCAACAGCAGCAGCAGCAACTACAACAGCAGCAACTGCAGCATCAGCAGCAACAGCAACTGCAGCAGCAAATCTTCAGCACCAACGCAGCGGCGCCCACCTCGATCTGCTCGACAGTAGCCGGCGGCTATGGGCAACCGAATGCAACGGCAATACCCACGCCCATTTCGTTTACGACAGCAAATGTGGCTAGTAGCCCAAAAGGTCAAGCGAAAAAGGGCGCCAATTCGGTGCTGAGCCAGCAGCAGCAGCAGCAGCAGCAACAACAGCATCATCAGCAACAGCAGCAGCAGCAGCAGGCGCAGTTTCAGCAATACCAGAGCAGTAGTCCGCTGATAGCAGACAGTCCTATACCCAGTCCCAGCAACGCAATCGCTGCTGCGGCCATAAAGCCGCCAACGCCACAGCCTCAGGCCGTACAGATGCTGCCGCAACAGTTCACAATCACCAGCGGGCCGCAGCAGCAGCAGCAGGCGCCGCAGCAAGTTTTCCAGTTCATCCAGGGGCCGCAGGGTCAGATCATAGCCACCACCACCCAGCAGGCGACGCTGCAGCAGCAGCAGCAACAATTGCAACAACATCAGCAGCAACAGCAGCAGCAACAGCAACAACAGCAGCAGCAGCAACAACAGCAGCAACAACAACAACAACAGCAGCAGCAGCAGCAGCAGCAACAACAGCAACAGCAGCAACAACGCTTTACCAGCAATGCAGGCATTGCGTTGTCTTCTGTCAACACTAAGGCGAGCAAGACGCCCCAACAGATTCTGCCCAAGCCGCAGCAGGAATTGGTCTCCCAGTCGCTGCAGCAGCTGCAGAAGAACAAAAGCAACTCACAATTGCCGCAGATCTCACAGTCGCCTCAGCCGCAACAGGCGCAGCTCAGCGCTGCAACCAACAATGCCAACAACCAGCAGCAACAGCAGCAAATCTTGCTGCCAGCAACATCAGCTCAGCCACAGCAACTGTTGCTGAATCAGATGCCCGTGTTGGTGCAGCAGAACCCGCAGGGTGTGCAGCTCATCTTGCGTCCACCTACGCCCCAGCTGACAGCCACGCCCTCGCTCGTCATACAGAACTCGCGCGGACAGCCACAACTGCAGCAGCCGCCGCAGCAGCAACTGTTGCGCATCGTGGGCACCAATGGGGCCACCATGCAGCTGGCCACACCGACCTTCATAGTGTCGTCGCAGGGCAACCTCATCCAACAGACGGCTGCCGCTGGCCAATTCCAGAGTGCGATCAAGACGGGCACCCAGCTGAGCGGCCTGCATGCGGCGCTGGCAGCGCAAACGCCACGATCTCAGCCGTTCACCACAACGGCCACCATCAACACCCAGTTGCTGGGCCAGAGCGTTGCGGCGCAGCTGCAGAATCTGCAGCTGGCTGCAGCAGCAGCTGCCAATGGCAATGGCATTGCTCAGATCCAGATGCCCAATGGGCTGGCGGCGATATCGCAGCTGCAGCAGACTCTCGGCGGTGCTACCATCAATCTGAATCAGCTGAATGGCGCCCATCTGCAGCAGATAGCCACGGCCTTCCAGACGCCACAACCGCCGCAGCAGTCCACCACAACAGCTGCATCCGGTGGTGGCAGCGGCAACAGCTCCACGGAGCTCTTTGCTCAATCCTCTCCGGCGCATGTACCCGTAGCAGTTACCCCGGAGCCCCTGCGCCAGTCCACGGCGCAGCAGCAGGCGGCCATGGCCACCATACAGCTGCAGCAGCAGCAACAGCAGCAGCAGCAGGCGCAAATACAGCAGCTGCAGCAACAGTTGCAACAGACACAGACGCAGGTGCAGCAGGCGCAACAGCAGCAGCAGCAACAACAACAGCAGCAGCAGCAACAACAGCACCACACTGTGGAGCCCAAGAAGAAGCCTCGGCCGCGCAAGAAGAAGCCACCGGCGGCTACGGCGGCAACAGCTCAGCAAAAGATTGCCATACCTGCCACGCCCACGCTGAGCACGACGCCAGCGCCAGCGCCGACGCTAACGCGAACGCCCGCCCCGCAGGTGGCGCGAGCGAAGTCGCCATCGCCGCCGCCCACGCACATCCAGCGCGCGAGCAACGGCAAACTCGATCTCGGCGATGTGATGAAGTTCTGCGGCATCACGGAGGACGACGACGACGATGAGGACTATGCCATGGATGCAGTCACAAACTCCGCACCGGCTGCAGCAGCTGCAGCCAACAGCAGTGGCAGCAGCAGCAACAGTGGCGGCAACAACAACAACAACAGTAGCAGCAGCAGCAGCCACCACCATCAGCACATTGAGGAATCACTGCCACCACCACCGCCGCCGCCGCCCTTAAGCAACGGAGTAGTGGGCGCGGCAGTCAACACAACGGCGGCGCCCAGCTCCAACGATATCATGATCTCCATACCGAGCCAAAACGGCAGCGATGGGCTGCCCTTTACGCTGACCATTCCGGCACCAGCGCCGGTCAACGAAGCCACCGAAATACCAAATATCCTCATTAAGATCGATCCAAGCGATGGCGCGGCTGCAGCGGCCGTTGCCAGTGGAGCAACCTTACCACCGTACACGCTGTCCACGCCACGCCTGCCCACCGCCGAGGAGATACAGCGGCAGGCGCAGCAGCATCTCGCCCAGCAGGCAGCCGCTGCGGCTGCGGCTGCGGCAGCTGGTGGCAAAATATGCACCAGCATGCAAGCCACAACGCCGGCGCCCACAATTAGCTTCAGCCTGGGTGGAGCACAATCGCAGACCATCGGCAATGTGACGCTGCAGCAGGCGCCCATTGCGGCGAGTATAACGCTGACCACGCCCACGACAACAACAACAGCGGCGACGACGTCGTCGGCGACCGCAGCAACAACGGCGGCAGTAAAGCCGCGCCGCAAACCCGCTGTGCGTCGCAACACCAAGAAGCAGGAGACGCTCAACGGCAACATCGTTAACAACGGCAACATCATCAGCACCAGCAGCAGCAACAGCAGCAGCATAAGCAACATCAGCCACAGCATGAACAACATAGGGCACAGCATCATTGGCAGCAGCAACACCACCACAACCACCATTAGCAGCAGTGGGAATAGCAGCGGTGTCAACACCGTCAACACCATCACCCTGACAACGCCAGTGAGCAGCAGCAGTGCCTGCAGCTCCAGCATATTGCTGCCGCATGGCCTGGGCCTGGCCAGCAGCAACAGCGGCAGCAGCAGCAGCGCCACGCCCACAACTGTGCCCAGCCAGATTGGCAACATACAGATCTCGCAGGTGCAG